>NC_055998.1:118573266-118904519 GCF_018446385.1 Zingiber officinale | reverse complement strand
GTTGATCTTGAATTGGTCGAGTTCGTGCGAAGATGTCAGCATGACAGCATCTCACTTTCTTTCTATATCTAAAATTTTATTAAATAATTTTTTTTATTATTTATAAAATTATTAAATTAATTTATTTGTAATTATATCTAATTCACAAACGTTGGAAATTCGGATGTCATAGCGGTGTTAGAGAGGAGTGCCGCCGATAGTGAGTGATGTGGTGCAAATCGTAAATGTACGATTATAGTCAAGTAATAAAATATCAAATCTACATTGATTGGTGGCAAGTAATACTTTACCAAGAGATTTAATATGGAGAAAAATAAGATAATAGGACGAGTAAAGAGCATTGAATGAGATGAGAGAAGAGAAATGAAAGTCATATGAGAGAATTTGATCTAAAAAGCGATTATAGAATTTCAATTTCATCATAATGATTGTAAACATATAATCTATATTTGGTTTCTTATCCTTAATGGTTATTTATGTAGATAAACTATTTTATGATATCTGATATGAACTTTTGGGACTATACCGGTGTATCCGTTCTAATTTGTCGTTTACTTTCAGAGCGACAGAGTTGAGGGATTGCTTTCTTAAGGAGATTCCTATCACGTAATCCCACAAGCCCCGAGTTGTTTTCTCTTACTACATCACGACAAATTGGAACTAATCCTTAAAATCTATGATAATCTTTTACTCCTCATGACATGCCGATCTGCTTTCGTAGGCGACTCTCCACGTCTCGGATTTCTACGGGTCGAAGGATTGAGTTCTTCTTTCGATTCATCCATGCGTCTCATAGGATATGAATCTTATGCTTTGACATCAAGATCATGTGTACATAGTAAACTCGGACCATAAACACACATGTCATTGAATAAGAAATATTCGAACTCAACAGATTCAACAAAATAGTATTTACATGTCAAAAGGGTTAATCCCTAACCCTAAAATCAAGAGTTTATTCCATAAACTCAGAGTTATAACTAGAGATCATCATTCAGACAAGTTACAATGAAGACAAATTCAGAAAAGGGAAGAAAAGCTTAGGGTGCGTTTGGTTTGCACCGTTTTCATTTTCATTTTCTGAAAAACATACGTTTTCTAGAAAACAGAAAATGACTTTTTGTCATTCTCTGTTTTTCTAGAAAACGATACCCAATATTTTAGAAAACGCGCGCGGAAAACGCAAACCAAACACCATTTTCCAGAAAACGCGCGTTTTCCAGAAAATGAAAATGGAAAACGCGCGTACCAAACGCCCCCTTAGTCTTGATGTGTAGGATCTTCTCCCGATGCTCTCTGATATGAAATCTAGGCGTTAAGGTGTTGAGAATGCCTTGTATTTGCTCTCCAAAGTTTTCTTGGGATCCTTGGGTGACTCTCAATTGAGATCCCCTGGTTTGAGATCCAAATCAACCTTATATATTTGATTTCCAAGTGTTTGACACAGCCGTGTTTGCTGGCATGGCCTGCCCGTGTTGGGCGCTGTGGCTGCTTTCAGGCGGCGACATGGTTTGCTCATGGTGCATGTGGAAAGTCTAAAAATGGGGTACGACCACTCCAAGATGGCCACAGCCATGGCCACAACCGTGGCAGCTGGAATGTACTCCTGAATTGGTCTTTGAACTCTATTTTCGCTTCTCTTCTTGCCATATCAAAGAAAATAAATAAGAATAGCTCTCCAAACTAAAAAATAATCAAAATGAAGTATGAATAGATGAAAACATAAGATACATGCACATGAAATGAGATATGATATGTATCAAATTACGATAAAAATCCTATATGAATGCACACATTAATGAGGTAGAGGTAGTCGGTCCGTGAGTGCAGTGTGAGGTCGTGCTTGAGCATCTCGCACAGGACCTCAATCCACATCTACTTGCCTTCGTCATAGATGTAACTTGTAATGGTATGCTGACATGATACATGTTGATATGGCCATGACAATTGCAGCCAAGGGCGGCCAAATCGATGATTACACCTCTAAGGGAGAGGGCTTAGCCATGAAGAGAATGATTGTGGTCACGAGTGAAGGCTTATACATGAAATGGTGGGAGTAAGATTGTGTATATTGAAGAGAATAAAAAGAAAAGAGATGAGATAATATATTTTCTTACAAATTTTCCTACTCATTTTAAATCGATTAAATCGAATTAACTCAATTAAATTTATTTTTGGTAATAACTTTATCAAATAAAGTCCAAATTAATCTAGATTTGGACCAACATATTTATTATCTCCCTGTCTATCTTATAGATTTTATTTGATCTTAATTTGATTTTAATTCAACGCCTTCACTTGTGTCCAATTTACCGTTAATAATAATAATAATAATAATAATAATAATAATAATTGGACTATAGCTCTGCAAAATCATGCATATGCCCCAGAATATCATGAGAAGGTGGGAGTGATTCTATGTACTTGGGAAATAAATTATATTTCTTAAAAAAATTAACTCGTATTAAAACGATCTCACACATTTCCAATTAAATTTAGTTTCATCATAAATTTATCCAATTAAATTTAAATCAACTCCAATTGAAATTAACATACTCTTTATCTTTATACTTTATACCAAAAACCTACATTTTTATTTATCTAGGCAATATGGATATTGAGTAAAACTAAATATTTACAATTTTTTCTACAACTTCTGACGTCTCCACATTTGTTATGTTGCCAGATTTGTCTTTCCAGGCTTTACGCCAAAGCACTGATCTATCAACTTCCTTGTCTTCAGTAATTATGTTATTCTCTCTCTACAATTCAAAATTCATCAGCTTAAGAACATGAAAAACTTACTTAAAATGGCAAATATAATACTCCATAGTTTACCAGTTCAGCCTCCAAGCCAATGTAATCCTTACGAGACATTCTGTGGTGATATTTACAATGCATGGTCCGTTCTTTTTGTTTTTCATGAATAACCTACATCATTATGTTCTTTAGTTAAGTATGAGAATTAATAGTTCTTAAAAGAAACATGACAATTTATAAATTATACCTCCCATGATGAATCCAGTCTCACATCCACAAATGCTTCCCAATTTGTTATTGGGAGTTGATACTGACTTGGTGGAGCAATTAACTTTTCAGGATTTTTCCTATTCGGTCATACAAATCTGCTGGTCAATTTGTTTTTGAAATCTCGCCACTTTTGAGCGGCTGAACTCATTACAATAGGCTCACTTTGTGGAGCTAGTTCGAAGACATTCTGCAAAAAACAAAAATATTAGTTGGTACTATTAAGACATGCTGAATTCTACTGAATTCTACTAAAAAAAATATTACAACGGACTCACATTACAGCAAACTCACTTTGTGTTACATGCTGAATTCTACTAGTAATACATGCTGAAATGTATATACTATGCATTTCAACATTATATGTATGCTGAAATCTGTATATAGGTAATGAAGATTTGTATAACAAGCATTATAGAGATGTTGATACAATTGCAGATTTGTATAACAAGCATTATAGTATAACAAGCATTACATGTTGATACAATTGTAGATTTGTATAACTCTATGTACACTAATTAAATATTGAATTGCATATAAACACTTGCTAGCTATATAAACCTTTTTTGCAGAGATGTCTTGGTTTAAAGTGTCACAAGCTCATTTCATATATACACTTTATGTATAAACTGGATTAACAAATTTAAATGAATAGTATATAAAATCTAATCTTATACTTACAGAGATCTCTTCCCAAACTTTTTGTTTTATATTTTCTGGAACATCAGGCCAGAACTTTATATTAATTGGCACCATGGATCTAGCAATAGAGCCAATGTATCATTGTAAAGCCCTTCCATTTGCATTGTATACTGGCCTTCCCATGTTATCATAATCAATCTTTACACTATTTGGAATGATGCACGTGGATGCATTGAAACAGAGTGCTAAAACTGATGAAGATAATGTCATTAGATATATTTCCTGTCCACTAAATAATGAAGATGATCATTGGCATCTAATGGTCATAGACCTAGAGGAAGGTTATATAATTCATTATAACCCCCTCAGCGTCACAAAAAATTATGCTGTTGTTTTTGATAAAATTATAAGTATTACGTTTATTTATATATAAATACAATAAACGTTGGATATGTATTAATTACTAATGTCATTTATGTGTAGGTGTCATTTTTTAAGGAGCTAAACGGGTCATACTCTCACATATGGCATCCTAGTTTAGCACCTTTCTCCAGGAGAGAGTTTAAATTAATTCAAGTAAATGACCCATACAAAGTAAATCGTAAGTATTTGTTTATGTTCCATCATCTTTACCTCAAAATAGACACTTACAAGTTTAACATTGTTTTCTTGTAGGTTAGATTGTGCTTTTTTTAATGATGTGCTATGCAGAGAGTTTAGTGTTTTAGCGATCAACGGATTTTATACAAGATGATATAAGAGCTTATAGATTTAGGCTTGGCCATAAAATCATTACTGACAAAATCTTTAAATTTTAAATTGTATATTTGTAATTTCAAAATAGTGTAATATGCTATGTTTTGTAATTTCAAAACAGTGATTGTAAATTATTTTTTGTTTAGAGACATAAGATATGGTGTGAAATTTTAGATCTCAAGATCAAATTCATGGTTGTGATCGGTTGAACAAACCTACCGATCATCAACTTGGATTGTGATTGTAACGACCCGCCTTCTACTGGCTAGGCTGTAAGGCCGGACCGTCACATTATGCTGTGCTAAGCTATATCCATGACAATTACTAAGTCTAGGTGCGGAAAGCTGTACCAATTTAAAACTTTGCTAAGCTAATACAAGTTCTTAGTCCTACATGTGCTAAGGGATGCAATCTAAGGTATTCATGGCATACCCTACATGCTCTATAGTCAAGGAGCTGAACTACAAGGTCTCTTGGTCGAAACCCAACTTCCCAATCGATCCAGATTGAACTCGATCGATTGCAAGCTGTTGGATCGATCCATGGATCGATTCAGACCGCTACTGTGCTCGAGATAATAATCTGGATCGATCGGCTGATCGATCCAGACTGGCCAATCGATCCAGTGATCGATTCCAGAGCTCTCTGTTCTCGGGAGCGATTTCCTGATCGATCGAACGATCGATTCCCAAACTCTCTGTTCGCGACAGAATACGACTGGATCGATCGGCTGATCGATCCAGAAGCTTACTGTTCGCGGAACCAGACTCCCCAATCGATCCGCTGATCGATTGAGGGCCCCAATCGATCCGCTGATCGATTGGGGTTTCTGATTTCGCAGCAAAGCTCTGATTTCAGCACTGTTTCGTGCCTAAATCACACATATAAGTTCTAAAATGGTTGGGAAACATTCTAACAACGAATATTTAATATTCTAAGCATAGCCTAATGCATAGTTCACTAGTTCATGGCATTTAAACATACTAAAGTGCGGAAATAACATTATATAAAATCTAAAGTCTTAGTTTGCTAATTTCTCCAAGATCTTCATTCCAGGTTCCTTCCACACACATCTTCATCGCATTAACCTCCAGCCTCCGCTAATCTACCTTTCCTTTACCTTTATCTGCAGTATAAGGAAAGAAGTATCTGTAAGATTTACGCTTAGTAAGAAACCATCTACCTCACAAAAACATGCATACGATGCAATGTATACTTTTTAAAACATGCTATTGAAATCTATGCTGAACATGTTAAAGCATGGAATGACATACTATCATACAAAATATAGAATCAAAACTGATCATAGAACTATCACATGTATCAATAGGAAAGAGCTAAGCTAAAGCATGAACTGAGCTACACTAAAACTAAGCTAGAATTGAAATTAAACTGTGTACACAACTGATTTGTGAGTTTTGAAAACTATTTATCATAGATAGATAAAAATACATAATCATGCTGCTGTTTGGGCCCGACAATTGTACGTGCTATGCGCGCATCCCTAACTAGACCCGGGTTTGCAAGTCCCGAATTTAGTAGGGCTTACTAGGTTATCTAAACCTAGGGACGACTGTGGGAGCCCAACCCAATGGATATCTGATCCAGTACAGTGCCATTGCTAAAAGTAAAATACTGAACATAGCTAAATTTTCTTATCTTGCTATTTCTAGGTTATCTGAACCTAGAGCTAGGTTATCTGAACCTAGAGGTGACTGTGGGAGCCCACCCATTGGACCGTAGTCCCATAAAAGCTGTAATAAAGCTGGACATGCTATAAAAATGCTTCTATCGCATTTACTGAGCTATTACAATGCCTAAGTTGCATTTTAAATGGGTTGCACCGACTATCGAGCACTTGGTGTGCGCTATTGCTCACCCTATGTGCCAAAAATCCATATACTACTAAACTAAAGCATGAAATCATACGAAAGCTACTTATACTGCAGGTGAGGGGTTTCTTACCTTCTGCTCTAATTTTCTTACGATTCCAATCGTTAGATTTTCGGAGAAGATGATCCTTTCGACGATCTTCTCGCGTCTATGCGTTCCTCTTGCGAAGGGGAGCGTCCTCGAGTCGGAGTTGTTGCAAAAAGGAGCCCTTATGACTCTAGGGATGAAACCCTAGCCTTTCCTTGGCTTTGGCGTGAAGAGAGGGTGCGGGAGAGAGAGGTTCGGCGGTGAGGGTTTGAGGGAGAAAGAAATCCCGATCAAAATAAAACCTCACTTAATCCCTTCCCTATTTATATTAAGTGGGTAATTCGACCCAACTCAAATATAAATATAACTGATTCCCTTTCCTTTCAGTATGGCCCTGCTGGGTTCACTTGGTTACTAGAGTTCACCTTAAGTCATAGAACCCAATAGGTCTCGGGTTCAATTCCCGCGTAGGCTATTCTACGATTCTATTTATTTTTGCTACTTCTGCTACTCTAAAAATTCTGTAAAAATATCCTAAAATTTCAGAAAAATACTAGGATATTTCTAATAATTATTTTGAGAATTTTCGGGCGTTATAATCCCCCATACCTTATAAAAAGTTCATCCTCGAACTTAGAATAACTCTGGGTACTTCTGTTTCATACTAGCTTCTGTCTCCCATGTTGTCTCTTCTGTGGTGTGATCTTGCCAAATGACTTTTACTAATGGTACCTCCTTGTTCCGTAATTTCTTAACTGCTCGGTCTATTATCTGAATAGGCCGACTGTCATAGCTGATGTCTTCGCGGACTGGTACCGACTGGGGCTCAATCACTTGGGTGGTATCTGGGATATGCTTCTTCAGCATAGAGACATGAAATACATTATGGATGGCTGACATCTCCTGTGGTAGCTCTAGCTCATATGCTACCTTGCCAACTCTTTTAGTGATAAGGTATGGCCCCACATATCTGGGACTTAGTTTGCCCTTCTTCCCAAAACGCATTACTCCCTTCATGGGAGCCACTCTGAGGAATACTGAATCCCCAACTGAAAACTTTAAGGGTCTGCGCAGTGTATCAGCATAGCTTTTCTGGCGGCTCTGAGCTGTCTCTATCCTCTGGCGGATCTGCTGTATAGCTGCTGTTGTATCTGCTACTAGATCTGTCTGAAGTTCTAATTCTTTCTGTTCACCACTTTCATACCAGCAGATTGGAGATCTACATCTCCGCCCGTAGAGAGCCTCGTAAGGTGCCATACCAATAGTGGCCTGATAACTGTTGTTGTATGCAAATTCTGCTAAACTCAGATATTTGCACCAACTTCCCTTGAAGTCTAGGGCACATGCTCGGAGCATATCTTCGAGTACCTGATTTACTCGCTCCGTCTGACCATCTGTCTGAGGATGGAAAGCTGTGCTGAATTTTAACTTCGTGCCCAATGCTGTATGTACACACTCCCAGAAGTGAGAGGTGAACCTACTGTCTCTATCTGATATAATGGTACGTGAGACTCCATGTAGTCTGATGATCTCCTTGAGATACAACTGAGCTAGCTGTTCCATGGAGTAGGATATCCTGATAGCTAAGAAGTGGGCTGATTTAGTTAACCTGTCAACTATTACCCAGATGGTATCAAAACTATTCGTGGTTCTGGGTAGTCCCACTATAAAATCCATAAAAATGTCTTCCCACTTCCATTCTGGGATCTGGATAGGCTGCAGAACTCCTCCTGGTCTCTGGTGTTCTGCCTTGACCCTCTGACAGGTCAGACAAGTGCTAACATATCGAGCGATGTCTCTTTTCATCCCGGGCCACCAAAATCGTTTCTTTAGATCTTGGTACATCTTGGTGGAACCTGGATGCATCGCATAAGGAGTCCTGTGAGCCTCGTCTAAAATCTTCCTCTTTAGTTCCTCCTGATCTGGAACACAGAGTCTGTCACCGAAGTATAATACCCCACTATCGGACACTCTGAATTCTCTACTTTCTGATTCTGCTAACCCTTGCTTGATTTTCTGAATTTCAGGATCCTGCTCCTGAGCTGTCTGAATGTCACCAAGCAGGTTAGATGCTAATGTCATAGTAGAGAGCTGTCCTACTATAAGTTCGAGACCAAAATCTGTGATCTCTTTCTATAGGGGCGGTGACATGGCTGCTAGTGATAGTAAGGTGGTGCTGGACTTCCTGCTAAGTGCGTCTGCCACCTTATTGGCTTTTCCTGGATGGTAGAGGATGTCTATGTCATAATCTTTGACCAACTCAAGCCATCTACGCTGCCGCATATTCAAATCCTTCTGAGTGAAGAAGTACTTCAGACTCTGATGATCTGTATACACTCTGCACTGAGCTCTATACAAGTAATGTCTCCAAATTTTGAGAGCGAACACGACTGCTGCAAGCTCGAGGTCATGAGTAAGGTAGTTCCTCTCATAATCCTTGAGTTGTCTGGAGGCATAGGCGATCACCTTGCCATTTTGCATCAGTACTGCTCCTAGTCCCAATTTAGAGGCGCCACTGTAAATATCAAAGCTATCTGTGTTTTCCGGTAGAGTCAAAATGGGAGCACTGGTCAATCTCCTCTTTAACTCACTGAAGCTGTTCTCACAGTCCTCTGTCCACTAAAATTTTTTGTTCTTTCTGGTAAGAGCTGTCAGTGGGGAGACTATTCTGGAGAAGTCCTCTACAAACTTTCTGTAATAACCTGCTAGTCCCAAAAAGCTCCTGATCTCACTGGCGTTCTTGGGTCTTTTCCAGTTATTTACAGCTTCTATCTTACTGGGGTCTACCATGATACCATCCTTTGAGATGATGTGACCCAGGAAGGACACCTAATCTAACCAAAATTCACATTTCGTGAACTTGGCGTACATCTAGTTCTGCTGAAGGGTCTGCAATACTATTCTCAGGTGCTCTGAGTGTTCTTCCTGAGTTCCTGAATAGATAAGAATGTCATCGATAAACACGATAACAAATCTATCTAGGTAGTCCCTGAATACTCTGTTCATGAGGTCCATGAAAGTAGCTAGAGCATTTGTCACGCCAAAGGGCATGACTATGAACTCGTAGTGTCCGTATCTAGTCCTGAATGTTGTCTTGGGTATATCCCCTTCTTTAACTTTCACCTGATGATAACCTGATCTGAGGTCTATCTTAGAGAATGTTAGAGTGTATACTAAAAGCCTAGCTTTTGGTATAAATATTTATCTAGAAATAAGAATCATATTGGTCAAATGTCTACATTTATGATAAATGTAGTTGCTCAATTAATTTATATTGTAGATAACATGGTGTGTGGTGTCACACACAGAAGATCATGTTATTGATTCCTTATAAATTATAAACAATAGCTCACGACCAAGATGGAAAGGAGCAAACCATTGGAAGGTCGTAGTGTAATTAGGTATTAGTTTATCTTAACTATATAATTACACTAGTACACTTAGAGTGTATTGAGTAGGACCATTTGAGGTCGTTCCTTTTATACTGACTTCATGAAGGAACAAAGACCTCAGTTATTATGGAAGTGTGTGCTCTTAATCCTAATATAATAACAAGCACATATATTTGATATTTATTTCTTTAATTTATCAATGGGTGAGATTTAGTTCGATGAATCAATAAGACCGATAAGTTGGGAAATGATATCACTTATAGTGTGTGTTGTTGATTATAGAAGGAAACTGTGTCCTAGTAATCTAGGTTGAGAATGTCCCCAAGAGGAGCTCATAAGGATTGTCATGTTAAACCCTGCAGGTGGACTTAGTCCGACATGATGATGAAGTTGAGTGGTACTACTTTTGGAGCTAGATATTAATTAAGTGAGTTGTCAGTAACTTACT
The DNA here is from genome assembly GCF_018446385.1 of Zingiber officinale. Classification (NCBI taxonomy): domain Eukaryota; kingdom Viridiplantae; phylum Streptophyta; class Magnoliopsida; order Zingiberales; family Zingiberaceae; genus Zingiber; species Zingiber officinale. The sequence goes on along the minus strand of NC_055998.1, from coordinate 118,894,334 downwards.
TAATTAGTGGACATTTGTTATCTTAAACACAGGGAGACTAACACACTCATAATAAGAAGGAGCCCAAAATGTAATTTGGGATTGGTGCGGTAGTTCAATAATAATTCTCTAGTGGAATGAATTATTATTGATAAAATTAAGTTGTGTGTTCGGGGCGAACACGGGATGCTTAATTTTATCGGGAGACCAAAACCAATTCCTCCTCTCGGTCCCTATCGTAGCCTCTTAATTATAGAATACTATACCCACCTATACCAACCTTCTTACCCATCCTATAGGGGGCCGGCCAAGCTAGCTTGGAGACCAAGCTAGGGCCGGCCATGTTTTGGTTCATGGGTGAATTCATGTGGCCGGCCCTAGCTTGAACTCAAGCTTAGGTGGCCGGCCCTATTAAAATAAAAAGGAATTTTATTTTTTAAAATTTTCTTATGTGGATAACATGATTTAAAAGAGAGTTTAAAAATTTAAATCTTTCCTTTTATAAGATTCTACAAAAGATTAAGAGAATAGTTAAATCTCTTTCCTTATTTGTAGATTAAAAGGTTGATTTTAATTTTGGTAAAAACTTTCCTTTTAATCATGTTCATGATTTAAAAGAGAGTTTAAAAATTAAATATCTCTTTTATAAAGCTTCTACAAAGATTAAGAAAAGATTAGATATCTTTCCTTATTTGTAGATTGGAAGAGATTTTAATTTTTAAAGATAACTTTCTTTTTATCCACATGTTTAAAAGAAATATTTTAATTTATAAAATTTCCTTTTTATTGACCATTATGAAGGGAAAAATTATTTGAGAAATTTTTATAAATTTCCGGAAGCAAATTAGGAAGTTTTAATTCTTGTGTGAATTAAAATTTCCTTGATTAAAGGGATTAAGGTGGCCGGCCATTAACAAATTGAAAAGAAAAATTGTTTTTAATTAAATAAATTTTCCTTTTCAATGGCAAAAGAATTAAGGAAGTTTTTATTAAATTTTTCTTATTTGTCAAGACCAAGGATTATAAAAGAGGGGGTAGAGGAGGCTTCATGGCTAAGAACTCTATTCTATTTTTCTCCCTCTTTTCTTCCTTGGGTGTGGCCGGCCCTTTCTTTCCTCTCCTCTCCTTTGTGTGGCCGAAATCTTCTCATGGTGGAGATAGCTTTGGTGGCCGGATCTAAGAAGGAGAAGAAGGAGAGAAAAGAAGCCTCTTTTCTAGCATCCCTTGGAGCATGGTGGTGGTGGCCGAACCTCTTCATCCTAGAAGAAGTTTTGATGGCCGAAATTTGCAAGGAAGAAGAAGGTGCTTGGTGGTTCTCATCTCGGAAGATCGTTGCCCACACAACGTCCGAGGTTAGAAGAGGAATACGGTAGAAGATCAAGAGGTTTTTCTAAAAGGTATAACTAGTAATTTTTCTTTCCGCATCATACTAGTTATTTTTGGAAATAATACTAAATACAAGAGGCATACGATTCTAGAGTTTCGAATTTGTTTTCGATATAGTGTTCTTTTGTTTTTCTTTTCTTTGTGATTTGATTGTTCTTTTCGGTTAACCTAAAGTTATTTTAGGAAATTAAATATTATCTTTCTATAAAAGGTTTTGTCTAGTCGGTGGTGGTTGCTCCCATATCCAAGAAGGCCATGTGCCTCGCCACGTCAGTACTGGGAACCAATTATGGAAATTAATATTTAATGGAATTAATAACTTAAGGTGACTTGGGTCGAACGTGTTAAGTTCCGCAGGAGATCCAAGTCAAAACCTAAAAGAACAAATAGATTAAGTTTTGGATCAAACGTGTTAAGTTCCGCAGGCGATCCAAAATTTAATTTAAAAGAACACATGGTAGCTAGGAAAAGGTTCAGACCTTTGTACAAAATTTTTGTACAGCGGAACCTCTAGGTTTTCCGAGTAGCAACCATCAGAGAACACTGCTGCTCCCTTTAGCTGATCAAACAGGTCATCTATTCTGGGAAGAGGATACCTGTTCTTGATGGTGACTTGGTTCAGTGCCCGGTAGTCTATACACAGGTGCATGCTCCCGTCCTTCTTCTTCACGAACAATACAAGCGCTCCCCATGGTGAGTGACTAGGGCGTATGAAACCTTTGTCAAGCAGCTCCTGTAGTTGCTCCTGAAGTTCCTTCAGTTCTGCTGGAGCCATGCGATAAGGTGCTTTGGAGATAGGATTTGTACCGGGAATGAGTTCTATCTCAAATTCAATCTCCCTGTCTGGTGCTAGGCCTGGTAACTCTTCAGGGAAGACTGCTGGGTAGTCACATACGACTCGGACCTCTGCTAGCTGTTGGTCCTTGTCCTGACTGGCACTGACTACATGCGATAAAAATCCCGTACATCCTGAATCCAACAATTTCTGTGCTTTCAGAGTTAAGAGAAATTTCTTGGCTTTTCTCTTTGGTCCTCCGCTATACTCAAATTGTACTCCTGCTTCAGGTTGGAATATGACTTTCTGTTTACGGCACTCGATAGAGGCACCGTATCTGATTAGGAAGTTCATTCCAAATATGACATCATAATCAGTCATATCTAGCACTATCAGATCACAAAAGAGCTCTCTGTCTGCTATAATGACTGGCACTGCTCTGAGCCAGTGCGTGGATGTCATAATTTCTCCTGAAGGTAGTGTTGTCAAAAACTAACCACGGAGTACCTCTGGAGGTATTGCTAACTTTTAGGAAAATGCCCTAGATACATAAGAATGGGTTGCCCCAGTATCGAATAAGACAGTTGTACTTTGTTGTAAAATACTGATCTGACCTGTAACAACTGTCGAGGCATTCGCTACGCCCTCTCTGGTTAAGGAGTAGATCCTCGCATTTGTCGTAGCTGGAGGGGCTTCTAGTCTGCCCTGGCTGATGTGTGGACCTTCTAAAACGGCCTGCATCTGATGTAGCTGTGCTGGCTGGCCTCCGTACTGTATCGGCTGTAGTTGAGGAAGACTTGTCTTGTTCGGGCATTGCTTAGCCATATGCCATTCTTGTCCACATTCAAAGCATCCTCGTGTGCCCTTGCGACAAACTCCTGGGTGAAATTTCCCACAAGTAGCACATTTGGGATAACTAGGTTGTTTGCTGGCTGGTCCTCCCTTTGGGTAACTCCCTGGTTTGCGCTTGTTGCTGGAGTTCCCTTTCCAGTTAGAGCTGTGGCCCTGTTGTTTCTGAGTACTTGAGCCTCCTTGCCCTTTGGACTCTGAGAGGACTTGCTCTGCTGCTTGATATTATTCTGGTAGTGCTCGGTGGTCAGAGCACTGCTGACTAGTTCTTTGGTGGTTTGCGGCCTATGAACGCCGCCAGCCACGTTCATTGCTATTTCCGGCCTCAGCATCTTGAGCATCAACCGGACTCGTTCTTTTTCTGTGCTGACTAGTTCAGGGCATAGACGAGCCAATCTATTGAATTTCTTCACGGCTTCCTCAACTGATAGGTTGCCTTGACGAAACTCAGTGAACTCGTCGTAGTGGCAGTTTATGACCCGCATGTGAAAGAACTCCTCGAAGAATTTTTTCTCGAAGTCGGCCCATGTCATCTGGTTCACTGGGCGCTTCGCTCTAATTCTCTCCCACCACATACGTGCATCTCCTGTCAAGCAGAAGGAGGCGCACTTCACCTTTTCATGTTCTGGCCAGTCCAGAAGCTCCATCGTACTCTCCAGTGTTTTGAACCAGGCTTGAGCATCCCATGGTTCACTGGTGCCTGAGAAGTTCTCGGGCTTGACTCTCTGCCACTGGATCATATAGGCTTCTCTCTTTGCCTCTGCTGCTGGGGAGCAGAGGGGCTACTGGTGCTGTAGGCTGGACTGGTGGAACCTCTATAACTACTGAGGTTGCTATGTTTGGTTCCGGGGTGACAGTGGGAGTATTCTGCTGATTAGCCTTTAAGGTGGCTATCTCCTGTTGCTGTTCTGCTAGTTGCTTCTGTAGCTAAGCCACTACTGCTGTAAGGTCTGGGTGATGCATTGAACTGCCTGCCTCATGCTGGGGCTCAGTAGCTGGTGCCCTTCTAGCTGGGCGTCCTCTTGCCATTTCTAAAGGAACAAAGGACATACATAACTAAAGCATCATGTTTACCTAGCTAATACTATCATGTTAGTTACTATCACAGATAAGCATACTTTAGTTATCTACAAACATGAAAGCAATAAACATAATAAAGTGAGAAGCATTCTTACTTGGAAGCTGCAGGTTCAATGCTGATGTGTGTGTAGGAAGTATGGAACTTTCTACTCTGATACCACTCTGTAACGACCCGCCTTCTACTGGCTAGGCTGAAAGGCCAGACCGTCACATTATGTTGTGCTAAGCTATATCCATGACCATTACTAAGTCTATGTGCGGAAAGCTGTACCAATTTAAAACTTTGCTAAGCTAATACAAGTTCTTAGTCCTACATGTGCTAAGGGATGCAATCTAAGGTATTCATAGCATACCCTACATCCTTTATGGTCAAGGAGCTGAACTACAAGGTCTCTTGGTCGAAACCCAACTTCCCAATTGATCCAGATTGAACTCGATCGATTGCAAGCTGTTGGATCAATCCATGGATCGATTCAGACCGCTACTATGCTCGGGGTAATAATCTGGATCGATCGGCTGATCGATCCAGACTGGCCAATCGATCCAGTGATCGATTCCAGAGCTCTCTGTTCTCGGGAGCGATTTCTCGATCGATCAAACGATCGATTCCCAAACTCTCTGTTTACGACAGAATACGACTGGATCAATCGGCTGATCGATCCAGAAGCTTACTGTTCGCGGAACCAGACTCCCCAATCGATCCGCTGATCGATTGGGGTTTCTGATTTCGCAGCAAAGCTCTGATTTCAGCACTGTTTCGTGCCTAAATCACACATATAAGTTCTAAAATGGTTGGGAAACATTCTAACAACGAATATTTAATATTCTAAGCATAGCCTAATGCATAGTTCACTAGTTCATGGCATTTAAACATACTAAAGTGCGGAAATAACATTATATAAAATCTAAAGTCTTAGTTTGCTAATTTCTCCAAGATCTTCATTCCAGGTTCCTTCCACACACATCTTCATCGCATTAACCTCCAGCCTCCGCTAATCTACCTTTCCTTTACCTTTATCTGCAGTATAAGGAAAGAAGTATCTGTAAGATTTACGCTTAGTAAGAAACCATCTACCTCACAAAAACATGCATACGATGCAATGTATACTTTTTAAAACATGCTATTGAAATCTATGCTGAACATGTTAAAGCATGGAATGACATACTATCATACAAAATATAGAATCAAAACTGATCATAGAACTATCACATGTATCAATAGGAAAGAGCTAAGCTAAAGCATGAACTGAGCTACACTAAAACTAAGCTAGAATTGAAATTAAACTGTGTACACAACTGATTTGTGAGTTTTGAAAACTATTTATCATAGATAGATAAAAATACATAATCATGCTGCTGTTTGGGCCCGACAATTGTACGTGCTATGCGCGCATCCCTAACTAGACCCGGGTTTGCAAGTCCCGAATTTAGTAGGGCTTACTAGGTTATCTAAACCTAGGGACGACTGTGGGAGCCCAACCCAATTGATATCTGATCCAGTACAGTGCCATTGCTAAAAGTAAAATACTGAACATAGCTAAATTTTCTTATCTTGCTATTTCTAGGTTATCTGAACCTAGAGCTAGGTTATCTGAACCTAGAGGTGACTGTGGGAGCCCACCCATTGGACCGTAGTCCCATAAAAGCTATAATAAAGCTGGACATGCTATAAAAATGCTTCTATCGCATTTACTGAGCTATTACAATGCCTAAGTTGCATTTTAAATGGGCTGCACCGACTATCGAGCACTTGGTGTGCGCTATTGCTCACCCTATGTGCCAAAAATCCATATACTACTAAACTAAAGCATGAAATCATACGAAAGCTACTTATACTGCAGGTGAGGGGTTTCTTACCTTCTGCTCTAATTTTCTTACGATTCTAATCGCTAGATTTCCGGAGAAGATGATCCTTTCGACGATCTTCTCGCGTCTATGCGTTCCTCTTGCGGAGGGGAGCGTCCTCGGGTCAGAGTTGTTGCAAAAAGGAGCCCTTATGACTCTAGGGATGAAACCCTAGCCTTTCCTTGGCTTTGGCGTGAAGAGAGGGTGCGGGAGAGAGAGGTTCGGCGGTGAGGGTTTGAGGGAGAAAGAAATCCCGATCAAAATAAAACCTCACTTAATCCCTTCCCTATTTATATTAAGTGGGTAATTCGACCCAACTCAAATATAAATATAACTGATTCCCTTTGCTTTCAGCACGGTCCTGCTGGGTTCACTTGGTTACTAGAGTTCACCTTAAGTCATAGAACCCAATAAGTCTCGGGTTCAATTCCCGCGTAGGCTATTCTACGATTTTATTTATTTTTGCTACTTCTGCTACTCTAAAAATTCTGTAAAAATATCCTAAAATTCCAGAAAAATACTAGGATATTTCTAATAATTATTTTAAGAATTTTCAGGCGTTACAGTGATTGGTTGAACAAACTGACCGAGGTGCAAAGCAATCAGGCCCACGTTGGGCCTGATATAATACCTTATCAGGCCTAACATCATGCTGAAATCTATCATCATGATGGAGCAACTATGGAGAGCTTTAAATAAGTAATATATAGGACTGTTGGAGTCCTCACAACACCACAAACTCACGAGACTTTAAATGGATTTAATTGGAGATGTCTAGGTCCATCAGTGAATTTTGACCGAAACCCACTCATGGGGCTACGACACTTATATTTCTTTAAATTTCCATTCCCTTGCAAGGTTTGAGAGGGGAGAAGCTAGATATGGTGCCAAATCTTAGGTCTAACCAATACAAATGAAGTTCTTACTCCGTGATAGTTGGCACGGAACATGTGAAAGTTATGGATTTCCATTCAATGAACAACAACACACACTCTATCGAATTTTAATTTACGGGGAAAACACCTACCTTACCACCAATTTAAGCTAAATTCCAAAAGAATTAGAAATTTTTGATCACATGTTTAAATTACTTCACATCAAGTGCTTGACCTATAACCTATTTGACTTTCTAAACCAATTCACGAATCACAATACTAGATATGCAATTTTTTAGTTTATAGTATGGAGATATAGCCTCAGGTTTTAGATATCAGAATCATCAACTGAACAAACTGACCGAGGTGCAAAGCAATCAGGCCCACGTTAGGCCTGATATGATACCTTATTAGCTCAACTTGGGCCTGATATTATCCCATATTAGGCCCTACATGGGCTTGATATGATCCCATATCAGACCCAATGTCATGATGAAATCTATCAACATGATAGAGCCACTATGTGTTGGAGTGTATACTGAAGGCCTAAGCTTTGTAAACATTCATTATGAATAAAGAATCACATTTGGTCTACATTTGTTTGTAGTTGTTCATTTAATTTATATTGTAGATAACATAGTATGTGGTGTCACATACAGAAGATGATGTTATCAGTACCTTATAAATTATAAACAGAAGCTCACGACTAAAATGGAAAGGAACAAACCATTAGAAGGTCGTAGTGTAATTAGGTATTAGTTTATCTTGACTATATAATTACACTAGTACACTCAGAGTGTATTGAGTAGGACCATTTGAGGTCGTTTCTTTTATACTAACTTTATAAAGGAACAAAGACCTCAGTTATTATGGAAGTGTGTGCTCTTAATCCTAATGTAATAACAAGCACATATATTTGATATTTATTTCTTTAATTTATCAATGGGTGAGATTTAGTTCGTTGAATCAATAAACTCGATAAGTTGGGAAATGGTATCACTTATAGTGTGTGTTGTTGATTATAGAAGGAAACTGTGTCCTAGAGATACTAGGTTGATAATGTCCCCAAGAGGAGCTCATAAGGATTGTCATGTTAAACCCTGCAGGTGGACTTAGTCCAACATGATGATAAGGTTGAGTGGTACTACTCTTGGACTTAGATATTAATTAAATGAGTTGTCAGTAACTCACTTAATTAGTGGACATTCGATATCTTAAACACAGGGAGACTAACACACTCATAATAAGAAGGAGCCCAAAAATGTAATTTGGGATTGGTGCGGTAGTTCAATGATAGTTCTCTAGCGGAATGAATTATCATTGATAAGATTAAGTTGTGTGTTCGGGGCGAACACGGGATGCTTAATTTTATCGGGAGACCAAAACCAATTCCTCCTCTCGGTCCCTATCGTAGCCTCTTATTTATAGAGTACTATACCCACATATACCCACCTTCTATACCCACCAAGGCGGCCAAGCTAGCTTGGGAACCAAGCTAGGGCCGGCCTAAGCTTGGGTTTAGGGTGGCCGACCCTAGCTTGAACCCAAGCTAGTAGGGCCGGCCATAATTAAATTAAAAAAGAAATTTAATTTTAATTTTTATTATTATGTGAAAGATATAATTTAAAGAGAATTAAAATTAAAATATCTCTCTTGTAAAAGATCTACAAAAGATTAAAGAAAGAGATTAGATCTCTTTCCTTATTTGTAGATTGGAGAGATGTTTTATTTTCTCTTTAAAAATTATTCACATGTTGATAAAATTAAAATTATAGAAATTTCCTTTTATCAACCATGAAGAGATTTTAAAGAGAAATTTTATTTTTTAAAATTTCTGGAAACAAATTAGGAAGTTTTAATTGTTGATTAAAACTTGTCCAATTTGTTCTCCAATGATGTGGCCGGCCATGTGATTGTAATTGGGAAATTTTATTTTATTTTTCTCAATTAATTCATATCAAGGAAATTGAGGAAATTTTATTATAATTAAATTTCCTAATTTGCCTAGGCCAAGGAATATAAAAGAAGGAGTGAGGGTGTCTTCATGAGACACAACATCTATTATTCCTCTCCCTCTTTTGTTCCTTGGTGTGGCCGGCCATCCTCTCCCTCTCTTCCTCTTGTGGTGGCCGAACCCTTCTCTTCCATTGGAGCTCTTGTGGTGGCCGGATACTACTCGGAGAAGAAGAAGAAGAAGGAGAGAAAGCTAGCATCTCTTGGAGCTTGGTTAGTATTTTGGTTTTCTTCCTTGGTGAAGCTTCCTCTTTGTTGGCCGAACCTAGCTAGGAGGAGAAGAAGGTGATTGGTGGTTTCTCGTCTCGGAAGATCGTTGCCCACACAACGCCCGAGGTTAGAAGAGGAATACGGTAGAAGATCAAGAGGTTTTTCTACAAGGTATAACTAGTAATTTTTCTTTCCGCATCATGCTAGTTATTTATGGAAATAATACCAAATACAAGAGGCTTACGTTCTAGTATTTCGAATATGTTTTTCGATGTTGTGTTCTTTTGTTTCTTTCTTTTCCTTATGATTTGATTGTTCTCTTTGGTTAACCTAAAGTTATTTTAGGAAATTAAATATTAGCTTTCTATTAACGGTTTTGTCTAGTCGGTGGTGGTTGCTCCCATATCCAAGAAGGCCATGTGCCTCGCCACGTCAGTACTGGGAACCTTTTATGGAAATTAATATTTAATGGAATTAATAACTTAAGGAGACTTGGGTTGAACGTGTTAAGTTCCGCAGGAGATCCAAGTCAAAACCTAAAAGAACAAATAGATTAAGTTTTGGATCAAACGTGTTAAGTTCCGCAGGCGATCCAAAATTTAATTTAAAAGAACACATGGTAGCTAGGAAAAGGTTCAGATCTTTGTACAAAATTTTTGTACAGTGGAACCTATAGGTTTTCCGAGTAGCAACCAACAATTGGTATCAGAGCTAGGGTTTTGCCTCTGTGTATTTGGTATTTAGTTTAATTATGCACATGTCATACATAATTTAGGCAGGTTAATAGTAGGATGTGCTGACTTTGTGGATGCAGGATCCAACTATTATGGCTTTTGGTTATTATGTGTGTGATTGGACCCTTGGACATGTCAAGGGCATTTATCTGTGTGTGCATGATTGTATTCAAATACAGCAGGAGCTGTATTTAGTTTTATTAGGATTTTATTTTTGATCTAGATACATGTACATTCCTTTTATGGAATATAGGATCAAAATGTAAAATTCTATTTATGTCGCGGATCGAATCTTGCAAAGCGTGGAACCTTCTAAGGACCAGAGGTGCAGCGGAACTAAGAGCAAGATGGATGCGACAGCTAGACCCGGTGGCGGTGGCCAAATATGGCAGCAGCTTGGGATGACAACACACGGAGGACAATTAGAGATAAAAGCCATAATAGTTGAAAATTAAATTTTCTATTTATTGCTTTTATATTATTCTGTGTGTGCTTGTTAGTTTACAAGTTTTAGTAGGCTAGCATAGTTAAAATTTCTCATTTATAAATAACTAAGTGGGAGAGGAATTTTTAAATAAATCCCATGGTCTCCATTACTGGTTTGTAAGTGATGCAAACAAGCTTGCGCGTTGGCTCTAAGTGCCTTCCTCCATAACGGATGAGCTTGTTTGCGGATCACTAGAACAGACTTCCATTTTTGGATGACTATAGGAAGTTAATTAAGAGCGTGTGATCTTCCCCAACGGAAGGGGCATAATCTTATTAATGGACTTAGTGTCAAGTAATGATATACACTTAGACACATCTAATAGTATCCTCCCCAACGGAGTCACTGCTATTATTTGTGTAACCAAATGATACCAACTATTAATTTTATTTGTCAAAAAGTTAGGTTGACAAGATAATAAAATTAATGGGTTAAAACCCTCCTTTTACAAATGTTGAATTTGTATACGTCCACACTAACGTGACATACAAAATTCACGGTGTTATGAGGTGTTGGTTAATTTAAAATAGTATTGTTTGAGGAATCAATATTATTCTAAATTTAGAGTTCTGACCAATAGTTATTTGTGATTCTTAGGATGACTTTCAACCCACTGTCCATCATACTTCAACAAAATAGACTTACTGGACCTAATTACATAGATTGGAAAAGGAACCTGGACATTGTTCTGACTGCTGAAAGCTATAAATTTGTACTGACTGAAACTTGTCCTGATGCACCCACTGGTGAATCTACCCAAGAGGAGATTGAATATCATAAGAAATGGGTAAAGGCAGATGAGATGGCGCGGTGTTACATTTTGGCTTCAATGTCAAATGTATTGCAACATCAGCATCAAGATTTACCAACGATTTATGATATAATCTCAAGGAGCTCTTTGGTCATCAGAGTAGGGCTTCTAGACAAGAAGCTATGAGAAAAATAATGACCACCATGCAAGAGGGTACTCCTGTAAGGGATCATATCCTAAAGATGATGGCTTATCCGAACGAGATACAGATCCTTGGAGGAGAAATTGATGGAAACCCGGATCGATATGATCCTCTAAACGCTAGAAGTTTTGAGCAGTTCACTTTGAACTATAATATGAATAAAGGATTTATTCATTAGGGGAACTATTGACAGAACTTCAAGCGGCAGAATTATTCGTCACAATTCTCAAATTCACTTTCTTGAAAATGGTTCTACTTCTAAACCGAGAGGAAGAAGAAGAAACAAGCTGGCTCAGAAAAGAAAGTGAATAAATCTCAGTGATTTAAAGCTGGAGTGAAGAAGTCGAAGGGCAAATGCTTCATCTGCAAGCAGGCAGAAGGCGGAATGTCCTCGTAGGAACCAAAACAAAGGTATATCTCATGCTCTAGTTGTTGAAACATGTTTAGCGGTGTTATCTACGAGCACCTGGTGTGTAATGGGAGCCACCGATCATGTCTGCAATTCCTTACAGGGGTTCCAGAAAACGACTATCTGAAGGGAGATTACCGTCTACATGAGCAATGCTACTAAGGTGGCAGCTGTTGCAGTGGGAGACGTCTACTTGTCTTTTAGTAGAAATAGAAATTTGGTTTTAAGAAATTGTCTTTATGTACCCAGTTTTAGAAAGAATTTAATTTCAATTTCTAAACTGTTTTAAGATGGATATTCAGTTTCTTTCAGTAACGATGTAGTTATTAAAAGAAATAAAGTGATTATCTGTTCTGGTGCATTAGTTGGCAATTTGTATATTTTAAATCCAATTTCTTCCACAAAGCAAAACATGGAAATTTATAACTCATCTTCTAATTCTAATAAGAGAAAAGAACCTTCAGAAATGAACCAGGCATATCTTTGGCATCTAAGACTTGGTCATATTAATTTAAGTAGGATTCAGAGGCTTATAGCCGATAGACTTTTGAGTTCATTAGAGTTGGAAAATTTTCCAACTTGTGAATCTTGCTTAGAAGGTAAAATGACCAAGAGGCCGTTCAAAGCCAAGGGGTATAGAGCTAAAGAAGTGTTAGAGTTGGTTCACTCTGATTTGTGTGGTCCTATGTCTGTCCAGGCAAGAGGAGGTTTTGAATATTTTGTCTCTTTCATAGACGATTATTCAAGATATGGATACATTTACCTAATGCTCGCAAGTCCGAGTGCTTTGACAAGTTCAAAGAATACAAGGTGATGTGGAGAAGCGATTAGGTAAAAGTATCAAGACACTACGATCCGATCGTGGTGGCGAATACCTCTTAGGAGAGTTTAGGAATTACTTATCGGAGGGATTCAATCCCAATTATGCACTGGAACACCCCAGCGAATGGTGTGGCGAGCGAAGGAATAGGACTATTATGGAGATGGTTAGATCGATGATGAGTTATTCAGAATTACCAAATTCGTTTTGGGGATATGCTCTGGAAACAGCAGTATACGTTCTGAACTTAGTACCTTCTAAATCAGTTTCTTTTACTCCCATAGAATTGTGGAATGGGCGTAAACCCAGTCTAAGACATATTCGGATTTGGGGTAGTCCAGCACATGTGCTGAAACCAGATGCTGATAAGTTAGAATCTCGTACAGAAGTTCGCGTGTTTGTAGGATATCCCAAAGGAACGAAAGGTGGTTTATTTTATAGTCCTAAAGACCAGAAGGTCATTGTTAGCACCAATGCCCAGTTTTTAGAAGAAGACTATATAATGGATCACAAGCCCAGTAGTAAAGTTGTTTTAGAAGAACTTAGAGAGGACATGTCTGTTGGTGCAACCTTAGGTCAAGGTTGACCTGGTTGAACTGACTCGAGTTGACCTGACTCGAGCTGTGTTTTGATGTTTGACGATGTTTGACAAGAAGAGAAGTTCTATTCTTGATGTTTGACAAGAATAGATGTTTGGGAGATTGTTGGTGCAACCGTAGGTCAAGGTTGACCTGGTTGACCTGATTCGGTGAAAAGTCCAAGTATGGAGACTTGGCACTGGAAAAGTCCAAGTACGGAGACTTGGCACGGAGAAAAGTCCAAGTATGGAGACTTGGCACTGGAAAAGTCCAAGTATGGAGACTTGGCACGGAGAAGTCCAAGCAGGGAGCTTGGCACGAGAGAAAGTCCTAACTGGGATGTTAGGCAGGTGAAAAGTCCTGGTGAGTGAAGCCAGGCAGTGGGAAAGTCCTAACTGGGATGTTAGGCAGTTGGAAAGTCCTGGTGAGTGAAGCCAGGCAGTGAGAAAGTCCTAACTGGGATGTTAGGTAGTGTGGAAATCCTGGTGAGTGAAGCCAGGTCCTGGTGAGTGAAGCCGGGTAAGGGAAAATCCAGATGGATCAAGGGTGATCGGACATCTGGTGATGGGAAGTCCAAGTAGGTCATAGGAGTGACCGGATACTTGGTACGGAGAGAAAAGTCTAAGTGGGTCAAAGGTTGGCCGGACACTTGGCGGAGACCCCCGGTCAAGGGTGACCGGATGCTGGGCATGATGTACCAACAGGTCAAGATTGACCGGATGTTGGTTTGGACTTGGTTTGGGCAAAACCATGAGTGGATCGATCGGTGATCGATCCGGTGATCTGAATATTCGATCGGTGCGGTGACCGATCGATCGATAGCATCTTGTGTGATAACTGATCGATGCGGTGACCGATCGGTCGATCGGCCGAGCAGAGGCGGGCGCAAGAGGGCTGATCGATGCGAGGACCGATCGGCTCTGATCGGTCCCAGGCCGTCGAAGTTCCTGATCGATGCGTGGACCGATCGGGATGTTCTGATCGGTCCATGGACCGATCGGGGACGGAACTAAGGGTGGGTCGGTCCACAGACCGATCAGGCACTAGCCGTTGCGACGCAACGGCTAGATTCCTTCGTGTTTCTCTTCGCAGGTATAAAAGACGCTACAGGGTTTCGTTGCTGCTAGAGCTTCCTCTTTAGAACTTCTGTTCTTGTGTTCTAGAGCTGCTGCTCTTACCTGCTATCAGAGCTTTGCTGAGCTCCTCGCTGCTGAAGCTCTGCGTGAGTTTCCTGCTGGTGTTCTAGCTGCTGGATCCGAGGAGCTGCTGCTTCGCCAGGGTTCCAGTTGACAACGAGAAGGCAAGCAAGGGTTTTACATTTCTGTTGCTATTGTTTTCCTTGCCTTCTTCGTGTACTCCTTATTGCTGTTGCAAAGTTTGTGGTGAGGTTTCTCCACCCAGAAGGAGTTCTTATTAGCCGGTTTTCCGGGGACTCATCCACCGACAGATTGACTGGACTCGTCCACCTCACGGACACGCCGAGGAGTAGGAGCCCTAATCTCCGAACCTCGTTACATCGGTTTGTTTGAGGTTGTTTTCTTTTCCTTCGTTTCTACTTGCTATTTTCCGCTGCGCTAACCTAGTTTGTAGAAACGCGACGATTTGGGGTTGGCTATTCACACCCCCCTCTCTAGCCGAGTACGAACGATCCTAACAAGTGGTATCAGAGCGAGGCAGCTCTTCGACGGATCAACACCCGGGGGAGCACGGGCTAGAGATGGATCTCTATGGAGAAGATGTCACGATTCAACCCTTCTACGAGTCTCACGACAACTTCACATATTGGAAGGTAAGGATGATGTATTTTCTTAGGACTAATATGTTAAATTGATTTTGTGTACAAGAAGGGTTTTCCCCTCCGATGGATGAGGAAGGAAAACCTATCAAGAAGAAGGAGTGGACGAAAGAGCAAATCCGACAATCCGAAATCAATGACGAGGTAACAAAAATTATTGAATTTGCTTTACCTAATAATGTTTTGTGCAAGATAGATAGGTACAACAACGCCAAGGAATTGTGGAACAATTTGGCAAAATTCCATGAAAAGGAGCCTAGTGAGCCAAGTAGCTCACATCATGGAGGAAGCGAATTGGGAGTTGAGGGCTACTCAACATCCAAGGAAGAAGAGGAGGAGAGCTCTTGTTCAAGATCGGAGCAAGAAGAGGCATCTACCTCCGGAAGGGATGAAGAAGAAAGCTCATCTACATCCACAACCCTAGGTAACTCAAACACTGTGATTTCAAGAAAATTACACATAATGTGTTTTGAGTGTAGGAAGTTTGGGCACTACAAGAGTAAGTGTCCAAAGAGGGTTAGAAAGACTCCACCGGCACCAAAGGTCAAGGAAGCCGGAGTCCCGACATGCAAGAGCAAGAAGCACGTGGTGTGCTTCCAATGCAAGCAACGAGGACACTATAGGAGTCAATGTCCAAGGGGGAGGCAACCTCACAAGGACAAGAGGCCAAACACATGTAAAGGGGGAGCTAAGGCAAACCCTAAGGTAACATTTAAAGCTCATTCTTGCAATTCTAGTAGGATGCATGCTAGTAGTCTTATTGCCATTGTCAATAATGATAAGCATGTTAACACTAGAAATCGATACATGTGCTTAGGAGCCAAGCATGTTAGCCTAGATAAGAACAATTCTAGAAATGCTAACCCTAGAATTAACTTATCTAAGGCTAAGGAAAATCTAGATAGAAATCCCAAATCATCTAGACACATGCCTAGGAATACCTCAAAGAAAAATGATAAATCAAAACTTGAGGTATTAGAGAAAGAAAATCAAGTCTTGTGGTCAAGACTTGACTCTCTATAAAAGGCTCTTAAGGATTTGACTCTAGGGTCTAGGGGTCAAAAACCCAAGTCCAAGGACAAGAAAGGTTTGGGTCACAAACCTAAGTCCCAATTGGTCAAGCCCACTTATCATAATGTTTCATTCGATTATGGAATAAAACCTAGGGCTAGGAAGACCATTACCAAGGTCACAAGGGGAGTCACCCCTATAGTTGACCTTGATGAGACCCAAATGACCAAGGCTTTAAAGCCTAAGAGGGTCATTAGGAGGGTTGCTAGGGAAGTTATCCCTAGTGAATATTTAGTGAACCCAATGAGCTCTAATAGGTATTGGGTTCCTAGGAGCATCTTCTCTACCCCATAGATGGGTTAGAGAGTGTCAACTCCGATTAGAAGGGTAGTTAACCCAACTTTGAGGAAATTGACACTCAAGGAGCATTTTCAAGGTTTTGAGAACTTTTGAAAATGAAATGGAATTATCATTTACTCCTTTGAAGAGTTAAATGTGCCTAAAGATTGGAAAATTTCATTTTTAATCTCAATTGGCACAATTTGGGAAAATCTAGAGAACTCTCGAGGAAAAATGAAACATGCCAAGTTTTGAGGATAAATTTGATCTTTAAGTGGCATGAATTAATCTAGAGTTCAAGAAGTGTCAAAATTAGGATTTTGGCATTTTGGGACAATCTAGGATTAAATTTGAAGTTAGCCAAGTGGTTAAGGATACTTAGATAGGTAATCTAGGTATATTTATTTATGCTAAATCTTGCCATGATTGTTTGCCCTCACATGTCATGACATCATGTTTAGTTTCATTATCATTTGAAATGTCATGATAATGCTTAGGCTAGTTTTTATGTCATGTTTATTTAAGTTTCAAACTTTATGCCATGACATCATGACATTGGCACATGTTTTCATTTATGATACCATTTTATGCCATGTCATCATCTCTTGCATTAATAATCAATCGAATTGATTTAAGGATGAAAAACACATTTTGATATTGAGATCAAATTTGTGTTTAGAAAATGCATGAGACCTTAGTCTAAGATACCTAAACCCATATCTCACATCAAAATTGCCATGGATGTGTTTGATACACTTTAGATGTGTGTGAGATATTAGGATTATGAATTAGGATCAAGGTGCATAGTTCTTGTACCTAGATGAGCCTAATTCAAGAAATGGAGGATCATAGGGAAAGCTTGTGTACAAGTCATGTACATTTAGCCCTAAGATTATGGTCCTAAATTAAAAGGTTTAAAATCATTTTGAAATTGATTTGGAAAACCTTGATGAAGCCATCTTAGTGATTGCATTCATCATTGAACATTGTGATACAAAGTTGAGTTAAACTTGAACTATTTCAAAGTTTTTGAACTTTGTATCAAGATTGAAAAATGGAAGTTATTTTCATAGAAAACTATTTTTCCATGATAGTATATGTTATGAGGAATGTATCCTCAAAATTTCACAATTTTTCGAATTTTATGGAATTTTCTAGGAGTTTCTGAATTTCGGAAGGATATTTGAAATCTCTGATATCAGTCTTGTGGACCGATCCGAGAGGATTCTGATCGGTCCAGTGAAGCATGGATCGGTCTGCAGACCGATCCAGTAAGATCCAGAGAGCTTGGTGCGATCTGGTGAAGGCCTGATCGGTCTGGTGACCGATCAGTGACGATCCAGTGCGATCAATGAAGCATGGATCGGTCTGGGGACCGATCCAGGGGGCTTTTGATCGGTCCGGTGACCGATCAGGCGTGCTGAATTTGTTGAATTTCGACTGGTTGTCTGAAATTTCAGCTCGGGAAGGTGGTGTTTTGGATTTCCAAAGGTTTGAAACTCTCCAATACATTGTTGGTGTAATGGTCAAGGGGGAGTTGACCTTTAGGGGGAGTTTTACCTATTAGTCAAGGGGGAGTTGATTTTTAGGGGGAGTTTTTACTCCTAAAGACTTGAGTGATATGAGATTATCACTAAGTTGATTGGTGTGTTTAGTATCAAGGGGGAAATTAAGAGTTTCAATGAAAGGTATGGGACTTTCATTAGAAAGAAACTCTTAACCTTGATTCCCTCTTTTTGATGTGTGTCAAAAAGGGGGAGAGATGTCCCAAGGGGGAGAGTGTAGGTTTTGGAAGAATGTTCAAGGAAGAACATTGGAAAACCTAAGTTAGGTTATCGGGTTAACCTAACTTGACTTTAGATTTTGTCAAACATCAAAAAGGAGGAGATTGTTGGTGCAACCTTAGGTCAAGGTTGACCTGGTTGACCTGACTCGAGTTGACCTGACTCGAGCTGTGTTTTGATGTTTGACGATGTTTGACAAGAAGAGAAGTTCTATTCTTGATGTTTGACAAGAATAGATGTTTGGGAGATTGTTGGTGCAACCGTAGGTCAAGGTTGACCTGGTTGACCTGATTCGGTGAAAAGTCCAAGTATGGAGACTTGGCACTTGAAAAGTCCAAGTATGGAGACTTGGCACTTGAAAAGTCCAAGTACGGAGACTTGGCACGGAGAAAAGTCCAAGTATGGAGACTTGGCACTGAAAAAGTCCAAGTATGGAGACTTGGCACGGAGAAGTCCAAGCAGGGAGCTTGGCACGAGAGAAAGTCCTAACTAGGGTGTTAGGCAGGTGAAAAGTCCTGGTGAGTGAAGCCAGGCAGTGGGAAAGTCCTAACTGGGATGTTAGGCAGTTGGAAAGTCCTGGTGAGTGAAGCCAGGCAGTGAGAAAGTCCTAACTGGGATGTTAGGCAGTGTGGAAATCCTGGTGAGTGAAGCCAGGTCCTGGTGAGTGAAGCCGGGTAAGGGAAAATCCAGATGGATCAAGGGTGATCGGACATCTGGTGATGGGAAGTCCAAGTAGGTCATAGGAGTGACCGGATACTTGGTACGGAGAGAAAAGTCTAAGTGGGTCAAAGGGATTGACCGGACACTTAGCGGGGAGACCTAGCAGGTCAAGGGAGTGACCGGATGCTAGACGCAATGTACCAACAGGTCAAGATTGACCGGATGTTGGTTTGGACTTGGTTTGGGCAAAAACCATGAGCTGGATCGATCTGGTGATCGATCCAGTGATACCGCGAATATTCTGATCGGTCTGGTGACCGATCAGTAACACATCAGTAGCATACTGTGTGATAACTGATCGGCAGGTCAAGGGAGTGACCGGATGCTAGACGCAATGTACCAACAGGTCAAGATTGACCGGATGTTGGTTTGGACTTGGTTTGGGCAAAAACCATGAGCTGGATCGATCTGGTGATCGATCCAGTGATACCGCGAATATTCTGATCGGTCCGGTGACCGATCAGTAACGATCCAGTAGCATACTGTAGGATAACTGATCGGTCCGGTGACCGATCAGACAACGATCAGGAGGCGCAAAGAAGTTCGGGAGAAGAGAAGCCTGATCGGTCCCCAGACCGATCAGGAAGTTCCCTGATCGGTCTGTGGACCGATCAGGATGTTCCCTGATCGGTCCATGGACCGATCAGGGACGGAACAGAAGCGAAGGCTAGGGACTGATCGGTCCACAGACCGATCAGGCACTAGCCGTTGCGACGCAACGGCTAGATTCCTTCGTGTTTCTCTTCGCAGGTATAAAAGACGCTACAGGGTTTCGTTGCTGCTAGAGCTTCCTCTTTAGAACTTCTATTCTTGTGTTCTAGAGCTGCTGCTCTTACCTGCTATCAGAGCTTTGCTGAGCTCCTCGCTGCTGAAGCTCTGCGTGAGTTTCCTGCTGGTGTTCTAGCTGCTGGATCCGAGGAGCTGCTGCTTCGCCAGGGTTCCAGTTGACAACGAGAAGGCAAGCAAGGGTTTTACATTTCTGTTGCTATTGTTTTCCTTGCCTTCTTCGTGTACTCCTTATTGCTGTTGCAAAGTTTGTGGTGAGGTTTCTCCACCCAGAAGGAGTTCTTATTAGCCAGTTTTCCGGGGACTCATCCACCGACGGATTGACTGGACTCGTCCACCTCACGGACACGCCGAGGAGTAGGAGCCCTAATCTCTGAACCTCGTTACATCGGTTTGTTTGAGGTTTGTTTTCTTTTCCTTCGTTTCTACTTGCTATTTTCTGCTGCGCTAACATAGTTTGTAGAAACGCGACGATTTGGGGTTGGCTATTCACACCCCCCTCTCTAGCCGAGTACGAACGATCCTAACAATGTCTACTTCAGTACCAACAGTACAAGATGAAGTACCACAAGAGACTGCAACACGTGTCACACATGATACACAACCACAGACAGTGCCTCGTCGTAGTGGGAGGGTTGTGAGGCAGCCTGAAAGATTCATGTTTTTGGGAGAGTCTTCGGACTTGATCCCGGGTAAACATGAACCTAATCCCCGGTCATATGACGAAGTACTCCAAGATATAGATGCAGCATCTTGGCAAAAGGCAATGAATTCTGAAATAGAGTCCATGTACTCTAATAAGGTTTGGGAGCTTGTAGAACCACCTGATGGTGTAAAAGCCGTTGGATGCAAGTGGATCTACAAAAGGAAAAGAGGGACAGACGGGAAGGTAGAAACCTTCAAAGCTAGGCTTGTTGCAAAAGGGTACACTCAAAAGGAGGGAATCGATTATGAGGAGACCTTTTCACCGGTAGTCATGCTTAAGTCTATCCGGATACTCTTATCCATTGTTGCTCATATGGATTATGAGATTTGGCAAATGGATGTCAAGACAGCTTTCCTTAATGGAAGTCTTGAAGAGAACATCCATATGAAGCAACCAGAAGGGTTCATTGAAAAAGGCAAAGAGCATCTAGTGTGCAAGCTCAATCGGTCCATTTATGGATTGAAGCAAGCTTCAAGGTCTTGGAACATCCGGTTTAATGAAGTAATCCAGTCATATGGATTTATTCAAAGTCCGGATGAGTCTTGTGTATATAAGAAGTGTAACGGAAACGTGGTGGTATTTCTTGTACTATACGTAGATGATATTTTGTTAATTGGCAACAATGTCAAGGTATTATCAGACGTAAGGGTATGGTTGTCCAAACAATTTGATATGAAGGACTTAGGAGAATGTGCACACATTCTTGGGATCAAAGTTATAAGGGATCGTAAGAAAAGAATGTTGTGTCTATCCCAAGCTTCATATATAGATACAATCCTTGCTCGTTTTAGTATGCAGGATTCCAAGAAAGGTTTCTTACCTTTTAGACATGGAGTAGCTCTATCTAAAGAGATGTCTCCAAAGACATCGAAAGAGATAGAGGACATGAAAGCAGTTCCTTATGCTTCGGCTGTAGGAAGCCTAATGTATGCAATGCTATGTACGAGACCTGATATCTGTTTTGCCGTGGGCATGGTCAGCAGATATCAGAGTAACCCTGGACAAGGACATTGGATTGCGGTAAAGCATATATTAAAGTACCTGAGAAGGACTAGAGATTATATGCTAGTTTACCAAGACGATCTGCTCCCTGTGGGTTACACGGATTCAGATTTCCAATCAGATAGGGATAACAGTAAGTCTACATCAGGCTATGTGTTTACTTTAGGAGGTGGAGCCATTTCATGGAGGAGTGTTAAGCAGAAATACGTTTCGGACTCAACCATGGAAGCTGAGTATGTAGCAGCCTCTTAGGCAGCTAAAGAAGCAGTATGGCTCAGGAACTTTCTAATGGACTTAGATGTGATTCCTGGTTTGCCCAAAATCATCACAATTTATTGTGATAATAGCGGTGCAGTTGCAAACTCGAAGGAACCACGAGCTCATAAGGCAAGTAAACATATAGAGCGCAAGTACCACCTGATACGAGATATCGTGAAGCGAGGAGAAGTTGTCATCGCCAAGATTGCATCAGCGGATAACCTGGCAGATCCTTTCACTAAGGCCCTTCCGGCGAAAGCTTTCGATCGGCATGTGGAGGGAATGGGAATCAGATGTATGGTAGAAGATATGGCAGCTTAGTCATTAGTATAAGTGGGAGATTGTTGGAGTGTATACTGAAGGCCTAAGCTTTGTAAACATTCATTATGAATAAAGAATCACATTTGGTCTACATTTATTTTTAGTTGTTCATTTAATTTATATTGTAGATAACATAGTATGTGGTGTCACATACAGAAGATGATGTTATCAGTACCTTATAAATTATAAACAGAAGCTCACGACTAAAATAGAAAGGAACAAACCATTAGAAGATCGTAGTGTAATTAGGTATTAGTTTATCTTGACTATATAATTACACTAGTACACTCAGAGTGTATTGAGTAGGACCATTTGAGGTCGTTTCTTTTATACTGACTTTATAAAGGAACAAAGACCTAAGTTATTATGGAAGTGTGTGCTCTTAATCCTAATGTAATAACAAGCACATATATTTGATATTTATTTCTTTAATTTATCAATGGGTGAGATTTAGTTCGTTGAATCAATAAACCCGATAAGTTGGGAAATGGTATCACTTATAGTGTGTGTTGTTGATTATAGAAGGAAACTGTATCCTAGAGATACTAGGTTGATAATGTCCCCAAGAGGAGCTCATAAGGATTGTCATGTTAAACCCTGCAGGTGGACTTAATCCAACATGACGATAAGGTTGAGTGGTACTACTCTTGGACTTAGATATTAATTAAATGAGTTGTCAGTAACTCACTTAATTAGTGGACATTCGATATCTTAAACACAGGGAGACTAACACACTCATAATAAGAAGGAGCCCAAAAATGTAATTTGGGATTGGTGCGGTAGTTCAATGATAGTTCTCTAGTGGAATGAATTATCATTGATAAGATTAAGTTGTGTGTTCGGGGCGAACACGGGATGCTTAATTTTATCGGGAGACCAAAACCAATTCCTCCTCTCGGTCCCTATCGTAGCCTCTTATTTATAGAGTACTATACCCACATATACCCACCTAAAGGGGGCCGGCCAAGCTAGCTTGGGAACCAAGCTAGGGCCGGCCTAAGCTTGGGTTTAGGGTGGCCGGCCCTAGCTTGAACCCAAGCTAGTAGGGCCGGCCATAATTAAATTAAAAAAGAAATTTAATTTTAATTTTTATTATTATGTGAAAGATATAATTTAAAGAGAATTAAAATTAAAATATCTCTCTTGTAAAAGATCTACAAAAGATTAAAGAAAGAGATTAGATCTCTTTCCTTATTTGTAGATTGGAGAGATGTTTTATTTTCTCTTTAAAAATTATTCACATGTTGATAAAATTAAAATTATAGAAATTTCCTTTTATCAACCATGAAGAGATTTTAAAGAGAAATTTTATTTTTTAAAATTTCCGGAAACAAATTAGGAAGTTTTAATTGTTGATTAAAACTTGTCCAATTTGTTCTCCAATGATGTGGCTGGCCATGTGATTGTAATTGAGAAATTTTATTTTATTTTTCTCAATTAATTCATATCAAGGAAATTGAGGAAATTTTATTATAATTAAATTTCCTAATTTGCCTAGGCCAAGGAATATAAAAGAAGGGGTGAGAGTGTCTTCATGAGACACAACATCTATTATTCCTCTCCCTCTTTTGTTCCTTGGTGTGGCCGGCCATCCTCTCCCTCTCTTCCTCTTGTGGTGGCCGAACCCTTCTCTTCCATTGGAGCTCTTGTGGTGGCCGGATACTACTCGGAGAAGAAGAAGAAGAAGGAGAGAAAGCTAGCATCTCTTGGAGCTTGGTTAGTATTTTGGTTTTCTTCCTTGGTGAAGCTTCCTCTTTGTTGGCCGAACCTAGCTAGGAGGAGAAGAAGGTGATTGGTGGTTTCTCGTCTCGGAAGATCGTTGCCCACACAACGTCCGAGGTTAGAAGAGGAATACGGTAGAAGATCAAGAGGTTTTTCTACAAGGTATAACTAGTAATTTTTCTTTCCGCATCATGCTAGTTATTTATGGAAATAATACCAAATACAAGAGGCTTACGTTCTAGTATTTCGAATATGTTTTTCGATGTTGTGTTCTTTTGTTTCTTTCTTTTCCTTGTGATTTGATTGTTCTCTTTGGTTAACCTAAAGTTATTTTAGGAAATTAAATATTAGCTTTCTATTAAAGGTTTTGTCTAGTCGGTGGTGGTTGCTCCCATATCCAAGAAGGCCATGTGCCTCGCCACATCAGTACTGGGAACCTTTTATGGAAATTAATATTTAATGAAATTAATAACTTAAGGAGACTTGGGTTGAACGTGTTAAGTTCCGCAGGAGATCCAAGTCAAAACCTAAAAGAACAAATAGATTAAGTTTTGGATCAAACGTGTTAAGTTCCGCAGGCGATCCAAAATTTAATTTAAAAGAACACATGGTAGCTAGGAAAAGGTTCAGATCTTTGTACAAAATTTTTGTACAGTGGAACCTATATGTTTTCCGAGTAGCAACCAACACTATGGAGAGCTTTAAATAAATAATATATAGCATCGTTGGAGTCCTCACAACACCATAAACTTACGGGACTTTAAATGGGTTCAATCGGAGATGTCTAGGTCCATTAGTGGGTTTTGATCGAAACCCACTGATGGGGCTACGACACTTATATTTCTTTAAATTCTCATTCCCTTGCAAGGTTTGAGAGGGGAGAAGCTAGATATGGTGTTAAATCTTGGGTCTAACCAATACAAATGAAGTTCTTGCTCTGTGCCAGTTGGCACTAAACATGTGAAACTTATGGATTTCCATTTAATGAACAACAACACACACCCTGTCGAATTCTAATTTATGAGGAAAACACCTACTTTACCACCAATTTATTTTAACTGTCAACAATTAGTAAGATATTTATGTTGGTTGCTACTCAGAAAACCTAATGGTTCCACTGTACAAAAATTTTATACAAAGATCTGAACCTTTTCCTAGCTACCATGTGTTCTTTTAAATTAAACTTGGATCGCCTGCGGAACTTAACACGTTGATCCAAAGTTTAATTTATTTGTTCTTTTAGGTTTAGACTTGGATCTCCTGCGGAACTTAACACGTTTGATCCAAATCACCTAGGTTATTAATTCCATTAAATATTAATTTTTAAAATTGGCTTCCAGGACTGCATGGCGATGCACATGACCTTCTTGGATATGGGAACAACCACCACTGCCTAGATAAAGCCTTTTAAGGAAAGCTAATATTTAATTTCCTTAAATAACTTTAGGTTAACCAAAAAGAGCAATCAAATCACAAGGAAAAGAAAAACAAAAGAACACAACATCGAAAACAAATTCGAAATACTAGAATCGCATGCCTCTTGTATTTGATATTTTTTCAAAGAAATAAAACTAGTATGATGCGGAAATTAAATACTAGTATACCTTTTCTTTTGCAAGCAAAAACCTCTAGGTCTTCTACCGTATTCCTCTTCTAACCTCGGACGTTGTGTGGGCAACGATCTTCCGAGATGAGAAACCACCAAAGCACCTTCTTCTCCTCCTTGCAAGGTTCGGCCATAACAAGAGCACCTCCAAGGATGAAGAGAAACCACCACCAATGCTCCAAGGGATGCAAGCTTTCTCTCCTTCTTCTCTAAGCTAGAATCCGGCCACACCTTGATCTCTAAGAGAGAAGAGAGTTTCGGCCACAAGGATGGAGAGAAGAGAAAGGGAAGAGCCGGCCACACCAAGGAAGAAAAGAGGGAGAAAATAATAGAGGTTGTTCACCTTGAAGGCACCCAAAACCCCCCCTTTTATAATCCTTGGCTTTGGCAAATAAGGAAATTTAATTACAATAAAATTTCCTTAACTTTCCTTGACATGAATTAATTAAGAAAAATTAAATAAAATTTCCTAAATGATCATATCATGGCCGGCCACCTCATGGAGAGCAAACAAGGCAATTTTCAATCAACAATTAAAATTCCTTATTTGTCTTCGGAAATTTAAAAAAAATAAAATTTCCCTTTAAAATCCCTTCATGGTTGATAAAAAGAAATCTCTATAATTTTAATTTTTCAACATGTGAATAATTTACAAAGAAGAAAAATAAAATATCTTTTCAATCTACAAAAAAGGAAAGAGATTTAATCCCTTTCTTTAATCTTTTGTAGAACCTTATAAAAGAGATATTTTAATTTTTAATCTCTCCAATAAATTATATCTTTTACATAAGAAAAATTTAAAATTAAAATTCTTTTTTAATTTAATAGGGTCGGCCACCTAAGCTTGGGTTCAAGCTAGGGCCGGCCACCCATGGACCAAGGCTTGGCCGGCCCTAGCTTGATCCACAAGCTAGCTTGGCCGGCCCCTACAACATGGGTATGAAGGTGGGTATAGGTGGGCATAATACTCTATAAATAAGAGGCTACGATAGGGACCGAGAGGAGGAATTGGTTTTGGTCTCTCGATAAAATTAAGCATCCCGTGTTCGCCCCGAACACACAACTTAATTTTATCAATAATAATTCATTCCGCTAGAGAACTATTATTGAACTACCGCACCAATCCCAAATTACATTTTTGGGCTCCTTCTTATTATGAATGTGTTAGTCTCCCTGTGTTTAAGATGTCGAATGTCCACTAATTAAGTGAGTTACTGACAACTCATTTAATTAATATCTTAGTCCAAGAATAGTACCACTCAACCTTATCGTCATGTCGGACTAAGTCCACCTGCAGGGTTTAACATGACAATCCTTATGAGCTCTTCTTCGGGACATTATCAACCTAGATCACTAGGACACAGTTTCCTTCTATAATCAACAACACACACTATAAGTGATATCATTTCTCAACTTATCGGGCTTATTGATTTATCAAACTAAATCTCACCCATTGATAAATTAAAGAAATAAATATCAAATATATGTGCTTGTTATTATATTAGGATTAAGAGCACACACTTCCATAATAACTGAGGTCTTTGTTCCTTTATAAAGTCAGTATAAAAGAAACGACCTCTGATGGTCCTACTCAATACACTCTAAGTGTACTAGTGTAATTATATAATTAAGATAAACTAATACCTAATTACACTACGACCTTCCAATGGTTTGTTCCTTTCCATTTTGGTCGTGAGCTACTGTTTATAATTTATAAGGTACTGATAACATTATCTTCTGTATGTGACACCACATACTATGTTATCTATAATACAAATTAATTGAACAACTACAAACAAATGTAGATAATTTGACCAAATGTGATTCTTTATTCAAAATAAATATTTACAAAAGCTTAGGCTTTCAGTATACACTCTAACAATTCAAGCTAAATTCCAAAAGACTTAGAAATTTCTGATCACACGTTTAAATTACTTCACATCAAGTGCTCGACCTATAGCCTATTTGAATTTCTAAACCAATTCACGAATCACAATACTAGATATGCAAGTTTTTAGTTTATAGAATGGAGATATAGCCTCAGGTTCTAGATGTCGGGATCATCAACTTGGATTGTAATCGGCTGAACAAACTGACTGAGGTGCAAAGTAATCAGGCCCACGCTGGGCCTGATATGATACCTTATCAGGCCCAACTTGGGCCTGATATTATCCCATATCAGGCCCTACATGGGCCTGATATGATACCTTATCAGACCCAACGTCATGCTGAGATCTATTATCATGATGGAGCAATCATGGAGAACTTTAAATAAGTAATATATAGCACCGTTGGAGTCCTCACAACACCACAAACTCACGAGACTTTAAATAGGTTTAATCGAAGTTGTCTAGGTCTATCAGTGAGTTTTGACTGAAACCCACTAATGGGGCTACGATACTTATATTTCTTTAAATTCCCATTCCCTTGCAAGGTTGAGAGGGGAGAAGCTAGATATGATGTCAAATCTTGGGTCTAACCAATACAAATGAAGTTTTTGCTCCGTGCCAGTTGGCACGGAACATGTGAAACTTATGGATTTCCATTTAATGAACAACAACACACACCCTGTCGAATTATAATTTACGAGAAAAACACCTACCTTATCATCAATTTATTTTAAGCTAAATTCCAAAAGAATTAGAAATTTTTGATCACACATTTAAATTACTTCACATCAAGTGCTTGACCTATTGCCTATTTGAAATAACAACTCGAACCATTTGGTTTAAGTCATGACTTAGTTAGAGTTGAAAATAAATTTACAAGACTTTTAAATTTCAAATCCCATTTTATAGAGTTGAAATGTACTGTTGGACTGATCCTATTATATTTTTGAAACTTTACAACTGTTAGCGCATTTTTAGTTTGCAAATTGGAGATATGGTGTGAAGTATTAGTTCTGCCTTGTTGGGATTGGTTTACACTTCTCATATCATAGATAAAATTGTACTAAAAAAAGAATTCTACAAATACAAATATAACAATAATTTGACTTTGCACAACCATTTTCCTTACATCACTATGGATGTACTGTATACAAAATATATGGATCCACTCCTCTTGCTTACAAAATATATAAATCAAGTATCATATTCCTGTATACATATACAAGTAAGTCAAGAATCAAGGGTTGGTGGCATTCTACAGGTCCTACGATTATGGCCCAGTTATTTGCACCGACTGCATTTGATTTTTACCTTCCCATTATGTTTCGACTTGATCCGTGCCTTCTTTCGCCTACCCCGACTTCACCAGGCTACGGGGACATAGAACTATAATATTGTTTAGGCCCCTAGGCCAAAATTTCTTGCTATGACAAAGGTAAATATGATCCATGTATGTCGCGGTCCAATTCTATTAATGAAAATAATGCTCATAATATAGGAGGGTATCCATGTTCCGGTGAATGAAAACGGAAATAGTATGTGAGCAAGACAGTCTCGATATTTGAAACTCCCCATTGTTACAATATTTTCTTTCCAAATCAACAATGAATGAAGCACCCCATGTCTCTATTTCCATTTCAGATTGAGAGTAGGGGTGGACTTTATATCGTCTAGCTTTCTCTCTCCTTGAATCCATTTCTTTGGTAGCATAAGGTGTCAAAGCAGCATACCATTTTGAGGCTTCCTCCCTACGGTTAAAGAACCATTGAGATACCTTTCTTTTGGTATTATCAATTAATCTGTTTATGGGAAGTTCACGTGTATGCTTGAACAAAGCATTTAAACTCTCTACACAATTGGTGGTTAGCATCGTGTACCTTCTTCTACTAAAGTGTGCATTAATCTATCTTTTAGTGTCAATGTTCTAAAGCCACTTATGGACATCTGGATGTTTTTCAAGCATGAACTCATTATGAGATAATATTGTAATGTTGTGTTTGCTCGTGCTGCTGCCCAAAACAAGCCCAAAGCTGACCTACTACCAGTATCTGTTACCATATTGCAAGACATGTGGTGGCAACAGAAAGCATGATGGGTGGTTGGGTAGACTTTCCTTATTGCTGATATAATGCCACGATGTTTATATGATAATATACTCATTGACTATGCATCAACAACAAAGAATCTCTATGTATAATTCAAAAATCACTCCCATGCAGAACCACATTCAACTTCAGTGATGCCAAAGGCTACTGGGAGGACATTGTCATTAGCATCAATTGCTATAGCTATCAACAACACACCGGGATACTTCCCTTTTAGATGTGTGACATAAATTCTAATTAATTTGCATAGATAAGACCTGAATACTCTTCTAGAAGCTTCAAAACTCTCAAAATAACGTTGGAATTGATTATCCACATTCTTGTGTAGTGTCACATAGCTTTCAGGATCCCAGACTCTTAACTCATGCAGATATAGTGGAAGATCTCTATATACTTGGTCATAATCTCCAACGACTTTCTTCATCGCTTTCTCCCGGGCTATGTATGTTTTTCTGTATGATATAGTCACTCCAAACCTAGCTTTTATATATGATATAATCATACTTGATTTGTACTGTTCGTTAGCAAGAAATTACTCTTCAACAAAAGATGCTACAAAGGAGGAAGAGCATGCTTGGTGATCAACACTTTCCCTAATAATGCCACATTGGTGTTCCTTTACATATTTTGTAACAATGAACTCTATATCCCTCTGGGCAACTACTCTCCATCTACATGGTTGATTGAAGTAGATGACTTTTACTTTATTTTTTCGAGTGTCAACTGGATTATATCTCATATGTTTAACAATGACATGTTTAACAAGTGCATTCTTGAACTCTTGTCGAGATGAAAAAAATCTATCCAACACAAAATTCATGCTCATCTGTTGCCTCTTCAATTGACCTTTGGAGAAATCGAGAATTTAGAATATATGGATCATCAACTATTGGGAACTTCTCCTCTAAGTCACTGTACTACTCTAGGAGAATTTTATATTGTTCAATCTACATATCATCAGCTAAGAATTCTTGTACATCTTGTATTGCATTGTAATTCCTCTTCAATTTGGGTATAATGCTCTACCTCTTCACTCCAAGTAAGCTCAAAGTAATCAACAAGTGTTGTACAAGGATTCAAAACCTCATCTTCTAGAATACTTGCTTCTGCATTTAAAGCAAATGTTAAAATGCTGCTTGTATTTTTATTTGTGTTCTGCACACCACTATTCTCAGAAGATGATAGAATATTTGTTCTGGATAATTCTCCTACATTAGCTCTACGTCCTCTGCAAGAATTTGCATCAAGCGTATTCCATATCTAGAGAGAATTTCTTCAGTAATATGATCATCCATGATAAAAAATTTAAAAACTAATTTAGCAAAGTTACGTCTACATAATCAACTGCTGTTGTACATATTAATATAGCAAAGACCAAGTAACGTTAGATATGGTGTACATTAGATTTTCGTAATTTATTAGTGGTGGTGACAGAATCTGACTGATAGGCCTAGGGTTTTTGTAATTTTACATATTTTCAACCACTACGAAGGGTTGAGCAAGGAAAAGGTATATATGCTGTAAAATCTAAGTTTTAACTAAAGATAACGTTGGGCTTGATATCATCCCATATCAGGCCCACGTTGGACCTGATATTGGATGATATTAGACTCGCATTGAAGCAGAAACTTCTCGTAACGTTGGACAACGACTGAGAGCCCTAAATAAGCAATGGATAGCACAATTTAACTCCTTGCAACACCAGAAACTCACAACATGTTAAATGGGTGTAATCAAACATATTTAGGTCGATCAGTGGATTTTGGTCAAAACCCATTGATGGATCTAGGTTAATTGGATTTATGCAAACTCCAGATAACTACGATGGGTTGAGCGATGAGAAAGTAGATATGGTATCAAACCAAAATTTTGACCAACAAAGAAAGTGGGTCTGATATCATCGCATATCAGTTCTACGTGCTGATACTTACCATATCAACCTAACTTGCATGAGCAACGTCTAGCTTAAATCTAGCATCACATTAGAGCACCTTGCAAACCAATTAAGTGATGAAGTACATCATATTACAGGCGTCGTTCAATATTAATTCCCCACATATCCAATAACACCATAAACACGATTTTTTTCATCACATTTTGCTACAAAAGTAATTTTTTTTTAACAATACTAACCTATTTTACAGTAGTAAATTTATACATAAATTGATAAATCTTTATCTGTCTTCTTCTATTAATTTCACTCCTGCTAGAAATTTGTCAATCAACGCTGAGGATGCTAATCGTTGTTATCCTTTGAACTCGTCTCGTGCAATCCCGCTGATCTTCACGAGGACGTATGACAAGCGGAGGAGGTTCATGATCGTTTCATGTTTATAAGACCAGAAAGAGGAATGGAGGAAGAGAGAGGGTGAGAGCACGTGCATCCGAACTATAAATTCATTTACAATTAAAAAAGTAGTTTGGATGCTTGGAAAATGATGAATTAGAAGCAACGGTTGGCGAGAGGGTTAAAAGGGGAATTGTAATTTTTTTGGTGCGTTCTTTGGTAAAAAGAAAACTATGATATATCTTTTGATAAATAATATATTCTACCTACGCTTTTTGGTAAAGTGCTGTTTTCCAAACTTAACGAAGGTTAGTTCTGAAAAATATTTTTTCCTAGAAATTCCTTTCGAAAAGGTTAGAATAAGACTTTTTCATTGGGGGAAGATTCATTGTTTTCATTCTTAAATTATAAAATAATAGAATTTTTGATAATATAACAATATTAAAAGAGATTTTTTATATATATTTATGAGGTGATTTTTAATACTTTTGGATAAAGAATGAACACACATTACACGAAAATTAATAAGTAATTACAAATTAATTGGTTATGGATTTTATTCTATTGGGTTTGTGACCCATTAATCATGATGAATTATCAAAAATGTCCATGTGACATTTTATTTTATCGATCAATAACGTTAATAAATCTAATTGCGTAATTGAGATATATTACAAACATTATCTAGAGATTTCATGAAATCAAATCTAAATTATTTAAGATTATTAGTTTAATTAGCTAAATTTAGTCCAGACATATTTGAATTCACGAAGGGAGTCTATAAAATTTGCATTCTATTTTATTTTTAAATTCACAAAGATGAACAACTTTTGCTTCACGAAAACTAGTGTGTTGCCTGCCTAGTCACAGAAATAATTTTAGTCAACAGAAATAATTTTAATTAACAGAATTCATAGTGTTTTTTTTTTTTTTTGATAATTCAGGTATTAATCCTGAAATTTCCCAAAAGCCACCGGATAATTTCGGAAACCCTCATGAAGGCCCATCCAAACAATAAGTGTCTTAGTTTATCGTTTCACTAGAGTAAAAGTTTTACGCAGTTAGGATTTAAACTTTAGATGCTTAGTTAATTATTTGGGGACCTTATTGTTGCACGGGGCGAATCCGTAGCCTTTTCAGAATCATGACTTACGATGGAGGTGATAAAATCAAATGAAATTTATAGCTCGTTTAGCTTCTGATTACCCATATCAATATTTATTGCTAGGATTCAGACAGACAAAAATTAATCCACGTTTTAGCACTCATTTATTTCTTGCATGCAGTTGTTTTTCTTCATTTCTGTCCTGTAACAATTTTTCATAAACCTGATTGCATCTATGTCGGGTCATCGATATAATACAAATATCATCAGGTAAACTGAAAAGTGGAACAATGTCCCAAATGGTTCTACAAATACATAACAGAAGTTTGCAAATACTTTCTATTTCACACAGCACCATTATTCATATTCTAGCTAGTAGAGCAGCATACAAGTTGGAGTGTTTCTCTTTGATAGGGAAGTACAATCAGCAAATTATAAGGCTTTCAAGTTCATCTTTGCCACTTGGTCTTCACCTTCCAAACTTCACTGCGAGTTGCACATAGATCCAGTCGTAAATCCTGTCCGCCATCTGGAAGAGAGCAATTCTGATGGACTTTTTCATGATCATTGCGCCCCAATATGCCCAAAATCCGATTATAAATCCCATAGCAATGAAGGCATAATCCAGAACTTTTTCAAGCTTGCTGCCATTACCATCATCATCATCTCTTGCATGAAGTGGACCTCGCTGGGCTTCATCACTAGGACACTCGGGTAGTGGCCAACCACAAAGGTCCTTGTTGCCAGCGTATATCGCAGGGTCATCGAAGGTTAGAAATTGATTCCCGGTTGGGATTCTTCCGGACAAGTTATTGAAAGAGAGATTCAAGTGACTGAGAAAGTTTAGAGCAGATAAGTTGGAGGGAATTGTGCCAGTGAGATTGTTCATTGACAAGTCAAGAGAAAATAACTCTGTCAAAACGGCAATGTTTTCAGGAATTGTACCAGTCAAGTGATTGTTGGACAAGCTCAGGAAATGCAAATCACGAAGCATCATTAGCTCGTTTGGGATTTCACCAGAAAGATTATTATGCGATAGGTCTATGCTGGTCACGAGGGAGAGAATTCTAATGTATTCATAGGTTGATCCTTTGGCAGTTATTAGGATCTTATCCTTTGGTCTATAAGAGCCCATAGGTGCCATTGCACATTGAAGATTATTATCATGGCATGGGTTAGAATTGGTATAATCTTGAAACATAGCCCTGAAATGTCCTACAGATGAAGGTATTTTACCAAATAATTTATTGAAAGAAAGATCCAAGACCTTAAGAGAAGCGAGGTATCCTATATTTACTGGAATGACACCGGTGAAAGAGTTTGAACTCAAACGCAAAATTTGTAGAGAAGTGAGATATCCAACCCATGTTGGTATTTTGCCCGACAATTTATTTTCACCGAGATCAAGAGTGATTAACAATTTACATTTTTTTAGGAAAGAAGGAAATTGCCCAGAGATACTATTATTGTTCAAATGTAGATACTCTAATGCATGAGGAAATGAGTTTTGACAATGTGGGAATGTACCAGATAAGTGATTGTTAGACAAATCAATGAAAAATATGGAAGTTAAATTACACAAGAAGGGTGGAAAACTACCATTTATATGGTTATTAGACAACACTAAAATTTGAGCGGAGTCTGTAATCGCTAAGTTCGTTGGAATTGACCCTTCAAATGAGTTGTTTGAAAGATCAGTAAAAGGAGAAAGAGTAGAAGGTATTAGACCACTCAAATTATTTGAACTTAAGTCAAGATATTGAAGCCTAGTGTTTGGAATGAAGTTTGAGAACCAGAGTGGAATTGTTCCTGAGACTCCTACTCCAGAAAGATACAGTGAATCCAAACGCATTTGGGATTGAATCCATGAAGGAAATGTACCTCCCAAATGACAGGAACTCATATCAATTTCATAGGCATGAAAAAGGGGATGCCAATCATTTGGTAGAATCACATTCAAGGAGTTAAAAGATATATTCAAATACGACAAGCTTGTAAGTTGAGAAAAGTGAGCTTCAGTCATGTTACCTTGCAGAGAATTTGAGGAGAGGTCCAGTTCCTCTAATTGAGCTAACAGTCCAAGGTTGGATGGAATAATTCCACTCAAATTATTGTCAGCAATGCGTAAGTATGATAACGCTGCTCCTTGTGGACAATTAGATAAGCCATCAAGTAGATTTGCTAACTCTCCGATGATATTGTTTAATGACAGATCTAGCATCCATAGGTTGCATAGGCGGCCAAAAGTCTTTGGTATTTCTCCAATTAAGTAGTTTTCTGATACATCCAAATAACTCAAGTTAGAAATTCTGTCAATCGTTATTGGTATTTCTCCAGTTAAGTGATTCTCTGATACATCCAAATACGACAAGTTGAAAATTCTACCAATCGTTGTTGGTATTTGCCCAGTGAGAAGGTTGGCGTGTAAATCTAATTGTAGCATCTTTTCAAGACTCCCCAAAGTGTTTGGTATTTCTCCAGTAATCTTATTTTCAGACAAATCCAAAAACTTCAAGTAAACAACATTACCAAGACTCTCTGGTATCGATCCTGTGATATTGGTTCTGCTCAAATATAGAACTTCCAAGTTTGTGAGGTTTCCTACGTTCGATGGTATCTCTCCTGTTATATCATTTCCAGACAAATCAAGATACTCCAAATGGATAAGTTTCCCTATTGTTCTTGGAATATCTCCAGTTATTTGAGTGTAGAACATACTTAAGTGTCTCAAGCTTGTGTAATTCCCTAACATCTCTGGGATTCTCCCATAGATGTTATTATTGTCTAAATTTAAGAACTCCAGTCGGCGCGGAAGGATGGACAAAATTGTTGAAATTTCTCCAGATAATAAGAAATTCCATCGCAAATCTAAATATTGCAACATTCTGCTAACATTCTTCAGAATTGTAGAAAATTCTCCTGCTATTTGAGTTTCGACCAAAACTAGCTTCCTCAAATTATGCAGAGCTCCCAAAGCAACTGAAAGTGCCTCGGCATCAAACAACCCCAAGCATCCAGATAGATCGAGGTGTTCAAGATTACTGGCATGAGACAACCACCTCAACATGGAAGCGCTGATGTTCCATTCATACCCACTGAGATCGAGCCTGGTGAGGGATGTGAGGTTAAATGTGGGTAATGAAGGTGGAACACACGGCAGACTTGCATGCCTCAAAAGCAACACTTGTAGAGTAGGAATCAAATTAATTTGGTGGAGCCAATTGGTTGCTTTAGAGAGGTTGACACAACTCATGTCGAGATATTGTAGAGAATTTAAGTTGGAGAGCCAACTCAAGTTGTTTGAGAATAGAGTACTTGGAAATGTATAACAATTTCCAAGGTCAAGGTGTTGTATGTGGGAAAGATTCCCTAATACAGGAGGAATTAATCCATAAAAAAAGGCATTGGAGAGGTTAAGGTATTCCAAGCGCACAAGTGAGGCAATCATGTGGGGCACATGCGAATATGAGAAGTTATTAAAGCTCAAATCCAAGTATCTCAAGTGCTTCAGTTCAAACAGAGAAGGATTTACCTTGCTCGCACCAATACTGACCCATGGATTATATTCATAGTCATAGACAAAAATAATCTCCACCCATGGATTATATTCATCGGGATAGTGAAGGTCAAGCCTCGTGACATAACCAGTAACGTTGTCGCAAGCAACTCCTCTCCACTTGCAGCAATCATAGCCGGTCCATGAAGATAACCACTCGCCAGGATCATACATATCGCTCTTGATGGCAATCAAAGCTCTCCTTTCACTCTCTAGGCAGGTGTTCCCCTTGTTGGCATGTAGAGAATCATCACAGTTTGCTCTATTGCTCAACAGTATTAAAGCGACAAAGATAACTATAGCATGCTTTGAGGAACTAGAAATCGCCATGAAAGCCCAATTAAGAGTCATTCGTAAGTTGATTCTCTCGCTAGGAAAGAGGGGAAGAAGATGTGAGTTGGAGGGAATGCAACACTTAGTTTGCATATATATAAGTTGTCTTAACCGTGTGAAAGTGTATCAATATGCTTGGTTTCGATTGGAAAATTAGATGACTTTATTCGTGATAGTCCAAGTCAAGTTAGAAAATGTCGTCATTTTCATAATCAATGGTCACCTACTGCGACGACTGATCGATGAACAAGTCAATTTATTTTATTAATACAAATTTTCGTTTAAAATAGGAAAATGGACATTCAATTTTTAAACATTATGAGAAGTCCCTAATTACTCTTGTTATCATTTGATTTGTCTGACTTCCTCGAACGCAAGTGAAACTGCATCACAATTTATTCTTATTTCTTCTTGCTTGGTGGCCTCCCATTGTGTTCCACGCCATAGGGGAGTAAATTTGATACTGAATAAACCTCCATGTAGGAGGATATTTTCCACCGGGTTCACCGGACCCTTGCTCTATGTCATAAATCTATCAAATGACTATTAGCTTGGTTATGCCCCGAGGTAAGGAGGGGACGATAAAAAAAAAATGTTAAATTTAATTAGTCTTATTAATTAGCCCTATAATAACTGGAATGATTCTAATAAAATTTTTCATTGGTCACTAGGATAAATCAGGAAGCGTACACACGCGGGTAGCCCAAGAGCCTAGTATCCTTTGATTGCTGTCCCATTTGAAGGAAAAATTTCAACAAATATGTCATAGCTTGGGATCGAACCAAAAATGATAAACCCAGTTATCCTTATTCACTAGCCCTGGATGACTGGTCCAGTCTTATCGAATTTTTCCACTGGCCACCAGGATAAATCAGGAAGTGCGTGCGGCGGACAGCCAAAGAGTCCAATATCCTTTGGTTGCATGCCCCACTAGAGTAAATCTAGAAGCGCGAGTAGTGGGTAGCCTATGAGCCTAGTATCCTTTGGTTGTGTGTCCTATTTGGAGGAAAGATTCCTGTAAATATATCATAGCTGAGATCTAACTAAAAATAATAAACTCAATTAGCCTCATTAATTAGCATGAAGTGACTGGTCTGATTCTATGAAATTTTTTACTGACCATCATGATTGATATAAATCAAGAGAGGATGATCATAATTGTGGCAAAAGGCGAATACGCTCGCCCCCAGCGCCCTCGCCAACCCGTCCCAGGGTCAACACGAAGGAGATAAATCACGGACGGCTACCAGTCTTTGGAATAGTGACTAACACATAATGGAGGTATTTACCTCGACTTTGTCGAGATTCGAACCCCAGACCTCATTATGATAAAATTTCATGTGTTAATCACTAGACCCATCCGAGGGGATAAGAAAGGAAGATCACAAGCTTAGGCAGGTGGTGGCTGTGAGGTTAAGCAAGTAGAGGAAAGGGTCCATTAAGGAGGACAATATGCAGACAATGACAAGAGGACAATTTAGGGAAAACGAAATGCTATTTTGATTAAAAAAAGGGGGAAAAAATCTTTAAAGAATA
Organism: Zingiber officinale; assembly: GCF_018446385.1. NCBI lineage: Eukaryota > Viridiplantae > Streptophyta > Magnoliopsida > Zingiberales > Zingiberaceae > Zingiber > Zingiber officinale. Next base: position 118,856,480 of record NC_055998.1, on the reverse strand, counting down.
CTCTCTATGTGATTTCTCTTAATATCTTAAAAAAAAAAGAAGATTGAATCAAATAGATGCCAATTCGTAAGATTTTTATATATATGCTTATATGATACTAGGTCACCTTTACCATTATCTGCGTCAAAGTCAAGCAAACTTGTATATTGCTCTGGCATATTTAATGGAGTCACCTTCAATTGTTCAAAGGTATCCATTTTCTTATCTCTTTCTTGGAACAATTTAGAAGAATTGCTATTGATAATTTAATGGGTCAAGTGGCAATTTAGGGAAAACAAATGCTATTTTGATAAAAAAAAAAATCATAAAAGAAATACCCTTTTAATGATTTATTTTAATATCTCAACAAAAAAAAAGATTGAATTAGCTAAATGCCAATTCTTAAGATTTTTTTTTATTATGTATGCATATGTGATACGAGACAAGGTCCCCTCACCTTTATCTGTGTCACAGTCAACTAAACTTGAATTTTACTTATGCGTACTTAACGGTCTCACCATTAATGGAGCTACCTTCAATTGTTTAAAGGTGTCCATATCCTCATCTCTTTCTTGGAACAAGTTAAGAGACTTGCAATTGATAATTTAAATGGATAATTTAAAGGGGTCAAATCCTTGGCTTACATTGAATCAGTCCAAAGGTAAAAATTCAAATTCGAAAATCTTCATTAACTTTTTAAATATAAATTAGAAAAATAGACATTCAATTTAGACCACATCAGAAAGCAAATCAATTCAATCCTAGGGATCATACATGTAAGTCTTGATGGTCAACAAAGCTCTTCTTTCACTCTACGCAGTTGTTCCCTCTTGTGGCATTTAAAAAATCACCGAATATTGCTTTAAGGCGATGAAGATAACTATAACATGCTTTGAGGAACTAAAAACCACCTTGAATTCACACTTAGGAGCCATTATATTTATCAATTACTCGTCTCTCTAAGAAAGAGTAGAGAAGTTATGAGTTGGAGGTAAGACAATCTTTAGTGATAGCTTGTCTTCTCCATGTGAAAGTTCATCAAAAAGTTTGATTTTGTTTGGAAAATTGGATGACTTTTACTCATGATACTAGTCCAAGTTAAGTTGAGAAAGCATTGTCATTTTGATTACCAATTACCTACTATATATATGAGTCAACAAGTCATTTATTGGAAATGAATTTTCTTTTAAGATAGAAAATTTTAATTTTTAAAGCTTATATAAATACTCTTTTATCCTTTTTACGAATAATCACTACTTTTTCATTTTATATTATTTTCAACAATCATAGAATGCTCTAATACTTACTAATTAATATTAAGGCAATGAGGATGAATGTATCGGGCTTTGAGGAATTAAAAATGATCTTGAAGTCACAATTAGCAACTATTAATGGTGGAAAGGGCGAGGAGTAGATAAGTTTGTCCCTTTCTTGGAACAAATAGAAGCTAGACTCTTGAGGAATTGAGGAGGTGGGGGCATGGAAACTGCTGCCATACTCTTGGCTTTTAGGTAGAATCAGACAAAAGATATAATTATATCTTTATTAACTTAATTAGATCATATTCGTATCCAATTTCTAGTTCATAGATTAGGTTCTTTTTATCAGAAACTCTTATTTTTTATAAATAAAAAATGAAAAATAGACGTCCAATTTTTGGACCACATCATATTGTGTAAGTAAATAGAGCTCTCTTTTCACTTAGCAATTGCTTCCCTCTTTTATGATAGTCAAAGTGAAGTTGAGAAAAATGTTAACATTTTCATAATCAATATATGCCCACCCTATTGTGTGACTGATCAACAAGTTAATTTATTTAATTTTATTAATAACAAATTTTCTTTTAAAATAGAAATATGGAGATTCAATTTTTAAACAAGTTCCAAATTATATGATTCCGATTTACCTGTCTTCCTCGACTACAAGCGAAATCGCTTCACAATATATTCTTTTTTTTATTCGCTCAACCTAAAATTCATACAGGAGAGGACAACCACAAGCTTAGGCAAGTGGTGACTGTGAGCTCGAGCAAGTAAAAGATCTGCTAAGAAGGACAATGATGTGAGGAGAATTTAGGAAAAATAAATGCTATTTTAATAAAAGAAAATCATAAAGAATACTCTTTTAGTAATTTCTCTTAATATCTTAACAAAAAAGATGAAGAAGTTTCAATCAATAGATGCCAATTCTTAAGATTTTTATATATGCGTATATGCTACGAGACAAGGTCACCTTCACATTTATGACATGCGTCAAAGTCAAGCAAACTTGTATATTGCTCATGCATATTTAACGGAGTCACCTTCAATTGTTCAAAGTGTCCCTTTCCTAATCTCTTTCTTGAAACAAGTTAGAAGAATTGCTATTGATAATTTAACGGCTCAAGTGGCTTTCACATTGAATCAGTCAAAAGCTAAAATTCAAGTGGTGGTAAATTATCAAATCAAGTAGATGAAGTTTCAGTATATCTAAATTACGTATTTAAGTTTTAAAATTATAAAATCATATACCTTATATCCATTTTGCCTCTCTATATGTATCTCAATCGATTACTACAATATAATAATTGAGATATTGTTCATCAGTATAGTAAAAATATCCACATTAATTACTCTAAACTAAACTTTTATCTTAAATTTTACATTTTGTATAAAAAATATCTGCATCAGCTACCCTACCCATTCTCTAAATATACATTTTATGAATTATAATTTTCTAAATTTAGGGAATAATTCCATTTCTTAAAAATTAAAATAGTATTTCTCTCTCTTACATTTAGTAATAACAAAATTTCTCTCTCCTCCATTTAATAATAAAAAATACGAAGGAAAGAAACAAAATAATAAAAAAAATAAATATATGATAAATTATAGGGAAGCTGATATATTATGCAGTAAAAATAAATATCTAAATTTAATAAAGTAGTTATTTTATCATAAATTTTAGATTTTAGATTTTAGATGAGAATTCTGATATGGATGTCCTAAGATTCTTATTGAGGCAACACCACAAAAAAAATCAGTGTTTCCGACGGGACTACCGATGGAATTAATATGCTGTCGGTAAACTCTACTTTTTACCGACGGAATAAATCATTCCGTCGGTATTACAGCGGTGAACTAATGATATTACCGACGGAATAAGCCATCCCGTTGGTAAATTAATGGTTTTACCGACGGAATTAGTAATTCCGTCGGTAAACTTAAAGTGTACCGACGGAATATGAATTCCGTCGGCAAGTTCCCCTAAAAAAACCATAACCTCCTTTTTCCCTCACGCGCGCGCGGCCGACGGCTTCGTTCTCCCGTTCCCGATCGCTTCGTTCTCCCGTTCCCGATCGCAGGTTAGTTTTTGGTTTTTTTTTTTTCCTTTTTTTCCGGCGAGCGGCAGTTGCCGCCGGCCTTCGCCCACACGCGGCGGCGCGTGCCCGCAGTGGGCTTCCTCGCCCGCAGCGGGTTTCTGCGCCCGCCATCGGCTGGCGGCGTTCGGCTTCGGCCGCCAGCGGCCATCTGCGCCAGCCGGCGGCGGCCGCCTGCGAGCATCTGCGCCTGCCAGCGGCCGGCGGTCGCCTGCTGGCTTCTGCGCCCGCCAGCGGCCAGAGGCGGCTGTGCCAACCGGCAGCTGGTTGCTGTGCCGGCCGGCAGTTGGCTGCTGGTGCCACGAGAAATTTGAAAAATATTTTGTCTTAATTTTTTTAGATAAATTTTATTTATTTTGTAAACAGGTAGCATTTGCTGCTCTTCTCCAGTTGACCTACACATATTCAGGTAAAATTTACTAAATTATACTGTATGTCATTTAACATGATTAAAGTTAGAAATAGGTTATGTTAGTATGTTAATTTATAGCATAATATAGTCCGTTTGTTTGTTTTGTGTTAGTATCTTAATGTATGTTAATTTTTAGTTCTCAATATATTAGTTTTAGGTGAAAATGTCTATGAACAAAGCTTGGATGTACAATCGATTAGAAAAAGGATTTATCAGAGATGATTTTATTGCTGAAGTTGAACAGTTTGTGAACTTTGCTAAAAGTCACCCTGAATGTATGAATGGTGCTGAGTTACGGTGTCCATGCAATCATAAAAAATGTCAAAATAGAGCTTTCCGTGATGAGGATACTGTAAAAATGCATATATGTAGAAATGATTTTGTGCCAAATTACTACAATTGGTACTGTCACGGAGAACCTTATTTATATGAACCAATTGGACCTTCTGGTGGTTCGTCATCCAGGGCAACAGTTACCGCTCCTGAAGCATCAATTAATATTGATATCGCAATGCAATCAATGGTTCATGATACGATAAATGCTACAGTTAATTATTCTAATATAGATGAAACACCAACACCTGAATATCAGCAACTATATGAAATGTTAAAGGCTAGTGAAAGAGAAGTGTGGAAAGACATTCCCTCAGGTCATTCTCAATTATCAGCTACTGCAAGGTTATTAAATATGAAAGCGAACATCATTTTCAAAAGATGTTACGACGACATTTGTCGATTGATGTCGAATTGCTTCCTGCTGATAACATAATGACGGATAGTTTTACAGTACAAAAAAATTGATCAGAGGTTTAGGTTTGCCTGTGAGAAGATTGATTGTTGTATAAATAATCGCATGATATTTTGGAATGAAGACAATGATCTGCGTGAATGCAAAATCTGTACACACCCTCGTTATAAGCATGGTACTCGCATACCAGGGTAGAAGAAGAAAAAAAGCTTGGAAAGTGATGTATTATTTTCTTCAACGTTTGTATGCATCTGCTGCTACAGCTTGCCATATGACGTGGCATCATGAGCATGCGCACGATGGAGGTATAATGTGTCATCCTTCTGATTCACCTGCATGGAAACATCTAGATGCTGTATTTCCTTCATTTGCAATGGAACCACGTAATGTGAGATTGAGACTTTCTGCAGATGGATTTCAACCATTTGGACAGTCAGGACAACAATATTCATCTTGGCCGGTTATATTAACACCTTACAATTTACCCCCATGGATGTGTATGAAAGATGAATTTATGTTCCTTACAGTACTTATTCCTGGTCCAACCAATCCCAAAGAGAAGATAGATGTTTTCTTACAACCTCTTATTGCAGAGTTAAATGAATTATGGAATGTAGGGTCGGTGATTTATGATGTTGCAAGCAAAACTAATTTTAGATTGCATGCTGCATTATTATGGACGATCAGTGATTTTCCAGCATACTCAATGTTATCGGGTTGGAGCACAGCTGGTAAATTAGCATGTCCACACTGCATGACTGATTCTGATGCATTTTCATTACCTTACAGTGGGAAGGTGTCTTGGTTTGATAATCACCGTAAATTTTTACCACTTGATCACTCTTTTAGGCGAAATAAGAAAAATTTCTTAAAAAATGTTGTAGTCAGAAAATCCCCGCCACTCCATGCTTCAGGTGAACAAATCATTGAGCAAATTGATAGTTATGGATTTCTACCAGTATCACAATCTGGTTCTGATGAGATAAATAAATATATTGTTAGGATGTGCAAGTGTGGTTGGAAGAAAAGGAGTATTTTTTGGGAGTTACCGTATTGGAAGTATTTGCTTATTCGACATAATTTAGATGTTATGCATATTGAGAAAAATTTCTTCGATAATATCTTTAACACTGTGATGAATGCGTCTGGAAGAACTAAAGACACTGCAAAATCACGCGAGGAATTAAAAGACCTAGTCAATAGACCAGAGTTGCATCAAGATGAAATAACTAATAGATTTCCAAAGGCTTGTTATACATTGGACAAAGATGGCAAGCAAGCTTTATGTAATTGGTTGAAAGAAATCAAATTTCCAGATGGTTATGCATCAAATATGGGTCGATGCGTGGATATGAATAGATTAAAGATGTTTGGAATGAAAAGTCATGACTGTCATGTATTTATGCAAAGACTTATTCCAGTAGCTTTCCATGACTTACTTCCTCAAAATGTTTGGCAAGCACTCACTGAATTGAGTCTATTTTTTAGAGATTTGACATCAAGGTGTATTACGATAGATGATATGCTTCGGCTAGAAACATACATTCCACTCATATTATGTAAACTGGAGCTCATATTTCCACCAAGTTTTTTTGATTCAATGGAACATCTACCAGTACATTTACCATACGAGGCACAAATAGCAGGTCCTGTGCAGTACAGATGGATGTATCCATTTGAACGGTTTTTGAGGAAATTAAAAAATAATGTTCGTAACAAAGCAAGAGTTGAAGGGTCAATATGCAATGCTTATCTAGTAGAAGAAGCATCTTCTTTCTGCTCATATTATTTTGTTGATAGTGTGCAAACAAGACATCGCAGGTGTCCTAGAAATTCTGATGATGCTTGTCAGTCGATAGATCCATCTATGCTTTCTATTTTTAAGTTTCCTGGTAAGTTAATGGGTGCATCGCTTGCTAGATGGTTAACCGAGGAAGAATATCATGCTGCAAGAACATATATACTCTTAAATTGTGAAGAGGTCAAACCATACATAAAGTAAGTAAACTTCTTAAATCAAACAATTATCCTTTGTTTAATTATTTTGCTTGATATCCCAATTTTAATATAATTACTTATTTTCTCAGCTTATATGAACAACAATTATATCTCCAAAATCCATCAATTGGTGCAACTGAGATAGCTACAAAGTTAGAGACTGAATTTGCATTGTGATTTCAAATATATGTAAGTTAGAAAATTTGTGAAATTTTTAAGTTTATGTTTATTAAGAAGTGTACTAAGATATATGTTACTTATTTTTATAGGTGAAAGATCGTAGAATATCAAATGTGCAAGATGATAGGATAATGAATATTGCATCAGGACCCCTTCGTAAAATAAAGGTGTATTCTGGTTACTATGTTAATGGTCTTAAATTCCACGTGGCACAACGAGATTCACGAAGATTAACTTATAATTCTGGTGTTTGCGTCAAAGGATATGTGGACAACAATAACACTGAATTTGATTATTATGGTAGACTTGATGAAATCATAGAGATTGAATATCCTGCATTACCAATAAAGAGGTGTGTGTTGTTTAAATGTTCATGGTATGATCCGACCCCAAGAATAGGTACTCGAATTCATCCAAATTATAATTTAGTTGAGGTTAATGCAAATAAAAGATTCAACAAGTTTGAGCCTTTTATTTTCGGAATACAAGCGGGTCAAGTTTTCTATCTTGAATACCCTACGAAGAGAAGAAGATCTAGTGAATGGTTGTCTGTTTGTCGAATCAAGCCTCGCTCGACCATAGAGATGCCGAATACAATCACTGCTCAAAACCATGATGCATTTCAGAATAATGAAGTGGAGATATATTCAGTTGATTTACAACACCAATCTACTTCTCAATTGCTTGTAGATGCTAATGACATTTACGAAGAGATGGATGATGGGGAGATGTCCAACAGTGAGGATGAAGTTGAACTAAGCTCATCTAGCAATGAGGACATAGAAACTGTTAATGTTGACTAGTCAGATGTTAATGATGATTAAATATTAACATTCTTATTTCCGTCAGTAAGTAGATTTCCTTAATGTTTTGTATTTATATTATCAGGTTTTTAGACCTTTTTATGATGTGTTGCAATGTTATTTTGTAGATATTATCATGGCAGAGCAGCAGGCTGTGGCACCCCGTGGCCACAAAGTCCTTACCGTTGTCGGGGACTCGTAAGTATATTGTCTTATTAATTATTCAAGTTTATATATAACATTAGTTATAATATATTTCTCATAACCTAAAGGTCTATTTTTGTGCAGGTTCACTCCGGATGGGCACAGAGTTGCCACATATATCACTGCAAAATTTAAGGAACGAGTTAGCGCGTCTGGTACTACATGGAGGCATGTAGACCAGGAGATGAAGCTATTTTATTATAATGAATTTGTGGTGAGTAAATTTAATATATTTAATTCACATTCTATAATATAGTTATCATTTATATCATTTAAACTAAATGTTTAACTTATAATTATAGAAAAGATATACTTGGGTGGACGGGCAAGAAGATCAATTTAAAGCTACATGGAATACTTATTGTGCCAAACTCTACAGAGATCATATGTATTACATGAGAAAGAAGGGCACTAGGCCTGCGTATGTTTCGGAGGCGATATGGAGTGCATGGACGGTCACCTGGGCTGCAGAAAGGTGGCAAGCTAATGCCGAAAAGGCAAAAGCAAATAGGAATACAGAGCCAGGTGGCCCGAGCACCGGAACCGCTCGGCATACGTCAGGATCCAGATCTATTGTTGAGCATACCATTGATCTGGTGAGTATAATTTAAAATTATACTTTATAACAAATTTTGTATTTATTACCAACCTTGTATTGTTGAGCATACTAATTTTTTCCTTAATTTATAAATGTAGGAACGTGAGCTTGCCCGACAGCCTACATGTATGGAGATTTTTCTGAAGACCCACAAGAAGAAGGATGGGTCATTTGTTGATTCTCGATCTCAAACTCTACATGTAAGATAATTAACTTTATTACATTTGTTCATTTATATCTTGATTAGTAATTAGTAATACATATCAAATTGGATATTATATTATTTTTTATGCAGCAAGAAATGACAGAACGGGTGGCTCAGGCATCTCAGCCATCAGCAGAGGGTGGAGAGTCACAGTCTTTATCCACCGACGATCTAAATGAGATATATTATGATGTTGTCGGTGGAAGGACAAAAAACTCCACCCTCTACGGCCTTGGCTCTCAGGCCAAAGTGGCATTTGATCGTTTGAGGAATCCAGTAGGCCGTGCTAGTTCCTATTCTTCTGGTGAGATGCAGTCTTTAAGACGTGAAAATCAAGAACTGCGGTCTCAGCTGAAATCAATGGATCAGAGGATGGCTGATATGGATCAGTGGAGAGCTGATGAGGAGAAGAAGAGAGCTGAACGTGACAAGAGTAATGAAGATCTCATGGCCCAAATGCGAGCAATCGTGGCTTCTTTCACCCAAGCATCACAGGGATCTGAGTCACAGGAGACTCAAGATCTATCAGACGGTGGTCGTTAGCTTTTTGAGGTTTGTTAGTTCAGCTATACTTTAGTTTTTTATTTATTATATAGAACGTGAGCCTGTTTTGATATTATAACATGTTTATTTCTAAAGGTTTTATTACTATATGTTTCAGGAGTCACGTTCAGTCATATATACATATTGGCTCTTCACTACATCATTTGCTCACTTTTTGTTCAGGTATTATTTCATATAAAATTCTTAATATATAAATATGCAAACTGTTTATTTAAACATCATTTTGTATTTGCCTTTTTACAGGATTTTCTCTATGATTTCCCGTTCTTGTATTATTGGGACTACATTTTAGTTCGGTATGTGTTATGTAAACTTGATTTTAGATATGGATATGTGTAGAATATATATTCTGTAGATTTAGTTAGCTATGGATTATATGGAATATGGTTTTTTTTGTGGATTTTATTAGTTTGTGATTATCATATGATAGATATATATGTGTAGATTATATTTGATGTAGATTATATTTGTTGTGGATTGTATTTGTTGTGTGGATATTGTATGAAACCATCGATTGTGATGGTTTGTTTATATATGTGGAAAATGTATATGGGAACAACGTGTAAATGAAAATAACCTGGAAATTTTTTTTTGAAATTCTGACGGATTACCGACAGAATACATTCCGTCGGTAATTATCGAACTTTTAGTTCGATACATCACTTCGGGCCCCGCCGACGAAACTGGAAGTTCCGTCGGTAGATACCGACGGAACTTCCAGATCCGTCGGTATGTACCGACGGAACTTCCAGTTCCGTCGGTAATCTCCGACGGAACAGGATGTTCTGTCGGTACATACCGACGGATCTGGAAGTTCCGTCGGAGATCTCCGACGGAAAATGTTGTTCCGTCGGAGATTGTCACCTCAATCGATGATGTAGAATATTGTAATTATACCGACGGAAAGTATTTTCTGTCGGTACTTTACCGACAGAAACTTAATTTCCGTCGGTATAAAATACCGTCAGAATTCTGTTTCTGTCGGGAATAGAAGCCGGCGGATATTTTACCAACAGAAATTATTCCGTCGGAATTCCGTCGCTATATGTATATAGCGACGGAATTCCGACGGATATTTCTGTCGGTAATGCTGGTTTTTTTTGTAGTGCAATCGATTAAAAATTTTATTTTGCAATAAAAAATATTACTACTCTCAACATGAATATAATTAGGAGAACAAGATAAACAAATAAGACTTATTTTATATCATTCTAAATTTTCTAAGTTGATCGATTAATTTTGATATGTTGATTTTTTTTTTATAATAGTCCAAGTCAAGTTGAGAAAATGTTATCATTTTCATAATCAATGGCCACCTAGCCTGAGTCGTTCCTTTTATGCCTTCCGTGAATGCTCATTATATTACTTTTTCATTTTATATTATTTTCAACAATCACATAATGCTCCGATACTCAATAATACTAAGGCAAAGATGAGGATAAATATCTCATCTCTTTGAGGTATTAGAAATGATATTGAAATCACAATTAAGCGACCATTAACGGTGGAATGGGAGAAATATATATAGCTAGATAAGCTAATCAGTTGGAGGAAACACTAAGCATGTACATATAATGCTAGGGTCTCTAACCCAATCTTGGGTGTGCAGTGGCAAGTAGAGGGAAGTGGAGGAGAGGTGGATATGGATGATCACATAGAGATAATTTGGAGGTAATCTGTACTATTTCCATACAAAAGAATACCTCCTTAATTTGATGATTATAAAAATATAGGACACTCTTGTTATCTAGGTATTCATGCTTCATTGATTAATTCCGGAGGTATAGACAGGTTTATATATATATATATATATATATATATATATATATATATACAAATGGAAGATTGAATTAGATAGATTAAGACGTCGATTCTTAAGATTTTTATGTGTGCATATGCGACACGAGTCAAGGTCTCCTCACCTTCGCTTTTATCTCGTCAAAGTCAAGTAAACTAGAAAACGGTGACTTTGTTGCTCATGGGATGCATGCTCAATGGCCTCGCCACTGATTGAATTATATGGACGGATACTAACCTTTGGAATAATGATTAATATATAAGGAAGATATTTATTTCGACTTTATCGAGATTCGAACCTTAAATCTCATGATGACAATATCTCATGTGTTAGCCACTAGACCGTTCTGAAGGACTCCTCCTTGGAACAAGTTATATAGGAGAATTGCTTTGTATCTGGTAGTAGGGTAGGGCCAGACAAGAAATAAACATGACTTTGTTGCCATTCATGATTTGGTATGTCATCCATATGCATTAATGCTGTGGTGCAGCGCTTACTTTTAAGGATATTTTCAATGATTAGTGTTTTATAATTTTTTTATGATCCTAATATGCCACATGATGTCATATCAACATTCTAAAAATCTATTAAAATATCTTTAATAGTTAAAATTCTAAATGATTTTTGTATGATCAAATTAATAACATATAATTGTATAGCTATATGTATATCATATGAATTTCAAGATAAAAAAGTAACTTTAAAATTTCACTACTGCTCTTGAAATATAAAGTTCAAATCTTGCACCTATAATGGTTAGGATTTTTTTGTTCAGCTTTTTTATTTTACAAATCCCTTTAAAAACTTTGCATTGGAGATGCTCTAAGTTGAATTAGTCAAAAGATAAAATCATATCTTTATTAACTTAATAAAGACATGATAGGTCATCTATCATATATACACATATAACTATTTTAAATAAGAGGTATGAGTTCTTTCAGAAAAGACTTGTTGCTCCCCTATCCGAGCGAGTGATTAGGCGCAAGATAAGTCATAACCTAAATAGAATTGACCATAGATATTTTCTTTTTCTTTTTAGTATATTTACATCAGGCTTAGCCCCTACTAGTAAGATGGTGTTTCCAAAAGGGGACATTAGACTCACACTTTCGACAAAATTTGAGAGGACGACTTGTGATATGGGGTGAATAAGCGGGCCACCTGGATAGAGGGGGTGATTTAGGGTTTTGCATGGAGCATCGATGGCAAATTTATTATGAGACCAAACAAGGGACAACAGGAATAACATGCCGTATATATATTCTATAGGCGTTGAAGACTAGACATATCAAGATATCTTGGAATATATTTTGCATAAATCCTTTGTATATTTTTATATATATGTTTCCTCTTTATCATTATCTCTTTATGATGTATGTATGTGTATGTGTGTGTATATATATATATATAGTACTTGGATTTAGTGGTGAATTTTTCTAGAAATCTTCTGAATTTCTCAATTTCACATGTTAATATAGAATTCTCTTCCTTAAGTTTTATAACTTGAGTTGAATTTCCATGTTGAACTTATTCAGTTGAAGAATTCGAGTTAAGTTGTTCCTTAAGGTATTGATTTTTCTCAAGGAGCAATTTAACTTGTTCTTCAGATTTAGTTAATTTTTTATTCAAACATGCAATTACTTTAAAAAATTTTACAGTTAAATTAAATTCTACCTCGTTGGAACTTTCAGAAACAGATACAGATCTGTGACTTGATTCGTACTTAGATTCATCTTCTCAGTTTGAATTACTTTCCAACTCGAGTCCAGTTACCATCAATGTGAGGTAGTTTGCCTGCTTTGGTTTTTCAACATTCGATTCTTCTGAAAAGGACCCGCTCTAGGTAGCTTTGAGTGCCTTTTTTCTTCTTAACTTTTTGGATTTGTTTTCATTCAGGTTAGGGCACTCGTGCTTAAAATGACTCTTCTTGTTGCATCCATAGTGTTGATCCAGATAGCATGAAATAATACCAGAAACTAAACTGTAAATGACTTACATTGATCTCCCGAAGAAATCGCAGAAGATGTTGGCGAAGACGCCGCTGCTGCTGTCGCCGAGAAGATCACCGCTTGGAACTGTTGGGACCTTGATGTTCGCTAGAGGGGGGGGGGGGTGAATAGCGTCTCACCCAAAACTTTACTTCCTATAATGTTAGTGCACAGCGGAATACAAAAACAAACTAACAAATACGAAAGTTAACCTAAAATAAAAAGGAAGAAGACAACAAACCAAACACAAACCCTAACACAAGGCGTTTACGTGGTTCGGAGATAACTTGCTCCTACTCCACGGCGTGTCCGTAAGGTGGACGATCCCTCAATCCGTCAGTGGATTAGTCCCCGGCAAACTCCGGCTAGCTCAACCTCCTTGTGGGTGGAGAAACCTCACCACAACTCCAACCAAGACCTCTTGGCACACAAAGATCTCTTGAGCACTTTGGTGACTACTAATTAGACTTTAACCAAGTCTAATTTTGTCACCTTGGCCGGCCATCCCAAGCTCCTTCTTATAGAGCTTGGAACAAATCAGTAAGCTGATTTGCCCGTTATCAGTCGACTGGTCCTTGCACCAGTCGACTGGTGTCAGCCCAACGGCTCTCTCAATGGCTCTCTACAGTGCACCAGTCGACTGCTACAGTCACCAGTCGACTGCTACAGTACTGCTACAGTAAACCCTAATTCTAGGATTTTACCTCGAGTATATTCACTCAACACTCGTTCTCGCCCGACCAACCTAGACCTAGCCTTCTAGCCTTCTCCATCAGCCTTGCGTCCCTCGGATGTCTCTCCATCCTTCACGTCTTGCCTTCTGGAGCTTCCATCGGCCTTGTCATTGTTGTCGGGTCTTCCTTTGCCAAGAGGTCGCGCCTCCGGGACTTCATACATTGCCAAGTCACACTTGGACTTACGTTGCCAAGACTACATGCTTGGACTTACACCGCCAAGACTCATCCTTGGACTTTCCTCCTTTGCCAAGATCACACTTGGACTTACGTTGCCAAGACTACATGCTTGGACTTACACCTCCAAGACTCATCCTTGGACTTTCATCCTTTGCCAAGATCACACTTGGACTTACGTTGCCAAGACTACATGCTTGGACTTACACCGCCAAGACTCACCCTTGGACTTTCCTTGTTGTACCTGTATCCTGCACACTCACAATGCATATTAAATACAACAATAAACCTAACTTAAACCTTTGCCCAAACATCAAAACTTAGGGCACCTAGATTGCTCCAACAATCTCCCCCTTTTTGATGTTTGGCAACCTGTTTAAGTTAGGGAAACATATATACAAATAAATATGCAAATCAACTCATGCATAAATAATGGAACCTAAATCCCTAGGCTCCCCCTTCACCTAAGCTCCCCCTTGAGCTAGGATTTCCCGCAAAGGTAAACTTCTCCCCCTTTGCCTAAACAATCGCTCCCCCTTCACCTAAGCTCTCCCTCGAGTTAGGATTTCTTGCAAAGGTGTATAGGTTTCCCACTTAAACCTAGATTTCTCTCCCTTTTCCATACATCAAAAAGAGCTCCAACAATATCCCAATTGTTGAAAACATGTCATCCAAATTGACCCTAAACTCATGTATTTATCCCCCATGGATCTCATACATTTAAACGAGTTGACACGGTCAAGAACAAGGTTGAAAAACATTTTTAGGCTGGTAGCAGTCGACTAAACTAGGTACCAGTCGACTGCCCCCTTCGACATAACCTTACAGAAGCATTCTGTGGTCGAAATCTACTGTTACCAGTCGACTGGTATCAGCACCAGTCGACTGGTATCGACAAAATGAGCTTACAGAAACATTCTGTGCTCAAAAACACTGTTACCAGTTGACTGGTATCTGCACCAGTCGACTGGCACCCTATTTCTGTAAAAATCAACCTTTTCAGGCCAACTTCAGAAATGCACCAGAAATTCCCTAGACCTCCAAAAATCCCCAAATTTTTTGGAGAGGTCTATTGTACCCTTGTCTACTTGGGAAAAATATATATAAAAATATATTTATCACAGATCCCAAGATTGACACAAAATTCAAAACTAGCTAAATAATTCAATTGAACATTCACCTAAAGTCCTAGTTTTGGCTTCCTCTTGATGTATCTGCCCATACTAAATCACAATACTTCCCTAGCATGGGTTTATATGACATCTATACATCAAAAACTAATTTTTATGCAATATGACCCCCAATGTCATATTTTCATGCATGAAACACATCCCAATTGTGCCAACCCACTAGGTTAGAGACTTAAGTCTGTCTTTTAACCACTTGGCACATTTGATAATCCATCTATCATGGGTCCCAAAAGCTCTTCCTATCCTTAGGAATCTTAACCTTAGTCACCTCTCTTGGTGACTCATCCACTATGGCTAGGTCACTTCGATGCACCTCGGGTGACACTTGGCCTACTAAACTCACCTTCTTAACCTTAGACACCTTGTCTTTGATTAATTTCTTTTTGTCCTTAATCTTGGACACCTCATCCTTGCTATAATTATATGCTACCCTAGCATATTCCTTCTTATTGGCCTTGGATGACTCTCCCTTGTCCTTGGTAACACCTCTCATACCAATGTCATGTGCTACCTTAACACTTGACCTCCTTTTGGTCTTGGAAAATATTTTTATGTTTTCAAAGAGTAACTCCCCCTAAAAACATGGTCAAACTTCTATCATTGCACCAACAATGACTTGGGGTTCCTAAATAATTAGGAAAACCAAAACTCGAAGTTTTGAAGTTCAAAATTCAATGATAAAACTAAACCTCAACCGAAACTTTACTTTGGTTTTTCTTAACCAATCCATACTTGTTTTCATCATGAAAATTCATGTAGACATAATTTAGGGTATACTTTATCAAGGAAAAATAGTTTTTTTATGAAAATAGTTCCTATTTTCAAAGATTGACACAAATTTGAAAACTCTTGAAAACTTCAATGTTTTCTCCTAGTTTGTGTCTAACTTTCCAATGATGATTACTATCAAAAGATAGTCTTCACCAAGGTTTTTCAAAAGTATTTTGAAATCTTTTTCAAAACCAATATCCAACCACGTTCTTTGGACTCAATGCATATGACTTGTACATTAGCTTTCCCAATGATTGGAAGACACATAACTATGTGTTTTGATGAACCTAAAACTCAACAAGATGCACTAGATCAACATCTTGAGTTTAGTTCACCATCTTAACATCTCACTTGTATCTAACGTGTATTAAAACACATACAAGTCACCTTATAGTTCTTTGTGAGATGTATATTTGGTCTTGCCCTAAACTAAGGGATCATGCATCTCTATCTATGCATTGTAAAAATCATGATCATCCATATAGGATGCCACTTGATATGATCCCTCTTGTTGGGACACTTCCATACATAATAAATGCATTTTGTCCTTAATTACAAGGAAATTGACATACTGCATGATGATTAATGGCATACATCAAAATAAGCAATTTTCAAAAGAAAAGCATGTTATAGCTACATGATATATGTATGACATGACATGGTATTTTTGTATTTTTCATAATAAAATGTGAATGCTAAATATGATGTCATGGCATATGATGGACAAACAATCATGGCAAGTTAGCATAAATAAAATTTACCTAGATTACCTATCTAAGTATTCTTAACCTTAGCTAACTCAAAATTTAACCCTAGATTGCCCAATTTCATCAAGAAAATGCCAAACCCCAACTTGACATTTCTTTAATTTCTTTCTAAATTTGTGTCATTTTAAATTAAACAAATTCCTCAAAGTATGACACATTTTACTCTTTCAAAGAGTAAACATCTTACATTAGGACCTAGATTTTCCTTTAATTACCCTAAGAAAATACCAAAACCCTAATTTGGTATTTCTTATATTTTTCCACATTGTGCCAATTTAATTCAAACATAATTCCTTAAGATTTGGCACATGTTACTCTTTCCAAGAGTGACAATTTGGATTAGGTTTACATTTCCCTTAATTCCATAAGAAAATGTCGAATTCCAAATTTGGCATTACTTTTGCTTCTCTCTAGTATGTCAATTTAAATTAGATTCAATTCCTCAAATTTTGACACGTATTACTCCTCTTAAGGAGTACACTTAATAATCCTTTTCATTTTCAAAGGTTAACAATAACCTTGAAAATGCTCTCAAGTGTCAATCTTTTATCAAGGTTGGGTTAACTACCCTTCCAATTGGAGTTGACACTCTCTAAACCCATCTAGGGTGTAGAGACTATGCTCCTAGGAACCCAAAACCTATTGGTGCTCCTTGGATGTTCTAGGTACTCACTAGGGATAACTTCCCTAGATACCTTATTTGTGACTTTGTTTGGCCTTTTTGGAGTCTTAGTCACCTTTATTAAGTCAACTCTAGGGATGGTCTCCCTTGTGACCTTCTTTGTGACATTATTAGACTTATTAGAAGTCTTCGTCACATTGGTCTTTGCAAAAGTACTCTTAGGGACAACTTCCCTTGTATTTTTAGCTTGACCACTAGTCCTAGGTTTGGTTCCATAGCTATATGGAACCCTATGAAAGGAAGTCACATCCTTCTTGGCTTTGGGTTTGTATCCCAAACCTCTATAGCCATTGGATGACTCTTGTCTAGCTTTTCCAAGGTTGTGCTCACTTTGCCCCTTAAGCAAGTTTTCCATTCTTGCTAAGGTCCTTTCTAAATTATCAAGTCTTGTCCTCAAGACTTGATTTTCACTCCATAAATCCCTAGATTTTGGTTTTTCATTGAATCTTTGAGCATTTCTATTTTTAGGCTTATATCTAAAATCCTTGGTGTTATTGCCTAAGTTGTTATTTACCTTCCTAACCTTAGGTGTGGTAAATCTAGCATGAGGAGGAATATATTTATCCTTAAGGTTATCATGCCTCCTATTCTCATGATAAATAGCATTAAGATGATAAGAGTTATTTCTAGCATGCTTTTTATCATGTGCCAACGGAATGGATTCATTAAATGATACCTTGGTTTTTACCTTGGAAGCTCCCTTCTTCTCCCACTTCTTCAAGTGCACCAATTTCTTGAGCTCTCCTCTCCTTGGGCACTTTGTGTGGTAGTGACCCCACTCACCACATGTAAAGCACCTAATGTGCTTCTTCTCCTTCTTCTTCTTCCTACAACTCACATTAGTTTCTAAATTAACTTTAGTGAGTTTAGGGTTTACCTCCTTTACCTTCTTGAGCGAAGGACACCTACTCTTGTAGTGCCCCATCTTACCACACTCAAAACATTTGATGTGGTCGTTTGTGCTCTTCTTGGTAGTTGAGGTAGAGGGTTGAGTTTCCAAGATCTCCTCTTCCTCGAATTTCTCTTCTTCATCTTCACTTGAAGATGTGGACTCTTCCACTTCTTCATCTCTTGAGGATGTGGAAGATCTCTCCTCTTCCAGCTCTTCCTTCTCTTTCTCTTCCTTCTCTTCCTTTTCCTCCTCGAATGTTGACCTCTTGCCAACATCGGATTGGTCCTTCTTTTCTTGGATCAATGAGCCATTCTCCTTGGGCTCTTCCACTCCTTGGATTTTTATAGGGTCTTCATGATAGGCAATAATCTTGTTCCAAAGATCACTTGCATTTGTGGTTTCACCTATACTCAACAAAATATTAGAAGGTAGTAAATTATGCAAAATTCTCGTTTTCTCCTTGTCCGCATCCGATTGCTCTCGTTGCTCTTCGGTCCAATGCCGAGGTCGGAGGCGTTTACCCTTCTTGTCCGTAGGAGCTTCAAATGGGTCACTCAAGACAACCCATTGGTTCCAATCCATTTGGAACCATGTCTCCAACCGCTTCCTCCAATAATTGAAGTATTCTTTGTCGTACGGAGGTGGAATTCGGATATCCCATCCGAGCGGTCCTTCGGACTCCATCTTCTTCTTCCTCTAGCTTCTTGCTCTCTTGGCGGTTAGTCCGTAGAAGAGCGACCTCGCTCTGATACCACTTGTTGGGACCTTGACGTTCGCTAGAGGGGGGGGGGGTGAATAGCGTCTCACCCAAAACTTTACTTCCTATAATGTTAGTGCACAGCGGAATACAAAAACAAACTAACAAATACGAAAGTTAACCTAAAACAAGAAGGAAGAAGACAACAAACCAAACACAAACCCTAACACAAGGCGTTTACGTGGTTCGGAGATAACTTGCTCCTACTCCACGGCGTGTCCGTAAGGTGGATGATCCCTCAATCCGTCGGTGGATTAGTCCCCGGCAAACTCCGGCTAGCTCAACCTCCTTATGGGTGGAGAAACCTCACCATAACTCCAACCAAGACCTCTTGGCACACAAAGATCTCTTGAGCACTTTGGTGACTACTAATTAGACTTTAACCAAGTCTAATTTCGTCACCTTGGCCGGCCATCCCAAGCTCCTTCTTATAGAG
Organism: Zingiber officinale; assembly: GCF_018446385.1. Lineage (NCBI taxonomy): Eukaryota > Viridiplantae > Streptophyta > Magnoliopsida > Zingiberales > Zingiberaceae > Zingiber > Zingiber officinale. Next base: position 118,837,239 of record NC_055998.1, on the reverse strand, counting down.
CTTGGAACAAATCAGTAAGCTGATTTGCCCGTTACCAGTCGACTGGTCCTTGCACCAGTCGACTGGTGTCAGCCCAACGGCTCTCTCAACGGCTCTCTACAGTGCACCAGTCGACTGCTACAGTCACCAGTCGACTGCTACAGTACTGCTACAGTAACCCTAATTCTAGGATTTTACCTCGAGTACATTCACTCAACACTCGTTCTCGCCCGACCAATCTAGACCTAGCCTTCTAGCCTCCTCCATCAGTCTTGCGTCCCTCGGATGCCTCCCTATCCTTCACGTCTTGCCTTCTGGAGCTTCCATCGGCCTTGTCATTGTTGTCGGGTCTTCCTTTGCCAAGAGGTCGCGCCTCCGGGACTTCATCCATTGCCAAGTCACTTGGACTTACGTTGCCAAGACTACATGCTTGGACTTACACCGCCAAGACTCATCCTTGGACTTTCCTCCTTTGCCAAGATCACACTTGGACTTACGTTGCCAAGACTACATGCTTGGACTTACACCGCCAAGACTCATCCTTGGACTTTCCTCCTTTGCCAAGATCACACTTGGACTTACGTTGCCAAGACTACATGCTTGGACTTACACCGCCAAGACTCACCCTTGGACTTTCCTTGTTGTACCTGTATCCTGCACACTCACAATGCATATCAAATACAACAATAAACCTAACTTAAACCTTTGCCCAAACATCAAAACTTAGGGCACCTAGATTGCTCCAACAGGAACCTCCTCGAACTTTTTCACGAACCAAATCCCGGAGCCCAGGATGTTCTCTTACGCTCGCACACGATCACCTCACACCTTTGCTTGCCCTCTTTGATCACCTTCCCTTTTCTCTGATCCAATGCCTCTTATCTTGGACTCCTTATATAAGATGAAAGAGGAAGACGAAGGGAAAAGGATACCCCTTCGTCTCCTTGGCGTTTGCACAAAGGGGAGATGAAGGGGAAGCAACACCCCTTCGCCTCCTCTCAATGTCCAACATCTCCCACTCGTCCAAATTAATCCATAAGGTTATATGGTCACATAGACTACAAGGTGATCATGTCATGAAGACCAGAGTAAAATTAGTTACAAAGACCAAATAAGTCACGTAGACTTTATGAGGATCAATTCACGAAGACCAGAGCATAAAATTAATTAGCACAAAGACCAAATAGAACATCCATTCCATACATTAGGGAAAATAGTTCATGCGACAACAAGCTCACTGAGCATTCAACTGCTAAGAAGATTGTCACACCTTACTTAGCTGCTCCATCGAACGAATCAGAGACATAAATGATTTGCCTTTACCCCAGATTAAATTATTTACATCATTATGAACATCTCTAATCCCTCATATTGACTATATGTCAAGAGCATGTTCAACATCTCCAATCAAACAAATTATTCACAATTACATTTTATGTACTGAACTAAAAATATAACTGGTACCAGTGAATAAATGTCACAGATATAAATCAATCTTAATCTTCATTTTTAGCTAGAATCTATTCATTCTAATCAGTCACTTTCCTAGTTATGTTCCATAGACCAAATCATCCATGACCAATAGGAAACATGCTAAAGTAGCAGACACTGATCAGAACTTCAAGTAGACAGCTAAATAGTCACTTAGGATAAGATTGAGATTAACTTATAATCTCAAGGGTCTCACATAGTAGAGAAGCAGGGATCCATTCTCCTACTACCCTTCTTGTCGCCATTGCACATGTGGTATGAATCACATGCTACGATGTTATTCTCTTTACTAAAAAGAGCGCATGTTTTTTTTCCAAAATTTAACATCATACATATTTCGATCTAGACATACCTAATGTCTAATCCTGAATTCAACATATGAATTTTAATCTGGCCTTAAGCAGATTCAGTAAATGGTGGGTGCATTTACTCCAATCATTACATAAATGATCTCGTCTTAACAGAATTATCAAGGCGACCTTAACTTATGAGTATGTCTCTATTCACAGCTATATAAGCTGTCTCATAAGCAACAGTCTTACCTCTATTTGTACTTAACAAATAGAGATGATTGTCCATGTGAGTGGACCAATCTCAATATGCCAACATGCTTATCGAGACTTTTATTCGAATGTAACAAAGACATATACACTGAATAGATCATGATATTTTTATTTATCATAATATCTTTACAATAAGTTGCATTCTTCGAAGTCCCAAAGACTTCACATGTCCATGAAATGACTCTTTAGTCAATGGCTTAGTAAAAGGATCAACAAGTATATTTCGTATAGGGATGTATTCAAGAATTACCTTTTTCTTGTCAACAATATCCCTTACAAAATTATACTTAATTTCTATATGCTTGTCTTTGTTGTGATATTTGGGATCCTTAGAAAAAGCTATTGCAGCTTGATTATCACAGTACACTATAACAAGACTCTCACTGTCCTCAGCAATTTTCAGATGCTTCAGGAACCTTCTTAGCCAGACAACCTCTTGCACAGCCGCTGCACAAGCCACATACTCAGCTTCCATTGTCGACAAGGCTACACAAGCCTGCTTCTTGCTGTTCCATGAGATGGCGCCACCATTCAGCAAGAACGCATAGCTAGATGTGGATTTTCTGTCATCAAGGTCCCCTGCCCAATCTGCATCTGTGTTGCCACTTAGGTTCATATCTGATCCTTAAAAATAGAGGCAATAATTTGCTGTTCCTTTGAGATATCTGAATATCCTCTTCACCACTTTCCAGTGTCTCGATCCCGAGTTTGACTGGAAACAACTAACTAAGCCAACAACATAGCTTATATTAGGACGAGTACACAACATAGTGTACATCAAACTACCAATAGCACTGACATATGATTTTTTCTTCATGTCGGCTATTTTCTCAGGAGTCTTGGAATACATACTTTTGCTCAAGACAGTACATCTCTCTATAGGCATCTGTTCAATATTGCAATTTGACATATTGAAGTGTTGTAGCATCTTAGTGATATAAGCTTCTTGAGACAAACCCAAGAGCCTTTTTGATCGGTCTCTAATGATCTTCACTTCTAAGATGTACTCTGCTTCTTCCATATCTATTATGTCAAATTGTGATGAAAGCCAGGATTTGACTTCTATCACACACTTTATGTCGCTTCCAGCTATTAGCATATCATCAACATATAATGACAAAATGACAAATTTTTCTTTTTTTCCTTTCTTAGGTAAACACAATAATCCTCATTGATCATTTCAAAACCATAAGACAAAATGACTTCATTAAATCTTATGTTCCATTGTCTTTACGCTTGCTTTAGCTCATATATAGACTTCCTAAGTCTACATACTCTTTTCTCTTGGCCTTCAGCAATATAACCTTCTGGTTGTACCATATAAATTTCTTCGTCAAGATTACCATTAAGAAAAGTCATTTTTACATCCATCTGATGTAATTCCATGTCAAATTGTGCTACTATAGCTAGGATGCCTCGTATTGACACAAACTTCACAACTGGGGAGAATGTCTCTTCAAAGTCAATACCCTCCATTTGGGTATATGCTTTTGCAACTAATCGAGCTTTGTATTGATTAATTGATCTATCTGCTTTCCTCTTTAATTTAAGAATCCACTTATTCCCAATAGCCCTTTCGGCCCGGAGGAAGATCGACTAAATCCCAAGCTTGGTTCTTTCTCATTGACTCCATTTCTTCATCCATTGCAACTTTTCATTCTTTTCTAACTGAGCATCTCAAAGCTTCCTCAACTGTTCGAGGTTCTTCATTATCAATTGGGAGAATCATTAATGCCTTATTCTCAATATCAAACCTTCTCCGAGGAATAATCTGACGACTACTTCTTCGTAGGTTAGACTGTTGAGAAATTGACTCATTCAGTGACAAATTACTCCCACTAGGTTGATTAGATTCAGGCATCTCCTGATCTGTTGATAAAGGAACATTATTCTCCTCCTCTATCTCATATAGAGGAATTGTCTTATTAACTTCACCTCGTGTTGGGAACTTAGTTTCAAGAAAAGTAGCATCTCTTGACTCTATTTCAGAGAAGGTTCCATCTTCTCGCTCACCAATAAAAACATAACCCTTAGAAGTCTCAGAATACCTTATAAAGATACACTTCTTTCCGCTAGATCATAATTTTTCATATTCGTGAGTCTTATCATGAACGTAGGCAGCTGCCCCTCAAGGTCTCAGATTACTCAAATCCGGCTTTCTACCTGTCCAACGTTCATGTGGGGGTAGATGGAACTGACTTTAAAGACACTTTGTTAAGTATATAGGCTACAACTAATAATCCATCTCCCCAATAGGAGATTGGTAAATTAGCTTGCGCCATCATAGATCTAACCATTTCAAGAAGAGTCCTATTTCTTCTTTCAACAACCCCATTTTGCTGTGGAGTTCCAGGGATAGTTAGTTGTCTAATAATTCCTTTCTCATTACACATTGTCTTGAACTGATCAGACAAATATTCACCTCCATGGTCTGTGCACAAGGTTTTAACCTTACGTTCTAATTGATTCTCAACTTCGTTCAAGTAATGAATAAAGCAATCCAATGCTTTAGATTTGTGAGAAATCAAATACACATGACCAAAACGTGTGAAGTCATCAATAAATGTAATGAAATATGAACTCTCATTTCTAGCTTTCATATTCATTAGACCACAAATATCTGAATGAATTAATTGCAATGGTGATTCAACCCTAATAGCCTTACCAAATGGTTTTCTAGTCGTCTTTCCAGCAAGACAATGCTCACATATAGACAAGTTAATCTTAGCATGAGTACCTAAAAGGCCCTCCTTAGCTTATCTATTCATTCGTTCTTGTCCTATATGTCCTAGCCTAGCATACCGAATTTCATCATTAACATTAACATTACTAGTAAGAGCAATGTTTGAAAAACAACCATCATTATTATTTGGTTCTACATCAAGAACCATAAAACCATTTGCTACATAACCATTCCCAATTAACACAGAGTTAATTCGAAGTTCCACACAATGACTATAAAAATTTACATTATAACCTAAATCAAGAAGACAAATGATGGAAACTAGATTCCGTCGAATCTCAGGAGCATACAGGACATCATATAGAAACAAGGTGCATCCACCACGTAGGTTGAGCTTGCAAGTGTCAATTCCTTTGACTTCAATTCTTGCATTGTTTCCTACATATATCCATTTATTGCCAGCTGGTACCCGACGGTACTCCACATATGTAGCTCGATCACGTGCTACGTGGTTCGTTGCTCCTGAATCCACAATCCACAAAGTACACGAATCAGCTAACAACACTGTACTTGCAACATATTGCTCGTGGAAAGAAGATAACAATGGATCTACCTTTTTAGGCTCAGTACAATCCCGAGCAAAATGACCCTTCTTGCCATAGTTGAAGCAGGTCAACTTGCTCCTAGGTTTTTGTCCATATTTCTTTCATTTCTTCTTGATTTGATTTTTAACAGCAACAACATTATCCTCCTTTCCTTTTCCCTTTCCTTTGTTAAACCATTTGTTCTTATTCTTGGAACTAGAACTTTCAGCTACAAAAGCTTGACCAGAAATCGTTGCGGATTCAATCCTCTCCACCTCAAGTTCTACATGGCGTGAGACATCAGTGAAAGTCTTGATACTCTCACTGTGGGTCAAATTCCGTTTCATCATTTCCCAAGAATCAGGAAGGGAACGGATAACTGCTTGAACTTGTTGTTCATCGGTCAACACATGACCAGTAGTCTTAAACTCTCGAATCATGTTACCCATCTCCTTAAGATGTTCGGCCATGGTAACATTCGAGCATTTTTTATAGCTATCAAACTTGATAGTTAGCTAACAAAGCTTACTCAGACTTACTCCACTGTACTTCTCTCTAAGGATTGCCCAAACAGCATGAGCTGATGGTAATGGCTCATACTCAAATACTAGGCCATCCACCATTGATCTAATCAATATTCCCTTAGCAATGGAGTCCTTCCTTTTCCATGCCTTATAGGCATCAAGTCACGTCTATGCTATGCTGTAGAACCATCAACCGGTTCCTCCAAGAATTGATTTACAACCTCTAGAACTTCTTGCTCCTCAAGAACATATTGTATTTTGAGGTGTCAGATTTTATAGTTATCCTCATATAATTTCTCACCCTTATTAAGTTCAGCTATGATATTTTTAGTTGCCATATTCTACATAAATAAACATATTATTTATTATTTCAGTATAATTCATATATGTGTAATTAATTATTGACTCAGTGTAAATTAGAATTAATTTACAAAATCAAATGATAACTTTGTTTCCACTCATAATTTGTACGTTCTAATCTAATCAATATTGATCAATTTTATTACACACATCCCATCTAATAAATGAATCATTTAATATGAACGAATCATATATATATGAACTAATCATATCATGAAATGAACTAATCATTTCCAAGTTTGTTAACATATAACATAACTTTTCATTATATAATTCTGTTCGTACATAACGACAGAAATTATTACATGACTCAAAAACTAAATGAGTTAACACTGTTCACACATAACGACAGTAAATATAATACTAATAAAGTAGATAGGCCAGCACTACTCCAACTAGGATAAATGCTAGAGCAATGAGCAATTGTATCCCGTTTATCCCAAACTCTATGATGGATGGATCAACCTCAGATATATCCATCAGATCCATTTCTAGATCTTCTACACACTCTTGAGGATCCTCCTTTGATTTTTCGGGATTCATCTCTAGATCCTCCTCAAGATCCATCTCTGGATCCTCCTTAAAATCTTCAGGATACATTTCTGGATCCTCTTCAAATTCTTCGAGGTTCATTTCTGGATCATCTTCAGATTCTGCGGGATTTGGATCCTCCTCTAAATCTTCAGAATTCATTTCTGGATCCTCCTCAGATTCTTCAAGGTCCATATCTTGGGGATCTAGATCCTCTTCAGATTCTTCAGGACCCCATTCCAAATGAAGTAACTGTCTGCACATCTCTGAAATGAGATGTGCTCATCAGAATCATCCTAAAGTTAGAATACTATCCGCCTTAGATGTTCCGATAATGAATAAACCAGAGGCCATCTTCTTTCTTTTCCTGGACTGGATACCCTTCTTGCTTGAGATTCTAGAACAACCAATTGAGCCGACCAATAAGCCTACCGACTCCGTGATCCGGGTCATATTCCAGCTTCTTGATCTCCTCCCATAGCTCATGTTGTTGTTCATAGCGACCAGTCATCGTGTATATTGTTCTTTGTATCTGGTATTGAAAATCATGATGTCAGTACAAAATCGACAGACCAGTAACAAAAATCTATCAAATTCAATTCCCACATATAGAACAAAATATACAGAATACACAAGCAATTAATAAAAATAAATTTCCTTATTTTGGGGAGTCTCATGTGACTGACACATTGGATCGGTCGATCAGGAATCCGGATCTTAAGGTTAGTCTATTGTCCTCATTAGAACTAATTTAATTGGACAGAGATTTCTGACCTATGTTCTGTTATTGTTTAAGCCTATTTGAGTCAATCTCAGACTTATTGATCAAACTTAGGTCCGTTTGATTCGTCCAATTGCTCATTGGATTAAGTTTGACCCATTAGAACAAATCTAACCTTTTTGATCAAATCTGACATAACAGAACTAATCTGGTCATATTTAATCGGCCCAACATTTGTAATCAAAATCACCCCAATTAATTCAATAATAAACCGAACTGATTAAACCAACAAATAATTTGGACCAGATCTAGGTATTAAGAATCAAACTGGTCTGCTTAAATCAACTAATAATTTAAACCGGACCTGAGTTTGATTGGACAAGTTGGCTTGGTTCAATTTTCAATCAATTGAACCATAAATTAATTAAATACTTATTGATTGGACAAGTTGGTCAGCTATAGTTTTACATCAAAGAGTACATAAAAAGTGCAATACATATTGCCATCTTAAGGATTATCATCAGCATGGTCGGGATTATTGTCAGCAGGGCCAGCAGGGGGCTTAAAGGGGTGAGACGTAGAATTAGCCGGAGGCTCAGGAAGAAGAAACAAGTCATCATCATCTCAGAAAGAAGGGAAAGACCCATCAGGAATCTTGTTCATGATGCGACTTATATCTAAGAAATCTTCTGAAGGGGCGGCCCGAAGCAAATTCTGTTCAAAAATTTGGCGAGCTCCTCCACCCGCACCACAACATACCATGAAACTCATTAAATCTCCCATTTTCCTCATAAAGAAAGGGAAGGTTGTTGGAGTGTATACTAAAAGCCTAGCTTTTGTATATACATTTATAAGAATCACATTGGTCAAGTGTTTACATTTATATATACCAAATGTAGATGTTCAATTAATTTATATTGTAGATAACATGGTGTGTGGTGTCACACACAGAGGATCATGTTATCAGTACCTTATAAATTAGAAACAGTAGCTCACGACCAAGATGGAAAGGAATAGACCATTGGAAGGTCGTATTGTAATTAGGTATTAGTTTATCTTAACTATATAATTACACTAGTACACTTAGAGTGTATTGAGTAGGACCATTAGAGGTCGTTTCTTTTATACTGACTTTATAAAGGAACAAAGACCTCAGTTATTATGGAACTGTGTGCTCTTAATCCTAATATAATAACAATCACATATATTTGATATTTATTTCTTTAATTTATCAATGGGTGAGATTTAGTTCGATAAATCAATAAGCCCGATAAGTTGGGAAATGATATCACTTATAGTGTGTGTTGTTGATTATAGAAGGAAACTGTGTCCTAGTGATCTAGGTTGATAATGTCCCCAAGAGGAGCTCATAAGGATTGTCATGTTAAACTCTGCAGGTGGACTTAGTCCGACATGACGATAAGGTTGAGCGGTACTACTCTTGGACTAAGATATTAATTAAATAAGTTGTCAGTAACTCACTTAATTATTGGACATTCGACATCTTAAACATAGGGAGACTAACACACTCATAATAAGAAGGAGCCCAAAATGTAATTTGGGATTGGTGCGGTAGTTCAATAATAGTTCTTTAGTGGAATGAATTATTATTGATGAAATTAAGTTATGTGTTCGGGGCGAACACGGGATGCTTAATTTCATCGGGAGACCAAAACCAATTCCTCCTCTCGGTCCCTATCGTAGCCTCTTGTATATAGAGATTTATACCCACCACATACCAACCTTCTTACCCAACCTATAGGGGTCGGCCAAGCCAAGCTTGAAGCTCAAGCTTAGGGCCGACCAAGCCTAAAGGTTGAGCCTTAAGGTGGCCGACCAATTGCTTGGAGCCCAAGCTTAGGTGGCCGGTCACATCATATTAAAAAGGGATTTTTATTAAAATTATTTCTTATGTGGATATCATGTTTTAAAAGAGAGTTTAAAATTTAAATCTTTCCTTTTATAGCTTTCTACAAAAGATTAAGAAAAGATTTGAAATCTTTCCTTATTTGTAGATTGAAAGGTAGATTTTAATTTTGAGAAAATTTTCCTTTTTTAAACCATGTTCATGATTTAAAAGAGAGTTTAAAAATTAAATATCTCTTTTATAAGTTTCTACAAAAGATTAAGAAAAGATTTGATGTCTTTCCTTATTTGTAGATTGAAAGGAGATTTTAATTTTTAGAGATAACTTTCCTTTTGAAAAATTATCCACATGTTTAAAAGAAAGATTTTAATTTATAAAATTTCCTTTTTATAATCCACCATGAAGGGAAAAATTATTGGAGAAATTTTTATAAATTTTCGGAAGCAAATAAGGAAGTTTTAATTTGTGTTTAAAATTTTATTTGCTTGGAGATTTTTAGTATGGCCGACCATATGAATTGAGAAAAGAAAATTGATTTTTAATTAATTAAATGTTCTTTTTCATGGAAAAAGAATTAAGGAAGTTTTTATTAAAATTTCCTTATTTTCCAAGACCAAGGATTATAAAAGAGGGGGTAGAGGTGCCTTCATGGTTAACGATGTTAGAATGTATACTAAAAGCCTAGCTTTTGGTATAAACATTTATCTAGAAATAAGAATCACATTAGTCAAATGTCTACATTTATGATAAATGTAGTTGTTCAATTAATTTATATTGTAGATAACATGGTGTGTGGTGTCACACACAGAAGATCATGTTATCAGTATCTTATAAATTATAAACAGTAGCTCACGACCAAGATGGAAAGGAACAAACCATTGGAAGGTCGTAGTGTAATTAGGTATTAGTTTATCTTAACTATATAATTACACTAGTACACTTAGAGTGTATTGAGTAGGACCATTAGAGGTCATTTCTTTTATACTGACTTTATAAAGGAACAAAGACCTCAGTTATTATGGAAGTGTGTGCTCTTAATCCTAATATAATAACAAGCACATATATTTGATATTTATTTCTTTAATTTATCAATGGGTGAGATTTAGTTCGATGAATCAATAAGCCCGATAAGTTGGGAAATGATATCACTTATAGTGTGTGTTGTTGATTATAGAAGGAAACTGTGTCCTAGTAATCTAGGTTGAGAATGTCCCCAAGAGGAGCTCATAAGGATTGTCATGTTAAACCCTGCAGGTGGACTTAGTCCGACATGACGATGAAGTTGAGTGGTACTACTCTTGGAGCTAGATATTAATTAAGTGAGTTGTTAGTAACTTACTTAATTAGTGGACATTTGTTATCTTAAACACAGGGAGACTAACACACTCATAATAAGAAGGAGCCCAAAATGTAATTTGGGATTTGTGCGGTAATTCAATAATAGTTCTCTAGTGGAATGAATTATTATTGATAAAATTAGGTTGTGTGTTCGGGGCGAACACAGGATGCTTAATTTTATCGGGAGACCAAAACCAATTCCTCCTCTCGGTCCCTATCGTAGCCTCTAGTATATAGAGATTTATACCCACCGCATGCCCACCTTCTTACCCATCCAATGGGGCCGGCCAAGCTAGCTTGGAACCCAAGCTAGGGCCGGCCAAGATCAAGTGGATGAGCCATGTAGGTGGCCGGCCAAAGCTTGGGTCCCAAGCTTAGGTGGCCGGCCACTAGAAGATTAAAAAGGATTTTTATTAAAATTATTTTTTATGTGGATATCATGATTTTAAAAGAGAGTTTAAAAAATTAAAAATTTCCTTTTATAGCTTTCTACAAAAGATTAAGAGAAGAGATTAATCTCTTTCCTTATTTGTAGTTTAAAAGGATGGTTTTAATTTTTGGTAAAAACTTTCCTTATTTGTAAATCATCTACATGTTTAAAAGAGAGTTTAAAATTTGAAATCTTTCCTTATTTGTTGTTTAAAGGAGGATTTTAAATTTTAAGAAAACTTTCCTTTTTAACCATGTTCATGATTTAAAAGAGAGTTTAAAATTAAATATTCTCTTTTATAAGTTTCTACAAAAGATTAAGAAAAGATTTGATATTTTTCCTTATTTGTAGATTAAAAGAGATTTTAATTTTTAGAGATAACTTTTTTTTATCCACATGTTAAAAGAAAGATTTTAATTTATTAAATTTCCTTTTTATAAACCAATCATGAAGGGATAAAAATTATTGGAGAAATTTTATAAATTTCCGGAAGCAAATAAGGAAGTTTTAATTGGTGTTTAAAATTTTATTTGCTTGGAAGTTTATTGTTGTGGCCGGCCATTGAAGTTTGAAAAGAAAAAATTGTTTTAATTAAATAAATTTTCCTTTTCAATGGCAAAAGAATTAAGGAAGTTTTTATTAAATTTTCCTTATTTGCCAAGACCAAGGATTATAAAAGAGGGGGTAGAGGATGCTTCAATGTGAACGACTCTATTCTATTTTTCTTCCTCTTTTCCTTGGTGGTGTGGTCGGCCCTTTCTTCTTCTTCTCTTTGTGGCCGAACCTCTTTATGCTCATGGAGTTTTAATTGGTGGCCGGATCTAGCTTGAGGAAGAATGAGAGAAAGCCTACATCCCTTGGAGCTTGGTTGGTGGAAAAGATCTTCATCTTTTGGAAGCTTTGTGCTTGGCCGAAATTTGAAGAAAGGAGAAGGTGCTTTGGTGGTTTCTCATCTCGGAAGATCGTTGCCCACACAACGTCCGAGGTTAGAAGAGGAATACGGTAGAAGATCAAGAGGTCTTTCTAAAAGGTATAACTAGTAATTTTTGTTTCCGCATCATACTAGTTATTTTTGGAAATAATACTAAATACAAGAGGCATACGATTCTAGAGTTTCGAATTTGTTTTCGATATAGTGTTCTTTTGTTTTTCTTTTCCTTGTGATTTGATTGTTCTTTTCGGTTAACCTAAAGTTATTTTAGGAAATTAAATATTAGCTTTCCATAAAAGGTTTTGTCTAGTCGGTGGTGGTTGCTCCCATATCCAAGAAGGCCATGTGCCTCGCCACGTCAGTACTGGGAACCAATTTTAGAAATTAATATTTAATGGAATTAAATAACTTAGGTGATTTGGATCAAACGTGTTAAGTTCCGCAGGAGATCCAAGTCAAAACCTAAAAGAACAAATAGATTAAGTTTTGGATCAAACGTGTTAAGTTCCGCAGGCGATCCAAAATTTAATTTAAAAGAACACACGGTAGCTAGGAAAAGGTTCAGACCTTTGTACAAAATTTTTGTACAGTGGAATCTCTAGGTTTTCCGAGTAGCAACCAACAATTGGTATCAGAGCTAGGGTTTTGCCTCTGTGTATTTGGTATTAGTTTAATTATGCACATGTCATACATAATTTAGGCAGATTAATAGTAGGATGTGCTAACTTTATGGGTGCAGGATCCAACTATTATGGCTTTTAATTATTATGTGTGTGATTGGACCCTTGGACATGTCAAGGGCATTTATATGTGTGTGCATGATTGTATTAAAATACAGCAGGAGCTGTATTTAGTTTTATTAGGATTTTATTTTTGATCTAGATATATGTACATTCCTTTTATGGAATATAGGATCAAAATGTAAAATTCTATTTATGTCGCGGATCGAATCTTGCAAAGCGTGGAACTTTCTAAGGACCAGAGGCGCAGCGGAACTAAGAGCAAGATGGAGGCGACAGCTAGACCCGGTGGCGGTGGCCAAATATGGCAGCAGCTTGGGATGACAACACACGGAGGACAACTAGAGATAAAAGTCATAATAGTTGAAAATTAGATTTTCTATTTATTGCTTTTATATTGTGCTGTGTGTGCATGTTAGTTTACAAGTTTAGTAGGCTAGCATAGTTAAAAATTCCTCATTTATAAGTAACTAAGTGGGAGAGGTATTTTTAAGTAAATCTCATGGTCTCCATTACTGGTTTGTAAGTGATGCAAACAAGCTTGCGCGTTGGCTCTGAGTGCCTTCCTCCATAACGGATGAGCTTGTTTGCAGATCACTAGAACAGACTTCCATTTTTGGATGACTATAGGAAGTTAATTAAGAGCGTGTGATCTTCCCCAATGGAAGGGGCATAATCTTATTAATGGACTTAGTGTCAAGTAATGGTATACACTTAGACACATCTAATAGTATCCTCCCCATCGGAGTCACTGCTATTATTTGTGTGACCAAATGAAACCAACTATTAATTTGTCATAAAACTAGGTTGACAAGATAATAAAATTAAAGGGTTAAAACCCCTCTTACAAATGATTGATTTTGTATACGTCCACACTAACGTGGCATACAAAATTAACGGTGTTTGAGATAATTTTATTTGTCATAAAGTTACGTTGACAAGATAGTTAATGGGTAAAACCCTCCTCTTACAAATGTTGATTTTGTATACGTCCACACTAACGTGGCATGCAAAATTCACGGTGTTTTGAGGTGTTGGTAAATTTAAATAGTATTGTTAGAGGAATCAATATTATTTTAAATTTAGAGTCTTGACCAAATATTTGATTAAAGATAGACCAACTATTAATTTTATTCGTCATAAAGTAAGGATGATGAGATAATAAAATTAAATGATAAAATTTCCTCTTTGAATTTGTATACGTCCACACTAACGTGGCATACAAAATTCATGGGGATTTTTAAGGAGTTGGTCTTAACCAAATATTTTTGTGATTCTTAGGATGATGGTCAATCCCTAGCTAATATACTTTAGGATAGACTTAATGGTCCCAATTATAATTGATTGGAAATAGGATTTGGACATTAAGGTAGACTGTCCTCTTAGAACTAAGAACAATATAGGTGAATTTTATTCATTAGTTGAAACATGTTTAGTGGAGTTATCTACTGGTACCTGGTGTGTAGATATGAGAGCCACTGATCATGTCTGCAATTCATTGCAGGGTTCCAGGAAACCCGACAACTAAATGAAAAAAAAAAACACCGTCCACATGGGCATTACTGTAAAAGTGGCAGCTGTTGCAGTGGGAGATGTTTATCCTTTAATAAGAATAAAACATGAATTTTGAGTAATTGTCTTTACGTACCAAGTTAGAAAGAACTAGATTTTAGTTTCTAAAACTATTCAAAAAATTTGATATTCTGCCTCTTTTAATAACAAAGTTGTTATTAAGAAAAAGAGGGAAGTTATCTGTTCTGGTACGTTGGTTGACAATTTATAAATCCATAACTCCCACGATGCCACAAATGGAAATTAGTAACACATCTTCTAACTTTAAGAGAAAGCAACCTTCGGAAATGAACCAATTATATCTTTGGCATCTAAAGCTAGGTTATATTAACTTAAGTAGGATTCATTGGTAGCTGATGAACTTTTGGGTTCATTAGTAGTGGAAATCTTTCCAACCTACGAGTCTTACTTGGAAGGAAAAATAACCAAGAAGCTTTTAAGTCAAAGGGGTATGGAGCCAAAGATATATTGGAATTGGTTCATTCTGATTTGTGTGATCCTATGACTATCCAGGAAAGAGGTAGTATCGAATATTTCATCTATTTTATAGATAACTATTCAAGATACAAATACATTTACTTAATGTGCCGCAAGACTAAGTACTTTGATTAGTTCAAAGAGTACAAGGCTGATGCGGAGAAATGTTAAAGTAAAAGTATTAAGTCACTATATTAAGATCGTAGTGGCAAGTACCTCTTGGGATAATTTGGGAGTCACTTATCAGAAGTCGGGACTCAATCCTAACTGCACCTGGTACACCCCAACAGAATGGTGTAGGAAAAGGAAGGTATAGGACTCTTATGGAAATAAGTAGATTGATGAGTTATTAAGAATATTATCAAAATCATTTTAAGGATATACTCTGGAAACGGGAGTGAATATAGTACCTTCCAAAGTCAGAACTCTCTACTCATATAGAATTGCTGAATAGGCGTAAGCCTATTTCGAAGCATATTCGGATTCGGGTAGTCCAGCACATATGCAGAAGAGAGACAATGATAAGTTGGACAGGAATTCACTCGTTTGTAGGTTATCCTAGTGAAATAAAAGTAGGTTTATAGTCTTAAAAATCAGAAGGTCATTGTTAGCATCAATGACCGATTTTTAGAAAAGGACTATGTAATAAACCATGTGCCCATAAGAAAATTTGTTCTTAAGGAAATAATAAAAAACATGTCTAATCTAGTACCAACTGTACAAGATGAGATACCACAAGGAAACTGCAACACGTATCACAAATGATACACAATTGCAGAAAGTGCCTTGTCGTAGTGGGAGGGTTGTTAGGCAACCTAAAAAGATTCATGTTTTGGGAGAGTTTTTGGACTTGATCCCTGGAGGACATGAATCTGATCTTTGGACATATGATGAAGCACTCCAAAATAAAGATGCAACATCTTGGCAAAGAGTAATGAATAACAGAATTAGAATATATGTATTCTAATAAAATCTGGAAGCTTGTAGAACCACCAAATGGTGTAAAAGCCTTTGGGTGTAAAAAGGTCTATAATAGGGAAAGAGGGATAGAAAGGAAGGTAGTAACTTTCAAAGCAAGGCTTGATGAAAAAGGAAACTTTTTCACTGGTAGCCATGCTTAAGTCTATCCGGATTCTTTTATCTATTTGGCAAGTGGATGTCAAGACAGCATTCCTTAATGGAAGTCTTGATGAAAGCATCCATATAAAGCAACCAGAAGGGTTCATTACAAAGGGCTAAGAGCATCTTGTGTGCAAGCTCAATCAGTCTATGGACTGAGGCAAAGCTTCAAGGTCTTGGAATATCCGGTTTATCAAAGTAATCCAGACCTATGGATTTATTGAGTAAACAGATAAGTCTTGTGTATACAAAAGGTGTGATGGAAATGTGGTGGTATTTCTTGTACTATACGTAGATAACATTTTTGGTAGTTGGAAACAATATCAAAATGTTGTCAGAAGTAAGGGTATGGTTGTCCAAATAATTCGATATAAAGGACTTGGGAGAATGTATATATTTTTGAGATCAAAGAAATAAGGGATCGAAAGAAAAAATATATTTTACTTATCCCAAGCTTGATACATCGGAAAATCCTTGCTCGTTTTAAGCATGCAAAACTCCTCGAAAGGTTTCTTACCTTTTAAGCATGGAGTGTCTTTATCTAAAGAGATGTCTCCGATGACTTCAAAGGAGATTTAGGACATGTAGGCAGTTCTTTATGCTTCGGCAGTTAGACAACCTAATGTATGCTATGCACGAGATCAGAAATCTGTTTTGCCAAGGGCATAGTTAGCAGATATCAAAGTAACCCTAGACAAGGACATTGGACTGCAGTAAAGCATATATTAAAGTACCTTAGAGGCACTAGAGATTATATGCTAGCTTACAAGACAGTTAATTTGGTCCCTGTGGATTGCATGAATTTTGACTTCCAATCAGATAGGGACAATAATAAGTCAACCTCGGGGTTTTGTGTTTACTTTAGGAGGTAAAGTCATAACTATGGAAGAGTGATAAGCATAGGTGTTTTTCTGGACTCCACCATAGAAGCTGAGTATATGGCAAGCCTCTGAGGTAGTCATAAAAGCTGAATGACTTAATAACCTCAAGATAGACTTAGATATGATTTCTGGTTTGTCCAAAGATTATTACAATTTATTGTAATAATAATGGTGCAGTAGCAAACTCGAAGAAACCATGAGTCTATAAGGCAAGTAAACACAATAGAGCGCAAGTACCACCCAATACGAGAAATCGTATAAACGAGGAGAAGTTGTTGCTGCCTAGATTGCATCAAGTGATAACCTAGAAGATCCTTTCACTAAAGCCCTTAAGGCAAGAACTTTTGATGGGCATGTTGAAGGTTTGGGAATCAGATGTATGGTAGCAGTTATGACAGCTTAGTCTTTTAGTATAAGTGGGAGATTGTTAGAATGTATACTAAAAGCCTAGCTTTTGGTATAAACATTTATCTAGAAATAAGAATCACATTGGTCAAATGTCTACATTTATGATAAATGTAGTTGTTCAATTAATTTATATTGTAGATAACATGGTGTGTGGTGTCACACACATAAGATCATGTTATCAGTATCTTATAAATTATAAACAGTAGCTCACGACCAAGATGGAAAGGAACAAACCATTGGAAGGTCGTAGTGTAATTAGGTATTAGTTTATCTTAACTATATAATTACACTAGTACACTTAGAGTGTATTGAGTAGGACCATTAGAGGTCGTTTCTTTTATACTGACTTTATAAAGGAACAAAGACCTCAGTATTATGGAAGTGTGTGCTCTTAATCCTAATATAATAACAAGCACATATATTTGATATTTATTTCTTTAATTTATCAATGGGTGAGATTTAGTTCGATGAATCAATAAGCCCGATAAGTTGGGAAATGATATCACTTATAGTGTGTGTTGTTGATTATAGAAGGAAACTGTGTCCTAGTAATCTAGGTTGAGAATGTCCCCAAGAGGAGCTCATAAGGATTGTCATGTTAAACCCTGCAGGTGGACTTAGTCCGACATGACGATGAAGTTGAGTGATACTACTCTTGGAGCTAGATATTAATTAAGTGAGTTGTCAGTAACTTACTTAATTAGTGGACATTTGTTATCTTAAACACAGGGAGACTAACACACTCATAATAAGAAGGAGCCCAAAATGTAATTTGGGATTGGTGCGGTAATTCAATAATAGTTCTCTAGTGGAATGAATTATTATTGATAAAATTAGGTTGTGTGTTCGGGGCGAACACAGGATGCTTAATTTTATCGGGAGACCAAAACCAATTCCTCCTCTCGGTCCCTATCGTAGCCTCTAGTATATAGAGATTTATACCCACCGCATGCCCACCTTCTTACTCATCCAATGGGGCTGGCCAAGCTAGCTTGGAACCCAAGCTAGGGCCGGCCAAGATCAAGTGGATGAGCCATGTAGGTGGCCGGCCAAAGCTTGGGTCCCAAGCTTAGGTGGCCGGCCACTAGAAGATTAAAAATGATTTTTATTAAAATTATTTCTTATGTGGATATCATGATTTTAAAAGAGAGTTTAAAAAATTAAAAATTTCCTTTTATAGCTTTCGACAAAAGATTAAGAGAAGAGATTAATCTCTTTCTTTATTTGTAGTTTAAAAGGATGGTTTTAATTTTTGGTAAAAACTTTCCTTATTTGTAAATCATCTACATGTTTAAAAGAGAGTTTAAAATTTGAAATCTTTCCTTATTTGTTGTTTAAAGGAGGATTTTAAATTTTAAGAAAACTTTCCTTTTTAACCATGTTCATGATTTAAAAGAGAGTTTAAAATTAAATATTCTCTTTTATAAGTTTCTACAAAAGATTAAGAAAAGATTTGATATCTTTCCTTATTTGTAGATTAAAAGAGATTTTAATTTTTAGAGATAACTTTCTTTTTATCCACATGTTAAAAGAAAGATTTTAATTTATTAAATTTCCTTTTTATAAACCAATCATGAAGGGTTAAAAATTATTGGAGAAATTTTATAAATTTCCGGAAGCTAATAAGGAAGTTTTAATTGGTGTTTAAAATTTTATTTGCTTGGAAGTTTATTGTTGTGGCCGGCCATTGAAGTTTGAAAAGAAAAAATTGTTTTAATTAAATAAATTTTCCTTTTCAATGGCAAAAGAATTAAGGAAGTTTTTATTAAATTTTCCTTATTTGCCAAGACCAAGGATTATAAAAGAGGGGGTAGAGGAGGCTTCAAAGTGAACGACTCTATTCTATTTTTCTTCCTCTTTTCCTTGGTGGTGTGGCCGGCCCTTTCTTCTTCTCTTCTTCTTCTCTTTGTGGCCGAACCTCTTTATGCTCATGGAGTTTTAATTGGTGGCCGGATCTAGCTTGAGGAAGAATGAGAGAAAGCCTACATCCCTTGGAGCTTGGTTGGTGGAAAAGATCTTCATCTTTTGGAAGCTTTGTGCTTGGCCGAAATTTGAAGAAAGGAGAAGGTGCTTTGGTGGTTTCTCATCTCGGAAGATCGTTGCCCACACAACGTCCGAGGTTAGAAGAGGAATACGGTAGAAGATCAAGAGGTCTTTCTAAAAGGTATAACTAGTAATTTTTGTTTCCGCATCATACTAGTTATTTTTGGAAATAATACTAAATACAAGAGGCATACGATTCTAGAGTTTCGAATTTGTTTTCGATATAGTGTTCTTTTGTTTTTCTTTTCCTTGTGATTTGATTGTTCTTTTCGGTTAACCTAAAGTTATTTTAGGAAATTAAATATTAGCTTTCCATAAAAGGTTTTGTCTAATCGGTGGTGGTTGCTCCCATATCCAAGAAGGCCATGTGCCTCGCCACGTCAGTACTGGGAACCAATTTTAGAAATTAATATTTAATGGAATTAAATAACTTAGGTGATTTGGATCAAACGTGTTAAGTTCCGCAGGAGATCCAAGTCAAAACCTAAAAGAACAAATAGATTAAGTTTTGGATCAAACGTGTTAAGTTCCACAGGCGATCCAAAATTTAATTTAAAAGAACACATGGTAGCTAGGAAAAGGTTCAGACCTTTGTACAAAATTTTTGTACAGTGGAATCTCTAGGTTTTCCGAGTAGCAACCAACAATTGGTATCAGAGCTAGGGTTTTGCCTCTGTGTATTTGGTATTAGTTTAATTATGCACATGTCATACATAATTTAGGCAGATTAATAGTAGGATGTGCTAACTTTGTGGGTGCAGGATCCAACTATTATGGCTTTTAATTATTATGTGTGTGATTGGACCCTTGGACATGTCAAGGGCATTTATATGTGTGTGCATGATTGTATTAAAATACAGCAGGAGCTGTATTTAGTTTTATTAGGATTTTATTTTTGATCTAGATATATGTACATTCCTTTTATGGAATATAGGATCAAAATGTAAAATTCTATTTATGTCGCGGATCGAATCTTGCAAAGCGTGGAACTTTCTAAGGACCAGAGGCGCAGCGGAACTAGGAGCAAGATGGAGGCGACAGCGGTGGCCAAATATGGCAGAAGCTTGGGATGACAACACACGGAGGACAACTAGAGATAAAAGTCATAATAGTTGAAAATTAGATTTTCTATTTATTGCTTTTATATTGTGCTGTGTGTGCATGTTAGTTTACAAGTTTAGTAGGCTAGCATAGTTAAAATTCCTCATTTATAAATAACTAAGTGGGAGAGGGATTTTTAAGTAAATCCCATGGTCTCCATGACTTGTTTTTAAGTGATGCAAACAAGCTTGCGCGTTGGCTCTGAGTGCCTTCCTCCATAACGGATGAGCTTGTTTGCGGATCACTAGAACAGACTTCCATTTTTGGATGACTATAGGAAGTTAATTAAGAGCGTGTGATCTTCCCCAATGGAAGGGGCATAATCTTATTAATGGACTTAGTGTCAAGTAATGGTATACACTTAGACACATCTAATAGTATCCTCCCCATCGGAGTCACTGCTATTATTTGTGTGACCAAATGAAACCAACTATTAATTTGTCATAAAACTAGGTTGACAAGATAATAAAATTAAAGGGTTAAAACCCCTCTTACAAATGATTGATTTTGTATACGTTCACACTAACGTGGCATACAAAATTAACGGTGTTTGAGATAATTTTATTTGTCATAAAGTTACGTTGACAAGATAGTTAATGGGTAAAACCCTCCTCTTACAAATGTTGATTTTGTATACGTCCACACTAACGTGGCATGCAAAATTCACGGTGTTTTGAGGTGTTGGTATATTTAAATAGTATTGTTAGAGGAATCAATATTATTTTAAATTTAGAGTCTTGACCAAATATTTGATTAAAGATAGACCAACTATTAATTTTATTCGTCATAAAGTAAGGATGATGAGATAATAAAATTAAATGATAAAATTTCCTCTTTGAATTTGTATACGTCCACACTAACGTGGCATACAAAATTCATGGGGATTTTTAAGGAGTTGGTCTTAACCAAATATTTTTGTGATTCTTAGGATGATGGTCAATCCCTAGCTAATATACTTTAGGATAGACTTAATGGTCCCAATTATAATTGATTGGAAATAGGATTTGGACATTAAGGTAGACTGTCCTCTTAGAACTAAGAACAATATAGGTGAATTTTATTCATTAGTTGAAACATGTTTAGTGGAGTTATCTACTGGTACCTGGTGTGTAGATATGAGAGCCACTGATCATGTCTGCAATTCATTGCAGGGTTCCAGGAAACCCGACAACTAAATGAAAAAAAAAAAACACCGTCCACATGGGCATTACTGTAAAAGTGGCAGCTGTTGCAGTGGGAGATGTTTATCCTTTAATAAGAATAAAACATGGATTTTGAGTAATTTTCTTTACGTACCAAGTTAGAAAGAACTAGATTTTAGTTTCTAAAACTATTCAAAGAATTTGATATTCTGCCTCTTTTAATAACAAAGTTGTTATTAAGAAAAAGAGGGAAGTTATCTGTTCTGGTACGTTGGTTGGCAATTTATAAATCCATAACTCCCACGATGCCACAAATGGAAATTAGTAACACATCCTCTAACTTTAAGAGAAAGCAACCTTCGGAAATGAACCAATTATATCTTTGGCATCTAAAGCTAGGTTATATTAACTTAAGTAGGATTCATTGGTAGCTGATGAACTTTTGGGTTCATTAGTAGTGGAAATCTTTCCAACCTACGAGTCTTACTTGGAAGGAAAAATAACCAAGAAGCTTTTAAGTCAAAGGGGTATGGAGCCAAAGATATGTTGGAATTGGTTCATTCTGATTTGTGTGATCCTATGACTATCCAGGCAAGAGGTAGTATCGAATATTTCATCTATTTTATAGATAACTATTCAAGATACAAATACATTTACTTAATGTGCCGCAAGACTAAGTACTTTGATTAGTTCAAAGAGTACAAGGCTGATGCGGAGAAATGTTAAAGTAAAAGTATTAAGTCACTATGGTAAGATCGTAGTGGCAAGTACCTCTTGGGATAATTTGGGAGTCACTTATCAGAAGTCGGGACTCAATCCTAACTGCACCTGGTACACCCCAACAGAATGGTGTAGGAAAAGGAAGGTATAGGACTCTTATGGAAATAAGTAGATTGATGAGTTATTAAGAATATTATCAAAATCATTTTAAGGATATACTCTGGAAACGGGAGTGAATATAGTACCTTCCAAAGTCAGAACTCTCTACTCATATAGAATTGCTGAATAGGCGTAAGCCTATTTCGAAGCATATTCGGATTCGGGTAGTCCAGCACATATGCAGAAGAGAGACAATGATAAGTTGGACAGGAATTCACTCGTTTGTAGATTATCCTAGTGAAATAAAAGTAGGTTTATAGTCTTAAAAATCAGAAGGTCATTGTTAGCATCAATGACCGATTTTTAGAAAAGGACTATGTAATAAACCATGTGCCCATAAGAAAATTTGTTCTTAAGGAAATAATAAAAAACATGTCTAATCTAGTACCAACTGTACAAGATGAGATACCACAAGGAAACTGCAACACGTATCACAAATGATACACAATTGCAGAAAGTGCCTTGTCGTAGTGGGAGGGTTGTTAGGCAACCTAAAAAGATTCATGTTTTGGGAGAGTTTTTGGACTTGATCCCTGGAGGACATGAATCTGATCTTTGGACATATGATGAAGCACTCCAAAATAAAGATGCAACATCTTGGCAAAGAGTAATGAATAACAGAATTAGAATATATGTATTCTAATAAAATCTGGAAGCTTGTAGAACCACCAAATGGTGTAAAAGCCTTTGGGTGTAAAAAGGTCTATAATAGGGAAAGAGGGATAGAAAGGAAGGTAGTAACTTTCAAAGCAAGGCTTGATGAAAAAGGAAACTTTTTCACTGGTAGCCATGCTTAAGTCTATCCGGATTCTTTTATCTATTTGGCAAGTGGATGTCAAGACAGCATTCCTTAATGGAAGTCTTGATGAAAGCATCCATATAAAGCAACCAGAAGGGTTCATTGCAAAGGGCTAAGAGCATCTTGTGTGCAAGCTCAATTAGTCTATGGACTGAGGCAAAGCTTCAAGGTCTTGGAATATCCGGTTTATCAAAGTAATCCAGACCTATGGATTTATTGAGTAAACGGATAAGTCTTGTGTATACAAAAGGTGTGATGGAAACGTGGTGGTATTTCTTGTACTATACGTAGATAACATTTTTGGTAGTTGGAAACAATATCAAAATGTTGTCAGAAGTAAGGGTATGGTTGTCCAAATAATTCGATATAAAGGACTTGGGAGAATGTATATATTTTTGAGATCAAAGAAATAAGGGATCGAAAGAAAAAATATATTTTACTTATCCCAAGCTTGATACATCGGAAAATCCTTGCTCGTTTTAAGCATGCAAAACTCCTCGAAAGGTTTCTTACCTTTTAAGCATGGAGTGTCTTTATCTAAAGAGATGTCTCCGATGACATCAAAGGAGATTTAGGACATGTAGGCAGTTCTTTATGCTTCGGCAGTTAGACAACCTAATGTATGCTATGCACGAGATCAGAAATCTGTTTTGCCAAGGGCATAGTTAGCAGATATCAAAGTAACCCTAGACAAGGACATTGGACTGCAGTAAATCATATATTAAAGTACCTTAGAGGCACTAGAGATTATATGCTAGCTTACAAGACAGTTAATTTGGTCCCTGTGGATTGCATGAATTTTGACTTCCAATCAGATAGGGACAATAATAAGTCAACCTCGGGGTTTTGTGTTTACTTTAGGAGGTAAAGTCATAACTATGGAAGAGTGATAAGCATAGGTGTTTTTCTGAACTCCACCATAGAAGCTGAGTATATGGCAAGCCTCTGAGGTAGTCATAAAAGCTGAATGACTTAATAACCTCAAGATAGACTTAGATATGATTTCTGGTTTGTCCAAAGATTATTACAATTTATTGTAATAATAATGGTACAGTAGCAAACTCGAAGAAACCATGAGTCTATAAGGCAAGTAAACACAATAGAGCGCAAGTACCACCCAATACGAGAAATCGTATAAACGAGGAGAAGTTGTTGCTGCCTAGATTGCATCAAGTGATAACCTAGAAGATCCTTTCACTAAAGCCCTTAAGGCAAGAACTTTTGATGGGCATGTTGAAGGTTTGGGAATCAGATGTATGGTAGCAGTTATGACAGCTTAGTCTTTTAGTATAAGTGGGAGATTGTTAGAATGTATACTAAAAGCCTAGCTTTTGGTATAAACATTTATCTAGAAATAAGAATCACATTGGTTAAATGTCTACATTTATGATAAATGTAGTTGTTTAATTAATTTATATTGTAGATAACATGGTGTGTGGTGTCACACACATAAGATCATGTTATCAGTATCTTATAAATTATAAACAGTAGCTCACGACCAAGATGGAAAGGAACAAACCATTGGAAGGTCGTAGTGTAATTAGGTATTAGTTTATCTTAACTATATAATTACACTAGTACACTTAGAGTGTATTGAGTAGGACCATTAGAGGTCGTTTCTTTTATACTGACTTTATAAAGGAACAAAGACCTCAGTTATTATGGAAGTGTGTGCTCTTAATCCTAATATAATAACAAGCACATATATTTGATATTTATTTCTTTAATTTATCAATGGGTGAGATTTAGTTCGATGAATCAATAAGCCCGATAAGTTGGGAAATGATATCACTTATAGTGTGTGTTGTTGATTATAGAAGGAAACTGTGTCCTAGTAATCTAGGTTGAGAATGTCCCCAAGAGGAGCTCATAAGGATTGTCATGTTAAACCCTGCAGGTGGACTTAGTCCGACATGACGATGAAGTTGAGTGGTACTACTCTTGGAGCTAGATATTAATTAAGTGAGTTGTCAGTAACTTACTTAATTAGTGGACATTTGTTATCTTAAACACAGGGAGACTAACACACTCATGATAAGAAGGAGCCCAAAATGTAATTTGGGATTGGTGCGGTAGTTCAATAATAGTTCTCTAGTGGAATGAATTATTATTGATAAAATTAGGTTGTGTGTTCGGGGCGAACACAGGATGCTTAATTTTATCGGGAGACCAAAACCAATTCCTCCTCTCGGTCCCTATCGTAGCCTCTAGTATATAGAGATTTATACCCACCGCATGCCCACCTTCTTACCCATCCAATGGGGCCGGCCAAGCTAGCTTGGAACCCAAGCTAGGGCCGGCCAAGATCAAGTGGATGAGCCATGTAGGTGGCCGGCCAAAGCTTGGGTCCCAAGCTTAGGTGGCCGGCCACTAGAAGATTAAAAAGGATTTTTATTAAAATTATTTTTTATGTGGATATCATGATTTTAAAAGAGAGTTTAAAAAATTAAAAATTTCCTTTTATAGCTTTCTACAAAAGATTAAGAGAAGAGATTAATCTCTTTCCTTATTTGTAGTTTAAAAGGATGGTTTTAATTTTTGGTAAAAACTTTCCTTATTTGTAAATCATCTACATGTTTAAAAGAGAGTTTAAAATTTGAAATCTTTCCTTATTTGTTGTTTAAAGGAGGATTTTAAATTTTAAGAAAACTTTCCTTTTTAACCATGTTCATGATTTAAAAGAGAGTTTAAAATTAAATATTCTCTTTTATAAGTTTCTACAAAAGATTAAGAAAAGATTTGATATCTTTCCTTATTTGTAGATTAAAAGAGATTTTAATTTTTAGAGATAACTTTCTTTTTATCCACATGTTAAAAGAAAGATTTTAATTTATTAAATTTCCTTTTTATAAACCAATCATGAAGGGATAAAAATTATTGGAGAAATTTTATAAATTTCCGGAAGCAAATAAGGAAGTTTTAATTGGTGTTTAAAATTTTATTTGCTTGGAAGTTTATTGTTGTGGCCGGCCATTGAAGTTTGAAAAGAAAAAATTGTTTTAATTAAATAAATTTTCCTTTTCAATGGCAAAAGAATTAAGGAAGTTTTTATTAAATTTTCCTTATTTGCCAAGACCAAGGATTATAAAAGAGGGGGTAGAGGAGGCTTCAAAGTGAACGACTCTATTTTATTTTTCTTCCTCTTTTCCTTGGTGGTGTGGCCGGCCCTTTCTTCTTCTCTTCTTCTTCTCTTTGTGGCCGAACCTCTTTATGCTCATGGAGTTTTAATTGGTGGCCGGATCTAGCTTGAGGAAGAAGGAGAGAAAGCCT
The DNA here is from genome assembly GCF_018446385.1 of Zingiber officinale. NCBI lineage: Eukaryota > Viridiplantae > Streptophyta > Magnoliopsida > Zingiberales > Zingiberaceae > Zingiber > Zingiber officinale. The sequence goes on along the minus strand of NC_055998.1, from coordinate 118,810,806 downwards.
ACATCCCTTGGAGCTTGGTTGGTGGAAAAGATCTTCATCTTTTGGAAGCTTTGTGCTTGGCCGAAATTTGAAGAAAGGAGAAGGTGCTTTGGTGGTTTCTCATCTCGGAAGATCGTTGCCCACACAACGTCCAAGGTTAGAAGAGGAATACGGTAGAAGATCAAGAGGTCTTTCTAAAAGGTATAACTAGTAATTTTTGTTTCCGCATCATACTAGTTATTTTTGGAAATAATACTAACACTACAACAAAATCGCTCATAGACATCGGTGGAACAACAACGGTTTTAAGCAAAAACTGATGTCTTTGAGTATTTTACACCGATTTTTCTAAAAACTGGTGTCTATGAGCGCAGATTTTCGCTCATAGACATCGATTTTTTAGCTGGTGTCTATGAGCGCCTTTTTTTTGTTAATAGACACAGGTTTTAACAGCGGTTTTTAAAACCCGGTGTTAATGAACAAAAAATAATAATTTAATTTTTTCACCGGCCAAAATTTACAACACTTCACAAAATTCCCTCCAAACCTAAACCAATATAGTGACCCTTCTCTCAGCCTAAACCTAAACCTCAGCCTCATCTCCCTTTCCTCCTCCTCCTATCTCTGGCCATGGACACGGAGTCACCACCGCACTCCTCCTCCATTGTGAGCTGCATGGCCTCACCGTCCTGGTTTCCACATGGCCCCTCGCGCTTCTGCCTCCACCCCCTCCTCCCCCGTTTCGCCCTCCACTGCTCCCGCGGCGTCGTCGACCAACTCGCCTTTCCCCTTTCCTCTGCCGTCTCCATCCACGACCTCGCCTATGCCTCTGTCAAGTGAGTCTACGCCTCCTTCTGGTTTCGTCGCCCTCATCACTCACTACCTGTTCGACGAATTTGCTCATCGATTATTAGCGCAGATGCCTGAGATTGAAGGCGCTGGCTTTGCCGGACAACTTGATGCTGGAGGATGACCTTCGAATCCCGGAGCTGGTGCGGCGGTGGAAGGATCTGGAGCATCTGGAGATGGAGATAGTTGGCATCTTCGCCCCGCCCATCCTCTCTTCCTCGCGCTCCTGCAATCTGTCCTTGGCTATCCCCATCTCCCTCCCCAAACCTTTGTCTTTCGCCACCTCTTCCCTCCCGCGCCTTCACTCACCTCCCTCGCGAAACCCGGGGCCTTTCCGTGCCCAAGTTAGTGTCTCCGCTGCTCAGAAGACGAAAGATAGGTTGCCAGCCAACCTCATTGTGACGGAGACCAAAGGGCCTCACTCCACTGTCTGTACCTTTCCTTTTTCTACCTTCTAAATCATTTTTACTTCTAATTGATCTGATAGTCAAGTGGAAGTGGTAGTCTTGCCTCAAGGCTATAATTTTCTTACTTTCTACCTATCTTCTTGTATAATTTGGAAATATGTTTGTTTGTTCATCTGGCAATTGAAATGAAGAGGCAATCTTGCTTCAAGGCTATAGCTTTCTTGCTATCTCTCTTCCCCTTGCCTGAGTGCATTCAATCGATTGTTAGTCCTACAAGTTCACGAGAATCAATTTGTCCAGGAAGTATGGTTATGTCAATTCCCTGATAGCTCATCTTATTTGCAGATTAGGTTAAGCGTAGAAGTTCCTCCAGCAATAAGCCAAGAATGTTACGGAGAAGTCTTAGATGAATTTTCTAAGAAGGCAAAGGTATTATTTTCAGTATGCAGTCATTTAAGGGGTCTATTACTGTTACAGGATGAATAGGAATTCATCTGTAGGATAATTTTGTACTTAAATTATTTTCCATTTTCTGTTTTGATCATTATCACTCTATAGTAATCAGAAAAATTTGAATATGCTACCTAACTTTTACTAAGCCCTCTGGGCTCTGACATATACTAATCTATATTTCTTCTTTCTTTCTTTGGAATGTCAAGGAATTCAATATTGTTCTCCCCTTTTATCTTTTCATCCGATCCAAGTTTGTTGACAGTTATGTTTTCCAGTACCTGTTATTTACTTATTTCCACTTAAAGCATGATTGGAATTGCTTGTACTGGGGTTTAGTCATTTCTATGCTGAACTAAAGTTGAGGGAAGACCATGCTAAGTAAAAATGGCCTTTTAAATGTCACTGGAAGCTTCTTCTCTTTTTCTACCTTCTGTCTCTAGTACTAGATTCTAATTCCTTTATCTACCTTTTCTTCTTGAATACTCATTATTGAAGTAGTATGTTGTGATGCCATGCAATTCCTGATAAAAAACCTTATTCATACAGGTTCCTGGCTTTCGGCAGGGAAAGAAAGTTCCAGAAAATATTCTTCTAAACTACATTGGTAGACAGAACATTCAACAAGCTGTAGTTGAGGCAACTTTGAAAAAAACTCTTCCACATGCTATGTCTTCCGTACGTGAACATAGCATTAGCTTGCCAACTTGTAGTAGAAGGCAGTCATTTATCCATCCAATATTATGACAAATTTCTGTTGAAATAACGGGTAGAGATTGTTGTCATACTTTTTTATTAATCCACTAGCATAAATCTTTTAATTGGTAGAAATTACCTTCAATGTCATTATTGTTTTAAGTGTCAATCCTTAGAAGTGGCAATGGGCATGGGCTGAGCGAGATGTGGCCAGCCCGCATTCCATGCCTAATATCACGTCGGCTTAGAAATGAATGGGCTGGGTTAGGTTAATCTAGTCTTGAGTTGGCACGACAAGTAGGTTTGGAAAGTTTAGCGTGCATGACATGCAAGACTAAAGCTAGTATGGTGCACTTTTACACCTTACAACAACAACCAAACCTTATCCCTAGGTGTGGTCGACTATATGGATCATTTTACGCTAGCTCTATCTCCTACTATATATGGATCGTTTAATTGGTTTTGAAGGACATCTATTGCAAATGCTCTTTTCGTGAAAACCTCTTCTTCTTTTTTCCTGAAACTTGTCTCTTCTTCTCGCTTCAAATCTTTATGGTTCTTGATGGTTTCTTGAGATTATCCTGTAGTTTTGCCTTTCTTTCTTTAATTTCAATGACAAAGAGAATAGCCAGTCTGATGACTTGGTATCGTTCTTAGCATCTTTAGAATTGTGACATCGCTGCGTTTCCTCTATAAAGAAATGCCATTTTGTTTTGTGTAGGATATTCTCGGACGTTGCTGGGGATGTAACTATTTATGTGGATGGCCAATCGTTCCTATTGCACAAGGTATACATTCTTAAACTGGCTCTGCAGACATATCTTGATATTGTTTTTCATAACTTCCTTTTCAATTTTTGCATATTGTTGTCCAAGTTCCCTCTGGTTTCACGAAGTGGAAAAATCTGGAAAATGGTAGTTGAATCCAGGGAGCCAGACCTTTCCAGATTAGAGCTTCATGAGGAGATATGACTTGCGTGTGTGAACAATTTTTATCTTCTTTGAATTTTTATATATCACTTGCGTGTCTAGCAGGGCTGGATAGAAGATATCACTGCTTTATATGTTAATAAATTTGAAGAAATATAACCACGGCTGGCTATACATAGTATAATCTCATCATGGTCTAAGGCATTCATCAAAAAATGGTCCAGCATCAAAATCAAAGGTCAGGAGAGCCATGTCGACGAGATTGATAGCAAAGGTATGCCTGATTTCTTCTTCTTGTTCAATTCCAGAAACCCTAGTCGACGAGAATAAAGTGCACTTGTTTGCCTGCTTTTCTCCCTAGTCGTCTTCATCTTGTCGACAAGATGATTTATTTGTCTGTTTGCTGGAGAAAATGATACAACAGTTAGAGGAGTCTGATGTAGCTTGTTGGCACTTGTTTGCCTGCTTTTCTCTCATCTTTTTTCTATTCCTAGCTTTCAAAGCATTTGTCTATCTTAGACTTGTTTGTTTGACAGAATCAATATGATTTTCTTCCTTTATAAAGAACCAAGGACAATAAAAATTGTCACAAACAATTTGGTGAGGAGATCATGGCCTTTGTGAAAGTATGTGCTCCATACTTCTATATGATTGTGTCCCAGTTCACGTATGCTGGATCCAGCATCCTCGGCAAGCTTGCATTAGGACAAGGACTAAGTGCACTTGTCTTCGTAGTGTACAGGCACCTTATTGCCATGCTCATCTTGTCTCCTCTTGCTTATGTGCTCGAAAGGTTCAAGGAGCATGTCTCATTAGAATTGTTGAGAATAAGATATATGACTACAAATTGAATGTTTTTAAACTCATCTCATGGTTGTAGGAATCGAAGACCCAGCTTCTCATTTGGTGTCATGCTAAAAATATTCATTCTTGCTATGTTGGGTATAATAATTCAGCAAAATGTATACTACGTTGGACTCCATCTCATTTCTCCAACTGTTGCCAGTGCCTTGGGCAATGTCATTCCTGCTTTTACTTTCTTATTGGCAATTGTACTGAGGTTGATTCAGATATTAATTCCAAGTAATTTTACAGTGAATTTAGTTCATTCAAATATCATTATATATTTGGTCTTTTTTTGCTCAGGATGGAAAAGCTCAACTTGAAGACTGTAAGAGGGAGGGCCAAGCTTGCAGGGGCCATCTTCTGCATCACTGGTTCCCTGATCTTCACATTTTGGAAAGGTCATTTTGTTGGGGGCCTTTGTTACTTCACCTATGATCCAACTTCATTTCGAAAGTCCTGAGAAAGGCGATGCCTGGCTTAAAGGCTCTGCTCTTATGCTATTCGGCTATTTTGCATGCAGTGTATCACTTGTTCTTCAGGTATTGCGTCAATGGTGTCCCTTGTGTTGTCACATGTATCGCTTTTGATGTAAAAAGAATGTTTGGGTATTTTATGGATATTGTTGTAAGAAGATTATTTATATAATTTGTGAATATTTGTGTATTTTATGGATATTATTGAATGAAGAATATTTGTACAATTTGTGAATATTTGTGTATTTTTTTTTTGTTATTGTCGGTTTTAAAATCAAATCTGTGCTGTTAAAATATATACATATTACATCGGTTTTCCACCGATGTAAAACCGGTGTTATAAAGTAATATTACATCGGTTTTACACCGTTGATGAAACGGTGTCGTTAAGTGATACTACACCGGTTAATAACTGATTCGAAGACCGGTGTCGTTAAGTGATACTACACCGGTTTTAACCCGATGTCTAAAATGACAGACTTTTAACATTGGCTTCATAGACATCGGTCGAAAATCAAATAGACACCGGTGGAAAACCGATGTCTATGAGCGATTTTGTTGTAGTGTAAATACAAGAGGCATACGATTCTAGAGTTTCGAATTTGTTTTCGATATAGTGTTCTTTTGTTTTTCTTTTCCTTGTGATTTGATTGTTCTTTTCGGTTAACCTAAAGTTATTTTAGGAAATTAAATATTAGCTTTCCATAAAAGGTTTTGTTTAGTCGGTGGTGGTTGCTCCCATATCCAAGAAGGTCATGTGCCTCGCCACGTCAGTACTGGGAACCAATTTTAGAAATTAATATTTAATGGAATTAAGTAACTTAGGTGATTTGGATCAAACGTGTTAAGTTCCGCAGGAGATCCAAGTCAAAACCTAAAAGAACAAATAGATTAAGTTTTGGATCAAACGTGTTAAGTTCCGCAGGCGATCCAAAATTTAATTTAAAAGAACACATGGTAGCTAGGAAAAGGTTCAGACCTTTGTACAAAATTTTTGTACAGTGGAATCTCTAGGTTTTCCGAGTAGCAACCAACAAACGACTCTATTCTTTTTCTCTCCCTCTCTTCCTTGGTGTGACCGGCCAACATCTCTTTCTCTTTTCTCTTCTCTCCACCTTGTGGCCAAATCACATCTCTTCTTTGGTGCTCTTGTGGTGGCCGGATCTTGCATGGAGAAGAAGGAGAGAAAAGGAGGCGATATTTTTAGCATCCCTTGGAGCTTGGTGGTGGCCGAACCTCTTCATCCTTGGAAGAGATTTTGGTGGCCGAAACCTAGAAGGAAGAAGAAGGTGCTTGGTGGTTCTCATCTCGGAAGATCGTTGCCCACACAACGTCCGAGGTTAGAAGAGGAATACGGTAGAAGATCAAGAGGCTATTTGCTTACAAAAAAAGGTATAACTAGTAATTGTTTTCCGCATCATACTAGTTTTCTTTGTATAGTTATTTTTGGAAATACCAAACACAAGAGGCATAAGATTCTAGAGTTTTCAAATTTATTTTCGAGTTTGTTTTTTTTTTTACTTTGTCGAATTTGTGATTCGATTGTTCTTTTTGGTTAACCTAGGGTTATTTAAGGAAATTAAATATTAGCTTTCCTTAAAAGGCTTTGTCTAGGCGGTGGTGGTTGCTCTCATATCCAAGAAGGTCATATGCCTCGCCATGCAGTCCTGGAAGCCAATTTTGAAAATTAATATTTAATGAATTAATAACATAGATGGATTTGAATCAATAGTGTTAAGTTCCGCTTGCGATTTAAATCTAAACCATTAAGAACAGATAAGTTAAATTTGGAATCAATGATGTTAAGTTCCGTCTGCGATTCCTAATTTAACTTCTAAAGAACACAATAGGTTATTTAAGGAAAAGTTCGACACTTGTACAAAATTTTTGTACAGTGGAGTCGGTACAGTTTTCCTAGGACTAACCAACAATTGGTATCAGAGCTAGGGTTTGCCTCTGTGTGTTTGGTTTTCAAATAGGTTATGCACATGTCATACATAATTTAGGCAGGATAATAGTAGGATGTGCTAACTTTGTGGTTGCAAGCTCCAACTATTATGGCTTATAGATGTTGTGTGTGATTGGACCCTTGGACATGTCAAGGGCATTATTTTGTGTGTGCATGATTGTATATAACTAATACAGCAGGAGCTGTATTAGCCCTAGGATTTTAAAATTTTATTTTCGATTTAGATTACATGTACATTCCCTCGTGGAATATAGGATCGATATATGTAAAATTCTATTTTTGTCACGGATCGGATTCTTGCGAGGCGTGGTACTTTTGGAGCACCAGAGGTGCAGCGGAATAAGAAGCGAGATCAATGAGACGACTCAACCCGATGTCGGTGGCTAAAGATGGCAGCAACTAGGGTTGGAGCACACGGAGAACAGTGATAGAAAAATGTCATAATAGTTGAAAAATTAATTTCCATGTTTATTGCTTTTATTTACTGTGATGTGTGTGTATACATGTGATGTATGCTAGGATAGTTTAAAATTCCTCACTTTAAATAATTAAGTGGGAAAGGGATTAGTATATAAATCCCACGGTCTCCATTACTGGTTTGTAAGTGATGCAACAAGCTTGCGTGTTGGCTCTGAGTGCCTCCCTCCACAACGAATGAGTTTGTTTGCGGATCACTAGATCAAACTTCCTTAATGGATGGTTATAGGAAGTTATTTAGGATGTGTGTGATCTTCTCCAACTGAAGGGGCACAATTCTATTTAATTGACTTAGTATCAAGTAATGGTATACACTTAGACACATTTAATAGTATCCTCCCCAACGGAGTCACTACTATCACTTGTGTGACCAAAGGGAAACCAACTATTAATTTGTCATAAAACTAGGTTGACAAGATAATAAAATTAATGGGTTAAAACCCCTCTTACAAATGATTGATTTTGTATACGTCCACACTAACGTGGCATACAAAATTAACGGTGTTTGAGATAATTTTATTTATCATAAGTTAGGTTGACAAGATAGTTAATGGGTAAAATCCTCCTCTTACAAATGTTGATTTTGTATACGTCTACACTAACGTGGCATGCAAAACTCACGGTGTTTTGAGATGTTGGTAAATTTAAAAAGTATTGTTTGAGGAATCAATATTATTTTAAATTTAGAGTCTTGACCAAATATTTGATCAAAGACAGACCAACTATTAATTTTATTTGTCATAGGTTGACGAGATAATTAAATTAATGGATGAAATCTCTTTTTAGAATTTGTATACGTCCACACTAACGTGGCATACAAAATTCATGGGGATTTTGAGATGTTGGTCTTGACCAAATATTTTTGTGATTCTTAGGATTTCAAATGTTAGTTATGTAAAGACCACCCTTCTTACTATACTATACTACTCTCTAAGGATGACCGTTACTTAACTACTAACTCTACTTAACCGGTATGATCGAAATCACGAGGAGTCTCTACCGAAAAATTTCGACAAAATCTCCCCTGTACCGATGACCTTAAACTGGGATACAAACATAATATACATCAGCCACAGGTGGCTGGAACATATATCAAACACATAAAAGAAATAACATCACCATGCAGTTTAATAAAATCAAATCATACAAGTAATGAACAGCGGAAACAAAATAAATTACAGCTTAAATTTTCTTATCAACCTATATAGAGAATTAATCTAACAAATTCTTAGACTAAGTCCTAAGACTTGGCATCACACACCATCCGCACCTCCTCGTCGTCTTCCTTTATCTGCAGTAAGAGGAAATGCAATCTATACGCAAAATGCTTAGTAAGCGCTATCTAACTCACAAAACTCGATATGCATGTGAATATACTGAAAACTAAAACTGAATGCTCAAAAGGAAAACTACTCATGCTCATCTACTAGTAAAAGAAACAAACATACTAAAATGCTAAACATGTAAAGCTACTCATGCTCTTCTAATAGCAAAGAACAGTAAACTAATCTAAATAACATGCTAGCATAAAAGAAAACTAAACTTGCTGATTTAGAACAAAATGAAACTTATTTCATTTGTTTTACTTTAATACTTTCATACTTGTGTGAAACTTATTTTTTCTTATTCAAAAGCTTATACTTATAATACTTCAAAATAATAATCAACTTTCTTCTTGGGCCCGACAACTGTACTTGCTATGCGCGCATCCTTAACTAGACCCGAAATAGCTGGTCCCGAATCTAGTAGGGTTTACTAGGTTATCTAAACCTAGGGACAACTATGGGAGCCCAGTCCAAGGACAACTGATACTAGGTTATCTAAACCTAGGGACGACTATGGGAGCCCAACCCAAGGACAACTGAGAGTCCAATACAGTGCCACTGATAAAAGTAAAATACTTGTTATCTTTTAATACTTCTAATATATAATGCCTCGGCATTTTAATAAGCACCTTGTGTGCCAAAATCCCTAAAGTCTTGACTTTGGGATCTACTTAAGGCCTTGGCCTTTTTCTTTCTTTTCTTTATCTTTCTTATACTTGTTAATACCTCTAAAATAATGTCTCATACAAATTCTAACTTTGAAATGTTTAGATAAACTGAAATTTCCACTTGAACATACTAAGAGTGAATACTTAAACAAATAATTTTGCATACTATAACTAATAAAAATCTGCATGCTACATAACAAAAATCTGCTCTACTACCCATTGAAAAATATGCACTACTACAAACTAATTTCTGCTATATGATTTAAACTTAGCTTAAGCACAACTAATCATGCATAGTTCTTCTCTTAAATCCTTTACGTGATCTATTCGGACTCACTAACAGTGCATGCACAATTTAATCATCCTAAGGAGACAATGGAAAAAAATATTTTCTTAAATAATCCAGATTCTAACTCTCACAATTCTTCTCAAGTTGATGTCAAATGAATGGTAAGCACAGTGCCGTTGACTCCCAGAAATCCTAGCAACATTTCACTAATCCGACTCCGGAACAAATACAAAGCCATCAAAACTTAAGCTAGCACACATCTAAAGCTTCAACTACAGATCATAGAATCAAATCCGGGTTTGCTACAAGCTCCAAGAGGGGCTGTTCTAAGCTTCAACGAGGCTGTTCCTATCTCATACATAGCACAAAACCAACCAAATTAAGCTTGCTGAAGACTTAAAACAAAAACCTATATGAACTGATTCATTGCTTCAGCAGAATTGCAAGGAAAGAAAAAAAAACAGAAGCTTGGATCTATTCTAACAATAAAGAAAATTGCTACTGTAAACTTAAAATCTTAATAGTTTCTCATGCTCATTGCCTAGAATTAGCTATAACCTTGTAGCTGATCCGTTCACAGCACATCACAAACATTCACAAACAAAAATCGAACATCACTTGGAGTTAACACATCAAAACAGAATACAAGAAATTCATCTCTGCTTCAATGGAAACTCGAATCTATCCCTAGCTTATGAACCATCTCAACAGGAACTCGGGACTTTGCTTACCCATTACTATCCGGAAGCCAAACCATTCGAAAACCAATCGAAGGAACTACTCTTACTGCAGGTGAGAGCACTTACCTTGGGTTTCTTGGACTTACGGCCGAAGAAAAAGGCTTCCAATGCTTCTAGGGTTTGCGGAGGATCTCGCAAACTCGCCCTCTTCCTCGTGCCTACGGATTCTCCTCGACGAGAGGAGCTCAGACTTGTGAAGAACCCACGGAGAGGTCCCCTTTGGCCGGAGAAGCCCTAGTTTCCAGCCGCTGCGGTTTCGCGAGAAGCGCCGATGCTCGCGTGAGGTGAGGAGAAGGAGAGAAGGAATTCGAGGCAATTAGATTTTTCCGGTAAATCAAGCCTTAAGTTCCCCTTTTTTATAACTCAGGTATTTCTGTTAACTCCTTAAATAATTTTGCTATCTATTCTAAACAGAACCGACGGCCTGCGCACTTGGTCAGCCGCGACTTGGCGCGAGTTGGAGGTCGCGCGTTCGAACTCTGCTCGGCTCCCTTTATTTTGGTATTTCTGTTCTTATTATAGCTTAAGTATAATTTGGTTCCTATATGGTTAGTAATGACTGCTTGTCCATTTGGTTGGCAGGGTTTTGACCGAGTCAGAGGTTGCTAGTTCGAACCTCGACTTGGACATTATTTTTGTCAAAACTTCTTTCGTTTAATAAAAATACCAAACGATCTCCAAAAATTGCATAAAAATACTCTAAAAATTTCTAAAAATCCCTAGAATATTTCTATAACATTTTTAAATATTTTTAAGAACTTTCAGAACTTCTAATGAGGAAAATTAGGTCGTTACAAGTTAATCCCCTAGTTGTTATACTATAGAATAGACTTAGTAGTCCCAATCGTAATGATTGGAAAACTTGGACATTAAGGTAGGCTGTCCTCTCAGAACTGAGAACAATAACGGTGTATTTTATTAGTTGTTGAAACATATTTAGTGGTGTTATCTACCGGTACCTGGTGTGTAGATATAGGAACCACTGATTATGTCTGTAATTCATTGCAGGGGTTCCAGAAAATCTGACAACTATATAAATCACCGTCCACATGGGCATTGCTGTAAAAGTAGCAGCTGTTGCAGTGAGAGATGTTTATCCTTTGATAGGAATAAAACATGGATTTTAAGAAATTGCTTTTAAGTACCAAGTTTAGAAAGAATTTATTTCCGTTTCTAAACTATTTAAAGAATAAATATTGTGTCTATTTTGATAACAAAGTTGTTATCGAGAAAATAGGAAAGATATCTATTTTGGTACATTGGATGGCAATTTATAAATCCAATAACTCCCACAATGCAATAAATGGAAATTAATGACACATCTTCTTACTTTAAGAGAAAGCAACCTTCGGAAATGAACCAATCATATTTTTGGCATCTAAGGCTAGGTTATATTAACTTGAGTAGATTCAAAGGATCTTAACCAATGAACTCTTGGGTTCATTGGTAGTGGAAATCTTTCCAACCTGCGAGTCTTACTTGGAAGGAAAAATAACCAAGAAGCTTTTAAATCTAAGGGGTATGGAACCAAAAATATGATGGAATTAGTTCATTCTGATTTGTGTAGACCTTTGACAATCCAGGCAAGAAGTTGTTTCGAATATTTCGTCTCTTTTATAGATGACTATTCAAGATAAGGATACATTTACTTGACGCGCCGCAAGTCTAAGTGCTTTGATTAGTTCAAAGAATACTAGGCTGATGTGGAGTAATGCCAAAGTAAAAGTATCAAGACACTACGGTTAGATCATAGTGGCGAGAACCTCTTAGGATAGTTTAGGAGTCACTTATCAGAAGACGGGACTCAATCCCAACTAACTGCACCTGGTACACCCCAACAGAATGGTGTAGAAAAAGGAAGGTATAGGACTCTTATGGAAATAAGTAGATTGATGATGAGTTATTTAGAAAATTACCAAATTCATTTTAAGGATATACTCTGGAAACGAAAGTGAACATAGTACCTTCCAAAGTCAGAACTCTCTACTCATATAGAATTACTGAATAGGCGTAAGCCTATTTTGAAGCATATTCGGATTCGGGTAGTCCAGCACATATGCTGAAGAGAGACAATGATAAGTTGGACAGGAGTTCACTTGTTTGTGAGTTATCCTAGAAAAATGAAAAGAGGTTTGTAGTCCTTAAAATTGGAAGGTCATTGTTGGCACAAATGCCTGATTTTAGAAAAGGACTATACTATGAACCATAAGCCCATAAGTAAATTTGTTCTTAAGAAAATAATAAAGGATATGTCTAATCTAGTACCAACTGTACAAGATGAAATATCACAATAAACTACAACACGTATCACAATTGATACATAAACAGTGCCTCGTCGTAGTGGGAGGGTTGTGAGGAAACTTGAGAGATTCATGTTTTTGGGAGAATCTTCGGACTTGATCCCGAGTAAATATGAACCTGATCTCCAGACATATGACGAAGCACTCCAAGATAAAAATGCAGCATCTTTACAAAAAGAAATGAATACAGAATTAGAATATATGTATTCTAATAAAGTCTGGGAGCTTTTAGAATCACCAAATGGTGTAAAAGCCATTAAGTGAAAATAAGTCTACAATAGGAAAAGAGGGATAGACAGGAAAGTAGAAACTTTCAAAGCAAGGCTTGTTGGAAAAAAGAAAACTTTTTACCGGTAGCCATGCTTAAGTCTATCCAGATTCTTTTATCTATTGCTGCTCATATGGACTATGAGATTTGGCAAATGGATGACAAGACAGTTTTCCTTAATGGAAGTCTTGAAGGAAACATCCATATAAAGCAACCAGAGGGATTCATTGCAAAGGGCAAAAGAGCATTTTGTTTGTAAGCTCAATCAGTCTATGGACTGAAGCAAGCTTCAAGGTTTTGGAACATCCGGTTGTAATCCAGTCTTATGGATTTAGTTACCGGATAAGTCTTGTGTATACAAGAGGTGTGATGGAAACGTGGTGGTATTTCTTGTACCATACGTAGATTACATTTTTGATAGTTGGAAACAATATTAAGGTGTTATCGGAAGTAAGGGTATGGTTGTCCAAGCAATTCATTATAAAGGACTTAGGAAAATGAGCACATATTCTTGGGAACAAGGTTCACAAGAAAAGAATGTTGTGCTTATCCCAAGCTTTATATAACGAGCTCGTTTTAGCATGCAAAACTCCAAGAAATGTTTTCTACCTTTTAAGCATGGAGTGTCTTTATCTAAAGAAATGTCTCTGATGACATCAAAGAAGATTGAGGACATGTAGGCAGTTCTTTATACTTCGACAGTTGGACAGCCTAATGTATGCTATGCACGAGATCGGATATCTGTTTTGCCTAGTGCATAGTTAAGCAGATATCAAAGTAACCCAGGATAAGGACATTGGACTGCAGTAAAGCATATATTGAAGTACCTTAGAGGCACTTGAGATTATATGCTAGTTTATAAGGCAGTTAATTTGGTCCCTGTGGGTTGTACGGATTTTGACTTCCAATCGGATAGGGACGATAGTAAGTTGACCTCGGGGTTTTGTGTTTACTTTAGGAGGTGAAGTCATAACTATGGAAGAGTGATAAACAAAGGTGCTGTTTCGGACTCTACCATAAGAAGCTGAGTAAGTGGCAGCCTCTGAGGCAGTCATAAAAGTTGTATGGCTCAGATACTTCAAGATAGACTTAGATATGATTTCTGATTTGTCCAAAGATTATTATAATTTATTGTAATAATAATGGTGCAGTAGCAAACTCGAAGAAACCATAAGTCTATAAGACAAGTAAACATAATAAAAAGCAAGTACCACCCAATACGAGAAATCATATAAACGAGGAGAAGTTGTTGCTGCCTAGATTGCATCAAGTAATGACCTATAGATCTTTCACTAAGGTCCTTAAGGCAAGAGCTTTTGATGGACATGTTGAAGGGATGAGAATCAGATGTATGGTAGCATTTATGACAGCATAGTCTTTTAGTATAAGTGGGAGATTGTTGGAGTGTATACTAAAAGCCTAGCTTTTGTATATACATTTATAAGAATCACATTGGTCAAGTGTCTACATTTATATATACCAAATGTAGATGTTCAATTAATTTATATTGTAGATAACATGGTGTGTGGTATCACACACAGAGGATCATGTTATCAGTACCTTATAAATTAGAAACAGTAGCACACGACCAAGATGGAAAGGAATAAACCATTGGAAGGTCGTAGTGTAATTAGGTATTAGTTTATCTTAACTATATAATTACACTAGTACACTTAGAGTGTATTGAGTAGGACCATTAGAGGTCGTTTCTTTTATACTGACTTTATAAAGGAACAAAGACCTCAGTTATTATGGAAGTGTGTGCTCTTAATCCTAATATAATAACAATCACATATATTTGATATTTATATCTTTAATTTATCAATGGGTGAGATTTAGTTCGATAAATCAATAAGCCCGATAAGTTGGGAAATGATATCACTTATAGTGTGTGTTGTTGATTATAGAAGGAAACTGTGTCCTAGTGATCTAGGTTGATAATGTCCCCAAGAGGAGCTCATAAGGATTGTCATGTTAAACCCTGCAGGTGGACTTAGTCCGACATGACGATAAGGTTGAGCGGTACTACTCTTGGACTAAGATATTAATTAAATGAGTTGTCAGTAACTCACTTAATTAGTGGACATTCGACATCTTAAACATAGGGAGACTAACACACTCATAATAAGAAGGAGCCCAAAATGTAATTTGGGATTGGTGCGGTAGTTCAATAATAGTTCTTTAGTGGAATGAATTATTATTGATGAAATTAAGTTATGTGTTCGGGGCGAACACGGGATGCTTAATTTCATCGGGAGACCAAAACCAATTCCTCCTCTCGGTCCCTATCGTAGCCTCTTGTTTATAGAGATTTATACCCACCACATACCCACCTTCTTACCCAACCTATAGGGGTCGGCCAAGCCAAGCTTGAAGCTCAAGCTTAGGGCCGACCAAGCCTAAAGGTTGAGCCTTCAGGTGGTCGGCCAATTGCTTGAAGCCCAAGCTTAGGTGGCCGGTCACATCATATTAAAAAGGGATTTTTATTAAAATTATTTCTTATATGGATATCATGTTTTAAAAGAGAGTTTGAAATTTAAATCTTTCCTTTTATAGCTTTCTACAAAAGATTAAGAAAAGATTTGAAATCTTTCCTTATTTGTAGATTGAAAGGTAGATTTTAATTTTGAGAAAATTTTCCTTTTTTAAACCATGTTCATGATTTAAAAGAGAGTTTAAAAATTAAATATCTCTTTTATAAGTTTCTACAAAAGATTAAGAAAAGATTTGATGTCTTTCCTTATTTGTAGATTGAAAGGAGATTTTAATTTTTAGAGATAACTTTCCTTTTGAAAAATTATCCACATGTTTAAAAGAAAGATTTTAATTTATAAATTTTCCTTTTTATAATCCACCATGAAGGGAAAAATTATTGGAGAAATTTTTATAAATTTTCGGAAGCAAATAAGGAAGTTTTAATTTGTATTTAAAATTTTATTTGCTTGGAGATTTTTAGTATGGCCGACCATATGAATTGAGAAAAGAAAATTGATTTTTAATTAATTAAATGTTCTTTTTCATGGCAAAAGAATTAAGGAAGTTTTTATTAAAATTTCCTTATTTTCCAAGACCAAGGATTATAAAAGAGGGGGTAGAGGTGCCTTCATGGTTAACGACTCTATTCTTTTTCTCTCCCTCTCTTCCTTGGTGTGACCGGCCAACATCTCTTTCTCTTTTCTCTTCTCTCCACCTTGTGGCCAAATCACATCTCTTCTTTGGTGTTCTTGTGGTGGCCGGATCTTGCATGGAGAAGAAGGAGAGAAAAGGAGGCGATATTTCTAGCATCCCTTGGAGCTTGGTGGTGGCCGAACCTCTTCATCCTTGGAAGAGATTTTGGTGGCCGAAACCTAGAAGGAAGAAGAAGGTGCTTGGTGGTTCTCATCTCGGAAGATCGTTGCCCACACAACGTCCGAGGTTAGAAGAGGAATACGGTAGAAGATCAAGAGGTTATTTGCTTACAAAGAAAGGTATAACTAGTAATTATTTTCCGCATCATACTAGTTTTCTTTGTATAGTTATTTTTGGAAATACCAAACACAAGAGGCATAAGATTCTAGAGTTTTCGAATTTATTTTCGAGTTTGTTTTTTTTTACTTTGTCGAATTTGTGATTCGATTGTTCTTTTTGGTTAACCTAGAGTTATTTAAGGAAATTAAATATTAGCTTTCCTTAAAAGGCTTTGTCTAGGCGGTGGTGGTTGCTCCCATATCCAAGAAGGTCATGTGCCTCGCCATGCAGTCCTGGAAGTCAATTTTGGAAATTAATATTTAATGAATTAATAACATAGATGGATTTGAATCAATAGTGTTAAGTTCCGCTTGCGATTCAGATTTAAACCATTAAGAACAGATAAGTTAAATTTGGAATCAATGATGTTAAGTTCCGTCTGCGATTCCTAATTTAACTTCTAAAGAACACAATAGGTTATTTAAGGAAAGGTTCGACACTTGTACAAAATTTTTGTACAGTGGAGCCGGTACAGTTTTCCTAGGACTAACCAACAGAGGTAACGTAGGCTCGCCTGTAAGCTCTCAGACGACCCACTTCCCCTGCCTGGTAATCGGTCAGTTTAGTCTCGACCTTCTCCCTGTTAGCGTGGGCCAGAGTCAAGGCTTGTTGACTTTGAGAAATATTCTCTTGAGCTGTTAGAAGGTCGGCCTGCATAGATTTAAGAGTCGCTTGGCTGGCCTCCCACTGGTTTTGAAGAGTTTTCTCCCGGTCGGCGCTGGAAGCCAATTGACCCTGGACCTCAATTAAAGTTTTCTGAAGAGTTTCTCGGGTTTCCTGTAGACTCGCCAACTGGGCATCCTTTTTATCCAGCTCAGCCGTTAGTGCCCGACGCCTCTCCACTTCAGAAAACAATTTGGACTCGCTGGTCTGCAGAGCCGCTTCCAGAGCTTTTATCTTGTCAAAAGCCGCATGAGAAATATTACAAGCAGACTCTGCAGACTCCCCAATCAATCGAAGATAGTGTGCTAGGTCTCCAGGAGTCGGGTTGAGTGGATCACGGGGAGTTAGTGGCAACTCTATCTCCTCGAGACGAGCTTTTAGTACTTCATTCTCCCTGTGTAAGCGGATAGCATACTGAATGACACTTAGATTGGCGGAGCAGGCCTGCGATAGATATAGGAGGAAAAATTATAAAAGATTTCAGCAAAAGAGCATGAAGATAAGAAAACTTACAGAGACAATCTGGCAAGCTGCTTGATCTAGCCCCTCCACCGGGGGATTCTTCCAAAACTTTCGATGGCCTGACCGGCAGGAGGCCGCTAAATCTCCCTCTAATTCAACCAGGGCAACAAGGGGAGAAGCCCCTTCAGCAGTTTCTGCGACGGCGGCGGCATCTGATCCTGTGGAGGAAGGCAGGCGCCAAGAGTCAGTAAAAGAATACTTCTTGCGGCTTTCCCTCCGATATCTAGAAGTAGACGCGGGAACAGCCAAAGGAAGGGAGGCAGATTGAGTCGCAGAGCTTCCGGGCTGGTCCACTAAAGGTAAGGGTAGCTGACCAGGAGAAGAAGCTTGAGCGGGAAAAGAAGCCTGCTCGGGAGTGATAACTCGACCTGGGATTAGGGCTGATATGTGAGGCGATGTAACGGGAACCTCAGGCCCCATATTAATCTCCCGGTCGGGAGTAGCAGTCCTGGTTTCCAAAGAATGAAAGGCAGTAGATGAGCGACGTCTGGAAGGAAGAGGTGGAGGTGACGCCTAAATGGCTGGAGTGACCTTCTTCCTCTTGCACTGAAGTTTCAGGCGTTTGGCTGGTCGGGGAGATAGGACTCACTTTCCCTCGACTTCCTCTTCAGTGGTCTCCTCGGTCTGCTCTTCAGTGGCCTGATCGACCTGCCCTACAGTGGCCGAGTCTTCCACGGGAGCCACACCCAGGGGAATGGCCGAAGAAGTTTCCTCATGGGCCGGCACCGGGGGGATAGGTGGTGGAGCGGAAGGAGCAGACTGTGGAGCAGAAGGGCCAGGTCGGGAAGAAGCCGCCAAACCCTGCTTAAGCACCTCACTTAGAGTTTTCAAAGAAGAGACAGAGCGACATTTTACATCGGAGGAGTACGCTCGGAACATGGCAGCCTCTGCAATAAGAAAGAAAGATACCTCAGTTAGCGAAGAGTAACAGAGAGGAAAACGGGGTCTTACCAAACGGAGCCCCTATTTCCTCCTGAACGGGGCTGAGCCCAAACAAATACAAAAAGCCTTCTAACAGTAATATAGAAAAGCTAACAATCACACCTTGAAATTTTTCTGAAGCGGTGTTACAAGAAAGTTGGTGTTGATGTACAGGGAGGTCAGAAAGGATGTCAGAGCGCCACTGTGTCGGGCCGACCAGTGGCTCGGGAAGTCTGACAAAAAAGAAACGGGATTTCCACCCCTTGTTCGAAGAAGGCATGTCAGAAAAAAAAACTTATAGCCATGCCTTGCCTGTACCATAAGCACTCCTGGTTCTGAGCGTTTGAAAGAATAGAAATGATGAAAGAGCTGAACAGTCAGGGGAAGTTAGTATACGCGACAAAGAATAACAGTGCCGCAAACTACTCTAAAGAAGTTAGGAGAAAATTGAGAGATGCAGATGCCGAAGTATTCACTCAAGGAAGAAATGAAAGGATGGATGGGAAAACGAAGGCCTCCCAAAATCTGGTCTCTGAAAACGGTTATGAAGCCTTCCGGAGGGTTAGTAGGGTGTTTATGGGGCATAGGAACGCGGAGTTCGTAAGCGTCACTAAGTCGCAGGTCCGATCGAATCACAGATAAGTCGTGATCGTCTATGTCTAAAATGAAGCACGAATACCAAAGAGTGGTCTTACCGTCAGCCATTATCAAGTAAGGAAGGATTGAGAAGAGATCAGTTGAGAGGAAGAGGAGCACCAAGCGGAAGGAGTCTGGAAGGGGAAGGGCGACAACGATGAAGAAGCAGAACAATAGAAAGAAGGCAGTCAAAATGCGCAAGGTAATGACTGCGGCCTGCCTTTAGGGTTTATAAAGGGAGTTCTCCTAGGGAATATCGAAAAGAGATGTCGAGTATCATTTTGGGTGAAGCGCCTAAAGCCGTCCGATCGCCGAAAGACGGGCTCTTATGGGAAACCGTGTACAAAAAGGAGTGGCGTCTGCGGCGTCATCCTGCATAAGCAATAAAGGCATGGGACAGGTGTCGATACCCTAGGAGGCGTATTAATGATGGACGTGATAAGGAAATCATGAGATGAAGCGAGAGTACGGAAGCGTTCACCACACAACTTCTCAGGAAGCGGCGAAGAAAAGAGGCGGGAAAGAAATTTGAATGCAGCAAAGACCCAAGACAGCCTTTCCACCGGCTGAGTAAGATTTTAATGTTTTCATCTCCGCAATACATCTAATGCTATGTATCTTTTGCCTGTAGACAAAGTGGAAGTAGTTCCTCTACATAATCCCGGGTCGGGAGATCACCCCCAGGTCGGCAACATACATTCCTGGTCGGGAGATCAGTCCCAGGCCAACAACATATATCCCTGATCGGGAGATCACCTCTCAAGCCAGCAACATATATCCCTGGTCGGAAGATCACCCGCGGGTCGGCAATATATATCCCTTCTACAAAATCTAGACTGATTGGCAACGACCTTCCAGGTCGGTTGTCCCAGACTCTCGCCCCAGTATGAGTTATAAGTGAGCAAAGCTCTCACGCCCAACGACCTTCCAGGTCGGTTGTCCCAGACTCTCGCCCCAGTGCGAGTTATAAGTGAGCAAGGCTCTCACACCCAACGACCTTCCAGGTCGGTTGTCCCAGACTCTCGCCCCAGTGCGAGTTATAAGTGAGCAAGGCTCTCACGCCCAACGACCTTCCAGGTCGGCTGTCCCAGACTCTCGCCCCAGTGCGAGTTATAAGTGAGCAAGGCTCTCACGCCCAACGACCTTCCAGGTCGGCTGTCTCAGACTCTCGCCCCAGTGCAAGGCTCTCACGCCCAACGACTTTCCAGGTCGGCTGTCCCAGACTCTCGCCCCAGTGCGAGTTATAAGTGAGCAAGGCTCTCACCCCCAACGACCTTCCAGGTCGGCTGTCCCAGACTCTCGCCCCAGTGCGAGTTATAAGTGAGCAAGACTCTCACGCCCAACGACCTTCCAGGTCGGTTGTCCCAGACTCTCGCCCCAGTGCGAGTTATAAGTGAGCAAGACTCTCATGCCCAACGACCTAAGTGAGCAAGGCTCTCACGCCCAACGACCTTCCAGGTCGGCTGTCCCAGACTCTCGCCCTAGTGCGAGTTATAAGTGAGCAAGGCTCTCACGCCCAACGACCTTCCAGGTCGGCTGTCCCAGACTCTCGCCCCAGTGCGAGTTATAAGTGAGCAAGACTCTCACGCCCAACGACCTTCCAGACTCTCGCCCAGTGCGAGTTATAAGTGAGCAAGGCTCTCACGCCCAACGACCGTCCAGGTCAGGTTCCAGACTCTCGCCTCAGTGCGAGTTATAAGTGAGCAAGGCTCTCACGCCCAACGACCTTCCAGGTCGGCTGTCCCAGACTCTTGCCCCAGTGCGAGTTATAAGTGAGCAAGGCTCTCACGCCCAACGACCTTCCAGGTCGGCTGTCCCAGAATCTCGCCCCAGTGTGAGTTATAAGTGAGCAAGGCTCTCACGCCCAACGACCTTCCAGTTCGGTTGTCCTAGACTCTCGCCCCAGTGCGAGTTATAATTGAGCAAGGCTCTCACGCCCAACGACCTTCCAGGTCGGCTGTCCCAGACTCTCGCCCCAGTGCGAGTTATAAGTGAGCAAGGCTCTCACTCCCAACGACCTTCCAGGTCGGCTGTCCCAGACTCTCGCATCAGTGCGAGTTATAAGTGAGCAAGGCTCTCACACCCAACGACCTTCCAGGTCGGCTGTCCCAGACTCTCGCCCCAGTGCGAGTTATAAGTGAGCAAGGCTCTCACGCCCAACGACCTTCCAGGTCGGCTGTCCCAGACTCTCGCCCCAGTGCGAGTTATAAATGAGCAAGGGTCTCACGCCCAACGACCTTCCAGGTCGGCTGTCCCCAAACTCTCGCCCCAGTGCGAGTTATAAGTGAGCAAGGCTCTAACGCCCAACGACCTTCCAAGTCGGCTGTCCCAGACTCTCGCCCCAATGTGAGTTATAAGTGAGCAAGGCTCTCACGCCCAACGACCTTCCAGGTCGGCTGTCCTAGACTCTCGCCCCAGTACGAGTTATAAGTGAGCAAGGCTCTCACACCCAACGACCTTCCAGGTCGACTGTCCCAGACTCTCGCCCCAGTGCGAGTTATAAGTGAGCAAGGCTCTCACGCCCAACGACCTTCCAGGTCGGCTGTCCTAGACTCTCGCCCCAGTGCGAGTTATAAGTGAGCAAGACTCTCACGCCCAACAACCTTCCAGGTCGGATGTCCCAGACTCTTGCCCTAGTGCGAGTTATAAGTGAGCAAGGCTCTCACGCCCAACGACCTTCTTGGTTGGCTCAACAACTTTCTCGATCGGTATCTTTCACATAGTTAAGTTCAATATCTCCTTTGGCCACATGATCTCTTACAAAATGGTGTTTAGCTTCTATATATTTAATTCTTGAATGATGTACTGAATTTTTGGTCAAATTGATTGAACTTATGTTATCAATAAAGATTTTTGTATGTTTATAATTTAAGTTAAAATCTTGTAATGTGTGCATCATCCATAATAATTATGCTACACACTCACCCATAGCTATATATTGTATCTCAGTTGTAGATAAAGTAACACAAAATTATTTTCTATTAAATCAGCTGACAAGTGATGGTCCAAGTAGTTGGCATACACTACATATGTTTTTTTATCTAATTTACAACCAACATAGTATGAGTCAGAATATCCTAGAAGTTCAAAGTTAGTTGTCCTAGGGAACCACATTCTGATATTTTGTGTAACTTTTAGATATACGAAAATTCTTTTAACATTTCTCAGATAGGATTCCTAAGTACAAGTTTGATATCTAGCACACAAACTAACTGTAAATAGTATATCAGGTCGGCTTGCAGTTACATATAATAGACTATCTATGACACTTCTATAATACTTTAGGTCTACTGGTGTTCCATTTAGATCACTATGTATTTCTTTAGAGTTATCCATTCTAAATTTTTTAAGTAATTCCTTTGTATATTTTTTTTGATAGACATAAATACCTTCATTAGTTTGTTTAATTTGTAAGACTAAGAAGAAGGTTAACTTACCTACTAGACTTATTTCAAATTCTTGTTCCATTAGATTTATACATTCTTATAAAAAAAAAAATCTAAGTTTATAGATCAAAAAATTATGTCATCAACGTAAACTTGGGTGATAAAAATATCGAATTTAAAGGTTTTTACAGGGAGGGTTGGATCCATTCGACCTTGTTTGAATTCTTTTGAAATCAGATAGGTGGATAATCGTTCATACCAAGACCTAGGTGGTTATTTTAGACCATATAGGACTTTTTTTTTATTAATTTGAATACATAATCAAGATGTTCTAGATTTTCAAATCTAGGTGGTTGATCTACATATACCTCTTCTTTTATTAATCCATTTAAGAAGGATGATTTGATGCTCATTTGGTAGAGTTTAAATCTTTTATGGATTGCATAGCTTAGTAGCATTCTAATTGACTCAAGTCTGCCTAATGGAGTATAGGTTTCATCATAGTCAAGTCTTTGTACTTGACTAAAACCTTTAGCTACTAGTCTACCTTTAATTCTAACAAATCTCCTTTTTCATTTAACTTATTCCTAAATACCATTTAGTTTGAATAAATTTTTTATTTTTGGGTAGAGGAACTAAGTCCCAGACTTTATTTCTGTCAAATTGGACTAGTTCTTCCTATATGGTAATAATCCAGTTTGGATCAAGTAGGGATTCTTCTACTAATTTGGGTTCAACCTTGGAGATTAAAAATATTTAGGTTTCTAAATGATGATCTAGTTTGAACCCTTACTTCTGGGTCACCTACTATTTTTTTAATTGGGTGGTCTAAGCTAACTTTTATTGTTTAAGATTCAGTTTATGTTTATTCATTTTCTTGTGGTTGATTTTTATTCATGTCCGTGTTCGTCTATTTCACTTGCTCCCCCTAGATCAGTGCTAGTTATAACAAAGTCAATTGGTTGAGGTTGAGGTTGAGTTTGATTTGAGTTAGTTTCCCTAGGGTTAGATTCATCAAATTTTACATTTGTTGTTTCTTCAATTCTTAGGGTATTTTTATTATAAACTCTTTATCCTCTACTATTTAGTGAATATCCTATAAAAATTCCATTTTCAACTTTTGATGTAAAATTTTCTAACTGTTCTCTTGTATTTAATATGTAGACTAAACACCAAAAAACTTTAAAATATTTGATATTAGGTAATTTATTATGGTAGATTTCAAATGGGATTTTATTATGTTGCTTATTTATTGGTGCTTTATTTTGTACATAGCAGACTGTACTAACAACTTCTACCCAAAAATATATTGGTAGTTGGTATTCATTATGTTGGATCGGATGAGTGCAAAAGAGGGGGGGGGGGGGGGGGGAATATCACGCTTTTTTAAACTTTTCTTTTCGTATTTAAAAACAAGTAGAGTAAGCAGCGGAAAGTAAATGACTCGATTCAGTTACTTGGTTCGGAGCCTAGGTCGACTCCTACTCCAAGGTCCGCGATCCTTGGACGCACCGATGGGCAATCCACTATAATCCTTCTTTTTAAAATCCTCGGAAAGAAGCAGATCGTACAAATAAGTAAGATAGTAACAACCTACTATCTTACTAACGAAATAATACAATGCAAGCTAAGAAATGATATACCGACAAAATATAGAATTTGAAGCTTGGTCGGTACTTCCGGACGGAGTAGCTTGAAGACTCGTAGAGGACTTGTTGCATGATCGGCTTGCACAGAGGAGATCTTTTCAGATGATCAGTAAGTATCTCTCAGGCTCAGACCTCGAGCCCCTTTTTATAAGTATCTTTGAGGTTCGATCGACCGATCCCTCTGTTCAGTCAACTGAACCAGCTCCCTTCCTTCCTGGCTGGAGTCTGACGCTGGCTCAATCTTTTGCATTAACTGGTCATTAAGGGTTCGATCGATCGATCTTTCTTTTCGGTTGACCGAACAGGCTCTTTCCCTGTTCGTCGAAATTTGTCGAGATCCACTTTTAATGTTGCATTAATGGTTGATTGGTTCGGTCGACCGATCAACTCTTTTTCCTTTTTCTTCTGATCGATGATGATGAGCTGACCTGTGCTGAGTCATCATGGTTCGGTCGACCGATCAAGACTTGATTTGACTCGGTCTGTTCTGGTCTGGTCTGATAACTGCTTTGATCTCTCCTTGTTCGGTCGATTGATTTACCTGTTCGATCGACCGATCCAGTCGGACCTACAAAGCAGTGTTAGACAAAACATCCTGCAAAATAGATGTTAGCACAATAATATTATAATGCATGAGTAATATAAAAGGCAGTAGAATTGTCTTGATCTTAACTTGGAAACCTTCCCGATTTCTTCAGTTGGATCAGCGACCTTAGGTCGTTCCCTTCAGGAACCCAACCTAACTATCGCTCCTCCAGTTGTTTACCTCAACTTACCTGCCAAACATGGTCCTCTAGACATGTTTGGACTTTGCTTGATCAGTGTCTGATCGCCTGATCCACTAAGACCTTTCCTGCAATACTATATTAGCCAACAACAATAATAATATAGAATATAATGGTAAACCTAAACCTAAATTTACCGAGATCCGCTGGTCCGGTCGACCGCGCGTGGTCGACCGGAAACCATCTGATTAACCTTGCTTAGAGTTCACTCCTCCAAAACTTCTCGTTACCTACGGTTACCACCCCCTAGGGTTTTCTCCACCTGGCTTCACTTACCAAGACTCTGTATTTGACTACCCAGGAATTAGGTCCTCCAAACATATCCACTTAGCTTCCACGATATACTGAGATTTCCCTTGCCTCAGTATTCGGCTACCCAGGGATCAGGTCCTTCAGACCTATCCACCTGGCTTTCATGATATATCGAGATTTCCCTTACCTTAGTATTCAGCTACCCAGGGATCAGGTCCTCCAAACCTATCCACCTGGCTTCCACGATATACCGAGATTTCCCTTGCCTAGCCTTCAACTAGGACTTCTCTTGATCAAGCTCCATTAAATATACTTAAACATATTTATCGGACATTAAAACCTTGGAGGTCGATCGCACCAACACATTAAGCATTGTCCTAGTGGCTTCTTGGAGGGTTCTATTTTTTCTTTCAACTATTCTATTATGTTGAGATGTATTAGGACATGAGAATTCTTTATGGTACTCATTTTCTAAGAAGCAGTTAGTAAGCATATGATTTTTAAATTCCCCACCGTTATCACTTCTAATTCTTTTGATTTTTAAGTCTTTTTCATTTTAAATTTGTTTACAAAAATCACTAAATATTTTAAATGTTTTATTTTTATTTTTTAAAAATTTTACCTAAGCAAATTTTGAGTAATCATCAATTATTACTAAATAGTATAAATGTCTATTTATATATTTAATTCCATATGAGTCAAATAAATCTAAGTGTAATAATCCAAGTATAGAATTGGTTTGAGTTTGATTAGTTTGTTTGTAGGTTGATTTTATCTGTTTTCCTTGTTGACAAGTATTACAAATTGTTGAGTCTAATTTGAATAGTTTTGGTAGTCCTCTAACTAAGTCATTAAGTTTGGTGAGATTTCTAAAGTGAGTGTGGGATAGTCTTCTACGTAATAGCATGCTTCCTCCTTTGTGTCAAGTGACACTAAGTGAGGAACTGGCTAGGTTAATTGTGTAAATATTATTATTTCTAAATCCTTTTAATTTCATTATGGGATTTTTTATATATTTGATTAAACATTCAGTGGATGTAAACCTAACCTTATACTTTAAATTACACAATTGACTAACACTGTGTAAGTTGAATTTAAAATTTTCAATAAGTAGAACTTTATGACTAATGAAATTAGATTCTAGTTCAATATTATCTATTCCAATTATCTTTAGTTTGCCGTTGTTTCCAAAGATAACTATTCCTAGTCTTTTGAAAGTCAATTTTGTGAACACTGTTTAATCCCCGATTATATATCGGGAGCAACCAGTATCCAATATCCATTTATATTCTTACAAAAAGTAGGAGAAAAAGGTTTAGCTCAAGTGTTTACTTAGTTTAAGTTGATTTATTTTGATTTTAATTTTAAGTTCATTTAATATAATATAATATAATATAATTTAAATTTAATTTATTTTCATTTACTCATTTTAATCTAATTTATTTTATTTTATTTTATTTTAATTTAATTTAATTTATTTTAATCAATTTATTTTAATCCTTATTCATATCACCCGATCTATATTTTCAATCAGGGAAATCTATAATTTTGTGAGATGAGTTGAGTTTGAATTTTAGGATTTGGTTTAACTTTTGTTAGATTCAAGTTTAGTTTTGAATTCAACAAACATGCATTTTTTGGATAAACGTCTATGTTGTGGTGAGTCACCTGGACATCATTGGAGTAACCACGCTTTCAAAATTTTCCAAATAGTCCTACCTACTAAACTTAGTATAAAACTTTGGTTTAACTAGTTAGGATTAGTAAGGGGTAGTTTCAGTTAGTTTTGCTAAGCCAAATACACCAAGTTAAAGTCATATCTTCTTAGACATGTAGAAACAGAGCTTTGCTAATCTACTATCATCCAAAACTTCTCTAGTACTATTTGTCAAGTTAAACTTATCTCTCTAATTAAACTAGTCCTAATTACCCAGCCAGGTAAATAATTATTTTGGAGGTGTCAACTAATTTGGGGTCTCCCCTGAATTATTGAACTTGAGTTAAGTTTTAGGTTTGTGTTGATTTGTTTATAGTTATAATAAACTTGATTATAGTTTGAGTTTAGATTAATTTTGTATTTATTTAAGTTTAGTTTAGTTTTTGATTTATTTGATTTCATTTTAATTTTTAGATTTGAATTTAGCTTAGAAGGTATGATTTTTGAGATCAAGGTCGAGTTATTTGGATTTAGCTTAGAAGGTATAAGGTAGTGTATTTCATTTTTAGATACATAGTATTGATTGAGTTCTACTTGCTTGGTTAGACAAGCTTTTGGAACCCAACTTTTAGTTAGTTTTTTATTTTGAGTTAGGGTTAGAAATTATTTAAAGGTAAAGTTAGGCTTGTATCCAAGTCCGGATTTATTGTACATAGCTCTTTGGGATCTAAGTATCATATTTAGATACTTGGATCTTGAGGTAAAGTTTTCCAACTATTCTTTTAATTCTTTAACTTGACTTTTCAAGACAAAATTTTCTTCCTCAAGGTTTGTAGCTTGAGTTAAATTTCTGTCTTAAACTTGATCAGTTAAGGAGATCAAGCTTAGTTGTTCCTTAATGGCTGTTTTCCTTAAGGATGAGTTTAGCGTGTTCCTCAATTTTTGTTAATTTTTTATTTAAGCAGGAAATTATTTTTAAAAACTTTACAGTATAATTTAAAATTTACCCCTATTGGTTCATCTAAACCGGATGCGGATCTATTGCTCAACTCGTATTCGAACTCATCTTCTTGATCTGATTCGCCTTCGATTGCCATCAGCACGAGCAACTTGTTTGCTTTAGTTCATTTGCTTCCGATCCGTCCAAGGAAGAATCGTCCCAAGTTACCTTGAGTGTCTTCTTCTACTTTGCCTTCCTTGTCTTATCTTCATTAGGGCATTCATGTTTGAAGTGCCATTTCTTATTGTGGCCGTAGCATGTGATGTTCTCCTTTGAGTTACTGGATGTGGACTTGGACATTTTCTTCATATCGTGCTTGGAGAAGTTTCTCTTGCGTCTAGTGAACGTTTTCCTTACCATATTCACTAGCTGCTCTTCTTCATCTATTTCTGAGCCAAACTGAGTTTCTGCCTCAGGTTTAGCTCCCTTTAAAGTACCTACAAGAAATGTAATTTCTTTCTCGATCTTTGTAGAGTTAGTTTGTTCGTACAGTTCTAATTCATAAAATAACTCATCTAATTTCAATTTTTAAAGGTTTCTTGAAACCTTATAGGCATCTACAATTGATGCACACGGTGCAGTTTGAGGAAATGAGTTTAGAGCATACCTGATAATGTCACGGTTCTCAAGTTGATGTTTGGTCATATGTAGGTCGTTGAGGATATTCTTGATCGTCACATGCAGTTGGCTTGTAGTTTCTCCATCTTGCATTTTAATATTAAATAAATAATTTAGAAGCAGGTCTTGTTTAGTTACCTTGGTGTCATTAGTTCCTTCGTGTAATTTGATGAACTTGTCCTATAACACCTTTGCATTCTCGTGTGGTCCGACTCAATTGAGTTCTTGTTTTGTGAGTCTACACTGAATCCTATTTAATGCCTTTGAGTTGATCTAGGCCTTCTTCTTATCATCTGGATTCTATCTTTTTGGATCGAGGGCTACTTTAGTTGCTTCATTTACAGGCGCCCGATACCCTCATTGGATGGTGAACCACTGCTCAATGTCTGTCTTCAAGCAGATCTCCATTCTCTTCTTCCAATACAGAAAATCATTTCCGTTGAAGAGAGGAGGATGAGTGGTGCCGAACGCTTCGAGTTGGGTCATTTAGATTATCTTGCAAAAAAAAAAAAATAAACAGAAGACAAATGTCCTAAGACTAGATCTTAGATTAGCAGAGTTTGAGGTAAAAGGAAATATTGAAGACTCGAGTAGTATTACACCAACTTCGAATTAAAACCGAACGAGAAAGAGTTATTTAAAAAGGTAAGCTTTACCAATTCAAATAAAATACAAAAAATAGAAATCTGAAAAGAATTAAAATAGTTCCCTCAGCTTGATTGGAGGTTGCACCAATTTAGAGCAGAACCGACTTTGATACCACTTATTGGATCGAGACGCGCGTGAGATGGGGGTGAATCACATGGTTTTAAAAACTTTTTCTTTTCAGTTTTGAAAACAAAGTGCACAGCAAAAAATTCAACACGAAAATAGAAACTCAGTCAGTTTTCCTTAGTTCGGAGCCTTCGGCGACTCCTACTCCAAGACCCAAGTCTCGTGGACCTAACGATGGGTAATCCACTAATACTCTTCTGAAACCGTCGGAAGAGGAGATTGAGTACAAAAAGAATAGGACAAAATGTAACATGCTACACTTTTCCTTTTACAATAATTAAGTTCAGAACTAAACTTCGTTACCTAACACTTTCAAAGATGATCGGATTGCGCTTGATGTTGGACAACTTCTTAGTGGTAGTCGGGCAAAGTAGTGTCATAGTAGAATAACAGCAGGAAGCTAAATCAGTCAGAATGTCAAATGGACACATAGAAGCTTGTAGAATAGATGTGTTGAAAGCCTTGTTTGAATGCCTCTTTTATAAGGGATGGAAGACACTTTCCATAGCATTGAAGGAGCCTTCAATGCCAACTTCTATCTCTTAAAAAGTGGCTCATTCTCGTTGACAATGTCTTTGCCTTATCTAACCAAAGGCACCTTCCAAGCATTCGAAGGCGCCTTCCATAACTATGCTCAAGGCGCCTTCCGTCTCCTAGAAGGCGTCTCGGGTATTGTTCACTCGAGGCCTTTTGTGTTTCCTTTGCCCTACAAATTATTTTAGTCCAACACAAAAATATTCAACCTATAAAATAAAGTTAGCATAATAATAAAATGATTAATTTATGACTTAGACCCTGTCCTCCAGACCAGGATCTAGTCAAGGTCTCAATTTAGGTTTTTGAAATGGACCTAAATTGGATCGATGCTTATTGTTCCCTCAATCGGGATGCATCCTCACTGAGTCACTCTCCTTCAGTGACTTACCTTCACTTACGAAGTGTCAAGTTACCTCCTTGACGTCTAATCGGACCCACTAGGTCTATTTGTTGAAATCGCACATCCGGACTTCACCTATCAGAAATCGAACATCCCAACCTCCTGCCAGAATTGCTCATCCGGACTTCCACCAGTCAGGAATTGAACACCCCAACCTCCTGCCAGAATTCCACATCCCAATTAGACTTCTTGCTTGGTTTCAAGTCCTCTTGAGATGTCAAGTTAGTCAACCCTGCACACTCAGTAATAAGGTTAGATCACAGACACATTTAACTTTAATTCACTTGTCATTCATCAAAATTCAGGTTTGATCATTGGTGCCAACTGCACCAACAATCAGGTCATGTGATAGTAACATATTGAAAGGCT
Organism: Zingiber officinale; assembly: GCF_018446385.1. Taxonomy (NCBI): domain Eukaryota; kingdom Viridiplantae; phylum Streptophyta; class Magnoliopsida; order Zingiberales; family Zingiberaceae; genus Zingiber; species Zingiber officinale. The sequence continues at coordinate 118,780,465 of NC_055998.1, read as the reverse complement.
CCAACAATGTTTTAATAAATCTGTGGATCAGACAGAGCAAGAGAGGATGAAGTTGTAGAGTTGTTTATAGTAATATAATTGGTGTAGAAACTGGACATGCTCTATCCGTTTTGGCTCTTTGGAGAAGCCCAATAATGTATTTGATATGAGAGAGAAGATAGTCTTCCTCTTGTGAAATAAGCTCAATACCAAGAAAAAAATGAGCATTACCCAAATCTCGATTAGAAAATTCTTTATTGAGAAGACCTAATAAAGTTATGATACCCTTATGATCATTGTCGGTTATTAGGATGTCATCCACATCCACAACCGTGGCAGCTGGAATGCACTCGTGAATTGGTCTTTGAACTCTATTTTCACTTCTATTTGCGCCCTATAAAAGAAAATAAACAAGAACAGCTCTCCAAACTAGAAAAATATCAAAATGAAGTATGAAAAGATAAAAACATGAGATACATGCACATGAAATGAGATATGATATGTACCAAAGTACGATAAAAATCCTATATGAAATGCACACATCAGTGAGATAGAGGTAATCGGTTTGTGAGTGTGGCATGAGGTCGTGCTTGAGCATCTCACATAGGACCTCAATCCACATCTGCTTGCCTTCGTCATAGATGTAACTCGTAATGGTATGCCGGCATGATACATGTTGATATGGTCATGACAATTGCAATCAAGAATGGTCATGTCGATGACTACACCTTTGAGGGAGTGACTCTATGTACTAGAGTGGGAGTGACTCTATGTACTTAGAAAAAAAATAAAAATGAAAATAATTAACTCATATTGAATCAATCGAACATATTTAATTTAATTAAATTTAGATTGGTCATAAATTTACTCAACCAAATTCAAACTAACTCCGATTAAGACTAACATACTCCTTATTTTTATACCTATCTGATGAATATTGTTTGACCCCTAATTCGATTATAAATCATCATTTTCACTTCTTATTCAATGATTTAATTAATTTATTTATTTATTAAATATAATATTTGATTAATAAATCACAATAAAATAATTATGAAAAAAATTTAAAAATAATTTCAATGAATGCTTATTTATTATTTATAAATTTAAATTTCTAACAATTCTTCCGCTTTGATTAAATTTCTAGCTGCTTCTGATGAAGCCACGTAAGGGCTGGGAGCAAGATTCTGATTTAATATTAATAATATTCACATAATCATAAGGAAAAAATAAGCTAAAACAAAATAATTAATCCTTCCTACATTCGTCTTGATCACCATTCTCAATGCTTCAAATATGGCAGAGGCGAATTGTTGTAGCAATGTCATATGGTGCACAGTTAGTATTTGCACGCTTACTTTAATAATTTTGAGATTTATTTTCATTAAGTACAAAATGTCTCATTATCTGACATCTCACAAATGATTATTGTATCATGATAAAATATGTTTTATAATTTATCTATTAATATTTTATCATGAGATTGACGATACTAATTTTTTTTTCTAAAACAATGTTATCACTTTTTAATCCCATATATCATATACCAAATTACATCACTTTTCTAGTTAAGAAGCCAACATGGATAGTTACACTTTGGTTGAGTTCTATAAAATATTCGACTCATAATAAATAAGTATTATTCATGCCTATAAGATAGATTTATTTTCCAAATATCTAACTGCATCCCAAAAAACCTACTCTCATAATTATACTTTTAAAATCATAAATCCTACGGTCTCAAACTTTATTGGATCTAGCTAAACATAATGCTTATCTCTTTGGATCGATCATCTCCACTTAGGTCAATCACAACCACCTCCGAAACACCATTAGAGCTAAAACAATCCATCATGATAAATTGTTGATCACAGATTATCTAGATTTCTCCGCATAGATGTGTACTTTTAGAGTTAGCAATCAGTTAATAATAGAACCATTTAAATTAAAATCAAACAAATTGATTTTTTTATCTAACCAAACTAACTTAACATTCATACAAAATCGAACAAATTAAAGTGATAAAACATTGATTAAATTGGTTGAAAATCGAAATAATCAAACTTTCAGTTAAATTAGAATTTGCAAATTTTAAACTCCCAATTATCATTCAAGAATTTGATTTAACCAATTTAATCTAATTTAAAATTTTAAAATTGAGATCAAACTAGTTCACTGAAATAATTATTATTTTAAAAGAAAAAGAATGATTTTTAAATGAATCAAATTAAATTTTTAACTTTAATAGGTCAATTTGATTTAACTGAGTTGGTAAAAGACAACTACGCTCATCCCAATGCCCCTGTCAATCCGTCTCAGGACCAATATGGAGGAGGTAAATCACGGATTACTACTGACTCTTAGAATAATAACTGACGTACGAGGAAGATAATTACCTTAATTTGATTTAACCTATAGAAATTAAGAGAATAAAAAAACTAACCATATTATTGAATCTAAACTTAATACTTATAAATACATAGTATAAGGTCTTATATAGTTAAGTTAAGAAACCCTAAACTCTATAAAAAAAAGGAAAAAAATCCAAATTATCCTAAAAGCTATAAACAAATAAATATATAATCTAACATTCCCCCTTAAACTCACGATGCTACAGCTAGAAGTATTGAAAGTTTGTCAGATAAGAAACGAAAACGTGAAGCGGAATGCGCCTTGGTAAACATATCAACAATTTATAGTTTTGAAGGAACAAAAGGCAATATGATAGTGTCAATCTGAAGATGGTGATGAGTAATGTGACAATTAATTTCAATATGTTTCGTTCGCTCATGAAAAACTGAATTGCGTGTAATTTGAATATCACTCTTATTATCACAATATAACGGAGTAGGTTGATGAAAAGAGACACCCATATTCGCAAGCAACCAATGCAATCGACACAACCAAACAAAACTATCTCACAAGTAGTTGAGGCCATGACATGATACTAAGCTTTTGTGGAAGATCTAGAAATAAAATCTTTCTTTTTTCTCTTCCAAGAAATGAGGGAATTACCAAGAAAAACGTAGAAGCCAGTGGTAGATTTACGATCCGTAGGATCACCAGCTCAATCTGCATCAGAGTATGCATGTAGCTCAAGAGATGAAGTAGAAGGAAATAAAAGGCTTTGAAATTGAGTGCCCCGAAGATACCTAAGAATACAAAGAACAGCAGTTCAACGAACTATAGTTGGTGCAGCGACAAATTGACTAACCATATGAACAACATACGCAATATCTAGACGAGTCACGGTGAGATAAACTAAGCTTCCAACAATAGTTTTATACAAACTAGGATCCGGCAAAGGTGGGCCATCAGATGAAGAATATCTAGCATTAATCTCAATAAGAGTATCAACAACTCTATTATCAGTAAGATGAACATGCTCAAACAGATCAGATATATACTTTGACTGAGATAAAAGATAACCTTTCAGGGAATAATCAACCTCAATGCCCAAAAAGTAGCGTAGTATACCCAAGTCTTTCATAGCAAAACAACGAGCCAACTCAGACTTCAAGGAAGTAATTCCATCAGAATCATTACCAGTAATAATCATGTCATCAATATATAATGATAAAAGAATATGACTTGCACTCGTATATCTGATAAATAATATTGAATCATGATTACTAGGATGAAAATCAAATGAAGTAATTACTGTAGAGAACTTCTCAAACCAAGCTCGAGATGCTTATTTGAGACCATAAAGTGCTTTACGAAGCCTATAAACTTCACTAGGTTGATGTGAAATACCAGGAGGATGTGTTATATAAACTTCTTCATGAAGATCACCATTTAGAAATACATTGTTGGCATTCATCTGAGATATTCTATCACAAACAGCTTCTCTATAGGATATGAGCTCAGAAAGACAATGAATAGATGCAACAAATGAAGCAAAAGAATGAGAATAACAAGAGTAAGCAAAATCTGGTAGTTTAATATAATTACGAACATGAGTGTATTAATGATGGTGGAGAGAAGGATCATCCGCAACCTCAGGAGATGATTGGGTAGTGGCAGAAGGAGGAACATGTGGAGCAGATATCTCGAGAACCAAAGTACCAGATTCAGTTGAGCTACCAGTAGGAGCTATGGGTGAAGTTTCCTTAGTGTCAGTATTGAAAGGATCAATGCAAAGTAAATCTGACTTTGCCATATTATGCGAAATAGCAGGAATAAAAAAGAATGGAATATGTTCAAGAAACACAACATGACGAGAGATATATAATTTTTGACTAACGGGATCAAAACAACGATATCCTTTTTGACTAACACCATAATCTAGAAAGACACAAAGAGCAGAATGAGAGGCTAATTTATTACGCTCGACATGTGGACGAAGGACGAAGCAAATACAAGCAAAAACATGCAAAGAGGAGTAGAGAGGAATATGCCCATATAAGTTTTCAAAAGGTGACAAGCCTGCATTGTATGAGCTTGGAATTCTATTAATTATGTGAGCAACGGTAAGGATTGCTTCCCCCCCCCCCCCCCCAAAAGGTACTAGGAACACTGGTAGACAATAAAAATGAATGAGTTATTTCAATAAGATGTCTATGTTTTCGTTCAGTCTCACCATTCTGTTTAGGAGTATCTGTACACGAGATTTGATGAATAGTACAATCAGAAGCAAGTAACTGTGAAAATTGATTTGAAGTGTATTTGCCCCCCTCCCCAAATTACAACGAAAACACTTTATGACACTAGAATGTTGAGTTTTCACAAGAGCTCTAAAGTTGTTTAAAATGGTAAGATAATCAGACCTATGTTTCATAAGATAAACCCAAAAGTGACGAGTGCAATCATCAATAAATGAAACATAATACCTTGAACCTCCTTTTGTAGGAATAGGAGTGGGTCCCTACATTGGCATCTCTGGCGTAATGGCCAGGGGTCGATTCTCAGGAATTGACGACATGGGGTTTACCTCACTATGCACCTATGACCTATGTACCTACATGTACATCCCTCCATATCCGTGGGGCCGGCACTAGGGGGGCTGCTAAGGTAGGGGATCTACCTTTTTAAGGAGAGGGTCCCCACACATCAGAATGGATAAGATCAAATGGAGTAGAAGAAAAAGAGAGACTTTTAGAAAATGGTAATGTAGAAAATTTAGCCAGTTTACAACCACTATAATCAGAAATATCAAAACTTTTTAAAGGTCTTAATTGTTGGTGCAATATTCCCCGGGTCAAGTTTGACCAAGTTGACTGAGCTTGGACTGAGTCAAGCTCGAATCTTGATGTTTGAGTTTCGATGTTTGACAATACATGTAAACAACACATGGAGATTGCAGGTGCAATTGTTCATGTGGGGAGATTGGCAAGGAGAGTCAAGTAGGTCAAGGTTGGCTGGATACTTGACTGGAAAGTCCTGGTGAGTGAAGCCAGGCAGAAGGAAAGTCCTAACTGGGAAGTTAGGCAGATGGAAAATCCTGGTGAGTGAAGCTAGGTAGAAGGAAATCCTGGTGAGTGAAGCCAGGTGAAAGACCTAGTGAGTGAAGCTAGGCAATTGGGAAAGTCCTGGTGAGTGAAGCAAGGCAGAAGAAAAGTCCTAACTGGGAAGTTACGCAGATGGAAAATCCTGGTGAGTGAAGTCAGGTGAAAGACCTAGTGAGTGAAGCTAGGCAGAAGGAAATCCTGGTGAGTGAAGCCAGGTGAAAGACCTAGTGAGTGAAGCTAGGCAATTGGGAAAGTCCTGGTGAGTGAAGCCAGGCAGAAGGAAAGTCCTAACTGGGAAGTTAGGTAGATGGAAAATCCTGGTGAGTGAAGCCAGGTGAAAGACCTAGTGAGTGAAGCTAGGCAGAAGGAAATCCTGGTGAGTGAAGCCAGGTGAATGACCTAGTGAGTGAAGCTAGGCAATTGGGAAAGTCCTGGTGAGTGAAGTCAGGCACGAGAAAATCCAGATGGATCAAGGCTGATCGGACATCTGGTGTTGGAAAGTCCAAGTAGGTCAAAGGGATTGACCAGATACTTGGCACGAGGAGAAAAGTCCAAGTGGGTCAAAGGGATTGACCGGACACTTGGTGAGGGAGTCCTAGCAGGTCAAGGGTGACCGGATGCTAGGCATGATGGACCAACAGGTCATGGTTGACCGGATGTTGGTTTAGGAGGCTTTAGATTTGATTTTGGGGAGAAATCATGAGATGGATCGATCAGCCGATCGATTGGCTCATACCCAATCGATCAGCCGATCGATTGGCTCATACCCAATCGATCAGCTGATCGATCGGGCAAGTCTTCGCGACAAGTCTCCTCCCAATCGATCAGTGGATCGATTGGGAGAACTGCGCGATCGCACAGAACGACTCTGGATCGATCGGTCGATCGATTTAGAGCCCCCAATCGATCAGTGGATCGATTAGGAGGTTCTGTTTTCACGCGATAAGGGATGGATCGATCAGCCGATCGATCCAGACGTTTTCCTGAGAGTACAGAGGCGCTCTGGATCGATCAGCCAATCGATCCAAAGCCTCCCCAATCGATTGGGAGCAATCCAATCGATCAGGATCCGACCGTTGGCATCGTATTTAGCTGCAGGCGTTCGATTCCTTCGGTAGAGCTCGCACTGTTCATCTCAGATCTTCACAGCAACTCCACAGCTTCTCCACAAATTTCAGATCGCCAGTTCTTGAAGGTTCTTGGAGGTTTTCCAAATCAAAGGGCGGATCTACAGCTGAAGAAGAAAGCTAGGGTTAGGGTTTCCTTATAAGCTTGTGCTGTATTTTGTTTCCCTTTCCTTTTCTTCTTGTAGTGTGAACTTGTAGGGTTTCTCCGCCTTCGGTAGTTATCGAAAATGAGTGTTTCATTAGTGGGGGGGGGGGTGCGTGAGTGTGTGGATCCTTGGACTAGTCACCTCTTGTGAGGTGGATACCAAGTAAATCCTTATGTTAGCATTGTGGTTTGTTTCTTGTTTGTATTTCCGCTGCATATCTTTGAAGAAACAAGCAACGAAGAGCACGATGAGCACACCGAGCTATTCACCCCCCCCCCCTCTAGCTCCATATTTGGTCCTAACAAGTGGTATCAGAGCGAAGTCGCTCTTCACCGGAATCATCGCAGGAAGGGTCAACAAGCTAGAGGGTGAAGAAGTTGAAGCAAATTCTACAAGTCGAAGACTTCATCAAAAGGCTCAACTTCAACATGGAATTCCAAGACGGACTTGGATTCAATACAAGGGTGCCTCCACCATTCACTTGGATTCGATACAAGGGTGCCTCCACCATTCACAATGATAAGCTTCGATCTTTGGAGATCAAGGATCGAAAATTTCTTGATGGTGGAGATAGAGCAATGGTTTGCTCTTATGGAAGGTTTTGAGGCTCCAACAAATTCAAAGGGCAAAACTCTCAAGAGGAGCAAGTGAAGCCAAGAGCAAATTCAAAGGAGCGAGGCAAATGACAAAGTGACCAAGCTATTGGTCAATTTATTGCCAAGCAATATTTTGACTCAAGTTGAAGAATTCAAAGATGCCAAGGAGTTTTGGAGCAAATTGGCAACAATTCATGAGATCCTCTCCACTGTACAAAACAATGAAAAATCCAAAGAGGGCGACTCATTGGAGCAAGACCAAGAGGAGGAGAATTCTGAAGGTGAGAGATGCTCACCTTCCGAAGAAGAAGTTCAAGAAGCTTCATCTTCAAATGAATGCAATGAAGAGGGCAAGGAGAGGGCATACTCCTTGTTCCATACACAAGACGAAGATGAAGAAGCCTCCACCTCTAGGATTGATGGGGAGCAAATTTCGGTGACACCGGATCAAGGAGAAGGAGAAGTCTCCACATCTGGGTCGAGAGGAGAAGAGGATAAAGAAGCTTCCACCTCCACAAGTCAAGCAAAATCAATGGGAGGAAAATCATTTTCGGATCAAGAGGAAGCATTTTCCTCCGGATCAAAAGGAGAGGATGTCATCCCTACACAGGAAGGTATAAATGTTTCAATTAAAAATAAAAAACATATTATATGTTTTGAGTGTAGGGAACATGGACATTACAAGAGTAAGTGCCCTAAATTGGCCAAGAAGAAGGGCCAAGTGGCACCAAAGGGCAAGGAGAAGCCCAAGGAGACCGTCCCCGAAACAAAAAAGAGCAAGGAGCACATTGTGTGCTTCTCTTGCAATCAAAAGGGGCATTACCGGAGCCAATGTCCTAAGGGGAAGAAAGTGGTCAAGGCTCAAGAAGGAAGCACAAGACAAGGAGGAGCCTCCAAGGTAAAATGAAAGGTATCATTTATTGAGCCTACCCCTTTAAATAATGGTAAAAAGCATGCTAGTTCTAATTTATATCATTTTAATGCTATTTACCATAAACATAGGAAGCATGATAGGATTAATGAAAATCATATGGCTCTTCATGCTAAAACTCAACCTAAGGCTAGAAAGGTAGATAATCAACTAGGCAATAATTCTAAGGGTGTTAAGTATATGCCTAGGAAAAATAAAAATCAAGATTTTAGTGAAAAATCTCAGGTTGAAGAATTATGGAAGGAAAATCAAGTCTTGAGGTCAAGACTTGATAAATTAGAGAAGACCCTTAGAAAAATCACAAATGGTTCACAAGGGTCTAAGAGTCAAAACCTAGGTTTAGGACAACAAAAGTCATCTAATGGCCATAGAGGTTTGGGATACAAACTTAAGGCTAAGAATGATGTAATTTCTTACCATAGGATTTCATATAGCTATGGAACCAAGTCTAGGTCTAAGGGTCAAGTCAAGAATACTAGGGAGGTTACCCCTAAGAGTATTTTTACAACAAATGTGACAAAGACTTCTAAGAAGTCCAAGAAAGTCACAAAGAAGGTCACAAGGGAAGAAATCCCTAGGGTTGACCTAGAAAGTGTGACCAAGGCTTCTAAGAAGCCTAACAAGATCATTAGGAAGGTATCTAGGGAAGTTATCCCTAGTGAATACCTAGAGCATCCAAGGAGCACCAATAGGTTTTGGGTTCCTAGGAGCATTTTCTCTACCCCTTAGAAGGGTTAGAGAGTGTCAACTCTAATTGAAAGGGTAGTTAACCTAATCATGATGAAGTTGACACTTGGAGGACATTTTCAAGGTTATTATTAACTTTTGAAAATGAAAAGGATAAATGATTTACTCTTGAAATGAGTAAAATGTGCCAAAATTTAAGAAAATTGATTTAAACTAAATTGGCACAAGTGGGATAATAATAAGAACTACCAAGTTGATATTTTGGTAGTTTCTTAAGGGATTAAAGGCAATCTATGCCTTAACTCAAATGGTACTCTTGGAAGAGTAGATTGTGCCAAATTTTGAGGAATATGCTTAATTTTAATTGGCACAAATTAGGAAAGCAAAAGAAATATCAAAATTGGATTATTGGCATTTTCTTGAAAAATAGTGGGCAATCTAGGGTTTAAATTTTTAAGTTTTGGCTAAGGTTTTAGGACACTTAGATAGTCAATCTAGGTATTTTATTTATGCTAAATTGTCATACTTTGTTTTCCCATCATATGCCATGACATCATATTTTGCATTCATGTGTTATTATGAAAAACACAAAAATATCATGTCATGCCATACATACATCATCTAGTTATAGGAAATTTTCTTTTGAAAATTATTTCTTTTCGATGTATACCATAACACATCATGCATTAGTTTATTCCTTGCAATTAAGGACTAATGACATTTATTCACAAGTAACATCCTTGGTGGATGTTCATAACCTCAAAATGCTAGGTAGATATGCATGATCCCTATATTAGGGCAAAACCAAGACTTACATCTCACAAAGAACTATAAGGTGGCTTGTATGTGTTTTGTACACATTAGATGCAAGTGAGATGTTAGAATGATGAACAAAACTCAAGATGTTGACTTAGTGCATTCTTTTGAGTTTTAGGTTCATCAAAACACATAGTTATGTGTTTTCCAATCATTGGAAAAGCTAATGTACAAGTCATGTGCATTGAGCCCAAAGAACATGATTGGATATTGGTTTTGAAAATCATTTTAAAATGCTTTTGGAAAACCTTGATGAAGACTATCTTTTGATAGTAATCATCATTGAATAGTTGAGCACAAACTAGAAGAAAACACTAAAGTTTTTACAAGTTTTCAAATTTGTGTCAATCTTTGAAAATATGATGTATTTTCTTAGAAAACTATTTTTCCATAATAATATATGCCCTAAACAATGTCTACAACAAGTTTTACGATTTTTAGATTTTTGTAGAATTTTAGGGGAGTTTCTGAAATTCATTGAAACGGATTTTCAGTTTTTCATACCTCCAATTGATCACCCGATCGATTGGAGTGCCTCAATCGATCGGGCGATCGATTGAGAAGGCATTTCTCGCGAGCAGAAGCTCGCTGGATCGATCCACCGATCGATCCACGAAGACTGAATCGATCAGTGGATCAATTCAGATGGGTTCAATCGATTGGAACCCAACTCCAATCGATTGGGGATGCTGATTTTGGCTGGGAAAGCTTATTTTTCAGCATTTTGAATCATTTTTAGTCTATAAAACCACTCCTAACCCCTTGGCAAACATTTGTATACTTTTAGGGGGAGTTTTCATGATGAAAACAAGGATGGATTGGTTAAGGAAGACTAAGTAGAGGTTTAGGTTGAGGTTTGATTTCATTATTGAATTTATAAACCTTAAAACTTCTAATTTTGGGTTTCCCAAAGGTTTAGGGATTCCAAGTCATTGTTGGTGCAATGACAGAAGTTTCGTGCATGTCTTTAGGGGGAGTCACTCTTTAAGGACATGAAAAATATTTTTCATACACCTTGGAAGGTGGTTAACCTTCTTTCGTGAAAATGCTCAAGGTTGGGCATTTGAATATAATGGAGAGTGGATATCTTCACTATTCAAGTGTTATCTGCTCATGGATGAGCAAATTGATGATAATGAAGGGTATGAGACCGTTATTGGTTTATGTGGTTTATGCTCAAGGGTGAGCATTGTTGATTATGAAGGGTATGGGACCATCATAATCGTGTTGATCACAACAAGTGGAATTGTGAACAACGATGAGTAACTCTCCTCCTGGACAGTTTGTTTTTTTTTAATGTGTGCCAATAGGAGGAGAATGAAAGGATTTAAGTTAGGCCTTCATTATCTAAGAGGGAGTTTGCCCTCTTAGGGGGAGAATGTAGGGTTTAACTTATGTCTTCATTACCTAGTGGCATGAAGGGAGTTGAGGCTATGGGATTAGCCTAACTTAAATGTGGTATTGTCAAACATCAAAAAGGGGGAGATTGTTGGTGCAATATTCCCCGGGTCAAGGTTGACCAAGTTGACTGAGCTTGGACTGAGTCAAGCTCGAGTTTTGATGTTTGGGTTTCGATGTTTGACAATACATGTAAACAACACATGGAGATTGCAGGTGCAATTGTTCATGTGGGGAGATTGGCAAGGAGAGTCAAGTAGGTCAAGGTTGACTGGATACTTGACTGGAAAGTCCTGGTGAGTGAAGCCAGGCAGAAGGAAAGTCCTAACTGGGAAGTTAGACAGATGAAAAATCCTGGTGAGTGAAGCCAGGTGAAAGACCTAGTGAGTGAAGCTAGGCAGAAGAAAATCCTGGTGAGTGAAGCCAGATGAGAGACCTAGTGAGTGAAGCTAGGCAATTGGGAAAGCCCTGGTGAGTGAAGCCAGGCAGAAGGAAAGTCCTAACTGGGAAGTTAGGCAGATGAAAAATCCTGGTGAGTGAAGCCAGGTGAAAGACCTAGTGAGTGAAGCTAGGCAATTGGGAAAGCCCTGGTGAGTGAAGCCAGGCAGAAGGAAAGTCCTAACTGGGAAGTTAGGCAGATGGAAAATCCTGGTGAGTGAAGCCAGGTGAAAGACCTAGTGAGTGAAGCTAGGCAGAAGGAAATCCTAGTGAGTGAAGCCAGGTGAAAGACCTAGTGAGTGAAGCTAGGCAATTGGGAAAGTCCTGGTGAGTAAAGTCAGGCACGAGAAAATCCAGATGGATCAAGGCTGATCGGACATCTGGTGTTGGAAAGCCCAAGTAAGTCAAAGGGATTGACCGGATACTTGGCACGAGGAGAAAAGTCCAAGTGGGTCAAAGGGATTGACCGGACACTTGTTAAGGGAGTCCTAGCCGGTCAAGGGTGACCGGATGCTAGGCATGATGGACCAACAGGTCATGGTTGACCGGATGTTGGTTTAGGAGGCTTTAGATTTGATTTTGGGGAGAAATCATGAGCTGGATCGATCAGCCGATCGATTGGCTCATACCCAATCGATCAGCTGATCTATCGGGCAAGTCTTCGCGACAAGCCTCCTCCCAATCGATCAGTGGATCGATTGGGAGAACTGCGTGATCGCACAGAACGACTCTGGATCGATCGGTCGATCGATCTAGAGCCCTTAATCGATCAGTGGATCGATTGGGAGGTTCTGTTTTCGCGCGATAAGGGCTGGATTGATCAGCCGATCGATCCAGATTTTTTCCTGAGAGCACAGAGGCGCTCTGGATCGATCAGCCGATCGATCCAAAGCCTCCCCGATCGATCGGGAGCAATCCGATCGATCGGGATCCGACCATTGACATCATATTTAGCTGCAGGCGTTCGATTCATTCGGTAGAGCTCGCACTGTTCATCTCAGATCTTCATAGCAACTTCACAGCTTCTCCACAAAGTTCAGATCGCCAGTTCTTGAAGGTTCTTGGAGGTTTTCCAAGTCAAGAGGTGGATCTACAACTGAAGAAGAAAGCTAGGGTTAGGGTTTCCTTGTAAGCTTGTGTTGTATTTTGTTTCCCTTTTCTTTTCTTCTTGTAGTGTGAACTTGTAGGGCTTCTCTGCCTTCGGTAGTTACCGAAAAAGAGTGTTTCATTAGTGGAGGGTGCGTGAGTGTGTGGATCCTTGGACTAGTCACCTCTTGTGAGGTGGATACCAAGTAAATCCTTATGTTAGCGTTGTGGTTTGTTTCTTGTTTGTATTTCCGCTGCATATCTTTGAAGAAACAAGCAACGAAGAGCACGACGAGCTCACCGAGCTATTCACCCTGCCCCCCCTTTAGCTCCATATTTGGTCCTAACACTAATCCTCCTGTAAAAGCTAAAAACTGCAAACAAGATGTTGAAACATGACCTAAATGAGAGTGTCATAAATAAAAATAAGAAGATGAACAATTCAAATAAAAAGATGATAACTCCACACTTGAAGTTACAACTTCTGGTACTTTAAGTTGATTTAAAACATAGAGTCCTCCTTGCCTATGACTGGTCCCAATCAACATCTGAGATTGCGGGTCCTGAACATAACAATTGGACGAAGAAAAAGAACTAGGTATCCAAACTCACATAATTGACTAATAGAAACAAGATTTAAACTAAGACATGGAATATAATAAACATTAGTAAGAGATAAAGAAGATGTAACAATTGAACCAACATCTACTAATGACATAGGAGTACCATCAGCAGAAATAATAGATATAGATGAACTGGGGGAAAAAAAAATAAAAGATGACTAATCTTATATGAATGAAGGAACCTGGAAAGTCGGGGATGGGGTGATCATTGACAGAAAGAAGACTTTGATCCTGCAAAACAAAACCAAGACTAGGAAAGGAGTCCCTAACGTTGACCTTCTAACACTCAAGTTAGAATAGGAGAATAAAAGTAGAGAATAGAAAACTCAGAAGTGTTTATCTTGCCTGTTCCTCATACCTGTAGACTTTTTTATACCTTTCTGGGTGACCTTTCATCTTTCCCTATTTAATGATGTGGTTTAATGATAAACAGAAGGCATCTTCATCTTGTCTTCTATATATTTAATAGATGGTGTGTTCTCTTTTGCTTTCTCTTCCCCTTATTAATTGTCTTTCCCTCCTCCTATGAAGTGTTATTGTTTGCGTCGGATGGGCGGTTCATTATGAGTATAATGCTAACGTCGCACCCAGATCCGGTTGGATGACCCGATTGGTCCGTATTACCAACCTATTTGGCACGGGCTCTTGACCCATTCGGCGGGTCAACTAATTAGAGCCTTACCAGCTTGTTTGGCATGGGCTCCTGGCCCATTCGGCGGGTCAAATAATTAGAGCCTCAGTTGGCTGATTGTCTAGCTGATCGGACAGTGATCCCTCCGATCGACCGATGCACCCACACCGGTTGTGCCCTACTTACCCTTAAGCGTTGATCGCCTTGACTTTGACCTTCACTGTGGCAATTGACTCATGCCAGGTAGACTCCTTTTTATTACCGCATCAATGACAAATTGGATGACATATGATGGGAGGCACCAGAGTCCAAAATCCACAAGGATGAAGATATACCTGAAATAATAGACGATGACAAATCTATATGAGAGGAAGCTGACATGATAGAGAGTTGTGAAGCAAGGAACTGTTGAAACTACTCAAACATATATGAATTAGATTTCCATTAAGCATCTGCACGATCAGGCATGATGACAAAACAAATAATTCTCAGAATAACCAAACTGTAAGGATGCACATTTGTATGATCTGTAAAAATTGATGTCAGGATGACCCGTGGTCACATAAAGAATCTGAGACATAAAAGGATGTCAAATGTAGAAATTAGTAGCACAGGGCGCTGGTATCAAAATCAGTAGAAAAAGATGTCAGTGCTGAAATCGACAATATAGGGCTTCAACATTGAAATCAACAGAAAAGAGCATGGGCGTCAAAATTGGCAGCACAGGACGTCAGCGCCAAAATTGGCAGAACATAGCGTCGACGCCGAAATTGGCAGAAAATAACGTTGGCGCCAAAATCAATAGGACAGGACGTCAGCGCCGAAATTGACAGAAAATTGATGTCAGTGCCGAAATCAATAACAGTAGGACAGAAAATAGATGTTGGTGCCGAAATCAATAGTAACAGAAGGAGACGACAGCGACAACAGGAAGTAATAACAGGGGACGATAGAAAAATTAGGTCAGAGAAGGAGAACTGCTTTGATACCATGTAGAAATTAAGAGAAGGAAAAAACTAACCATATTATTGAATCTAAAATTGATACTTAGAAATACAGAGTATAAGGTCTTATATAGTTAAGTTAAGAAAATCTAAACTCTATAAAAAGGAAAAAAAATCAAATTACCCTAAAAACTATTAACAAATAAATATATAATCTAACATAACCAACTTATTACTAGGGCGGTTGGAAATTCATTACAAATAAACATGGTCATGCAATTATTGAAGGTTGAATTCATAGAGAAGAACTTTCTATATACAACCGCCACAAAATTTCGAATTCATGAAAGTAATTTCCATCTTTCTCATTATGGAATAGGTAATTGTCACAAATAGGTAAATGTTCAACCGTTCAAAGGGAAAAGGTGGAGCAAAGAAGGGAAATGGATTCGAGCACCAGTAAGAAGATTCAAAAGGCTAATGTTAAAAGTTAAATCAAGAATGACGACCCAACCGACATTAGATCCAGCATAATGCATGAAACTTACAGTAGGAATAATGCTCATTATATGTCAATTTTCTTTAAGGGAGGATCCGGGGGAAGAAGCAAGAACGGGGAGAAGAAGTAAGAACATGGGAAAACAATAGAAGGGGAGGAGCTGGGAGAAGAAACATGAACATGGAAAAACAATAAAGGGTGGAGCCCAACACCAAGACTTGCATAGTTATAGCTTCTAACCGTGGGCATCATTATCCATATTGGAATATTGTGCATCTTTTCAGACAGAATTTGAGAGAGAAGAGAGGCAACTTTTGCTTCACCAAAATTGAGGATTGTTGGCTAAAGGTTTATTTGAGGGCAAATCCTTTAGTCTGTTTGTCCAAGATTTCCTTTTGATCTCCTTTGTAATTGTGGTTGGATAATGGCTAAAATTTGGTCGTAATTTATTGTGATTTCTCTTTATGTTCATATTCCCACCTAGGTTATAGTTTGAGTCAGGACAGATGGTCGGAGACCACTTAGAGGTCGCCCCCCCCCCCCCCCCTTGGCGCCCGATAGCCCGGCCGCACGCCCACCACTAGTGGCTTCTAAGCGGCCTCTGCTGTTTGCCCCGATCCAAACTAGAACCTGGATAGAAATGTAAACCCAGGGAGAGATCACAGTCAATTGCGGCTGGATTTCAATCACGATTTTACTATAATTATGAAGGGGACCAAGAGAGTGTTATTATATGATAAATTATTATTATATAAGGGTAGATTAGTCTTTTATTATTATTTCTTATTGTCTATTTATATTTCCTTTCCCTTTGTAAACCTAAGTTTTGCAATACAATTTGTTAGCCTTCTTTTTCGGCCACCTCTTTCTCTCCTTTGCTTTGTTATCTTTTACATTCTATTTGCATTTTTTACTTTGTTTACATGGTATTAGAGCCAATCCATCTTCTCATCTCCTCTCTTAGTGAATCATGGAATAGTTTTATTTTCGGAATTCTTTGAGATGGCTGTAGAAGAATTATATTTTCTTAAGTTTCAACGTTGGATTGCCTTGAAACTCTGAGAGAATGTTCCTCACATCCAGTACTACATTTTGAACGGTGGAGATCGGATTTTGAGTTCTTTATGTCCACCTCATAACCAAAAAAACATGACTATTAAGTTTTGGCTGTGTGGAGCTATCGACCTCTACGAATCCTCGACGCATGGATGGAAAGGATGTTCATGGTCGGATGGTTAGAGTTAATTATGCTACTGATTGAACGGGTGGATTTCATGGTAATGGTGGTGGTTATGGTGGCGGGGGTGGTGCTTCTAGAGGTAGCTATGGTGGTTATGGTGGTGCTAATCTTATCGAACAGTTGCAAAAGTTCCTTGCATCTCAGCCACATGTCATGTCTATTTCTTCTCACATAGGTTTGCTCTCTAGTGGTACCTCAGGTATACATTATCCTATCTGGATCCTTGATTCTGGAGTTTCACATCATATGTTGCCTAATCTCAATTCTTTTATATCTATAAATTCATCACCTTCTATGTTCGTAATGACCGCTGATGGTTCTCCTATGTCATTAGCTAGTGTTGGCTCTATTTGTACGTCTAATTTATCTCTATCTAATGTATATCATATTCCTAATCTTACTTTGAACCTTGTCTCGGTCGATCAATTATGTGACTCTGGTTTTTCAGTTTCTTTTACTCTTCATCTTCTTGTTATATACAGGATCCGCGATCCCAGAAGTTGATTGGGATAGGTCATAGGCAGGGGGACTATATGTATTAGAAGAGTTGAAAGTTCTAGATGTTACAATTTCTAATGTTGATTTGTCATCCTTTCCATTAAGCTCTACTTCTTTTGATTTTTATTTGTGGCATACTCGTCCTGGACATATTTCTTCTTTTCGTTTGACATACTTAGCTTCTAAAGAAAATTAGGAAAATTGCAAACTCATGATATTTCAGATTGTTGTGGTTGCAAATTGGCAAAATTCTCTACTCTACCTTTCTATAGAAGTATCTTTGTTTCTCATGCACCATTTGAGTTAGTTCATTTTGATATGTATGGTCCATTTCCTATTTGTACACCTGGTGGATCCCGTTACTACGTTTCCTTTTTTGATGATTATACTCGTTACACTTGGGTTTATCTTATGAAACATCGTTCTAATTTTCTTGGTATCTATCAAATGTTTTCTGCCAAGGTAAAAACTCAACATAATACTCTTATTAAATGCTTTCAATGTGATTTTGGTGGTGAATATACATCCAATCTTTTTTTTGAACTACTTGCTTCAGATAGTACACTTAGTCAAAGTTCTTGTACTGACACTCCTGAACAAAACGATGTTGATGAAAGAAAACATAGACATATTTTTGAAACTGTACGTTCTCTCCTATTATTTGCATATGTTCCTAATGAGTTCTAGGGCGAAGCTATTCTTACTGCAGACTATTCTATCAAGAGAATTCCATCTTCTAGTATATCCGGTTTGTCTCCTTTTGAAAAACTATATGGTTATGTTCTTGATTATTCTGTCTTGAGAGTTTTTGGATTCACATGTTTTGTCCTTCGCCCTCATATTGAACGTAGTAAGCTTAGTTCTCAGTCCACTCTTTGTATTTTTTTCTTGGCTTTCTTCTTAGCCAGCATGACTATGCTCTTTTTTTGTTGTACTTCATCAAGTCACACATTACTCTCTCTTTATGTTGATGACATGATTATTATAGGAGATAATTTAAGTGGAATAGAAGAGTTGAAATTGCATTTGGTCCATGAGTTTGATATGAAAGATTTGGGTCCTCTGTGTTATTTTTTGGGACTTGAAGTAGTTTATTCTCCTCATGGCTATCTTCTCTCGCAATCCAAATATATTGTGACATTCTAAAGCAAGCTCATCTATCCGACACTCGCACTGTTGATACTTCGCTTGAGGTTAATGCTCGGTACTCTTCTATTGATGGTGTTCCCTTGCCAGATCCATCTTTATATCGCACTCTAATTGGTAGTCTAGTATATCTCACCATTTCTAGACCTGACATTGCTTATGTTGTACATATTGTCAGCTAGTTTATCGCTTCTCCCACTTCAGTACATTGGAGAGTTGTGCTTCGCATCTTTTGATATCTTCGAGGTACCAGCTTCAGAGTCTTCTTTATCCTTCTACTTCTACCTTAGAGTTGCGGGTATATTCAGATGCAAATTGGGGTGGTGATTCTACATATCGTAAGTCTACCACAGGTTATTGTGTTTTCTTGGGAGATTCTCTTATCTCTTGGAAGAGTAAAAAGTAAGATGTTGTCTCTCGTTCTTCTACCGAAATAGAATATCATGCTACCTCTACTACTGCTGAAATTGTTTGGCTACGTTGGCTACTTACTGATATGAGTGTTTTTCTCTTGAACCCTACCCCTATGCAATGTGACAACTCCAGTATCATTCAAATTACTCGTAATTCTGTTTTTCATGAACGCACCAAGCATATCGAGATTAATTGTCATTTCACTCGCCATGACTATCAGAATGACATCATCACTTTGTCATTTGTCTCATCTTCCATACAAATTGCAGACTTACTCACCAAGGCACATTCCATTGTACAGTTTCAATTTCTGATCAACAAACTCTCAATGCTTTCTGTTGGTGCATTGTGAGTTTGAGAGAGAATGTTATTATATGATAAATTATTATTATATAAGGGTAGATTAATCTTTTATTATTATTTTTATTATCTATTTATATTTTCTTTCCTTTGTAAACTTAAGTTTTGTCATAGAATTTGTTAGCCTTCGTTTTTTAGTTACTCTCTCTCTCTTTCAGTTATCTTTTATATCCTATTTACATTCTTTGCTTATTCACAGAGATAATTATAGACATGTTTCATTAACATATTTTTACTTACATAATAAATTATTATAACAAATAATTTATGTTATAACAATAATTTAAGTTACTAAGTCTTTTTAAATAATTCTCTTTTACCCGAAATATTTTATGGGTCTTAACTATTAAATTTGATAGCACATTTATCTTTTTAAAAATTCAAAATTATTTTAAGAAAAAATGAATTAAATCTGAATTAAATTTAAAAATAAAATAGTGTCTTTTATATTTGTTCGAGAATAAAAATAATTTTGGAAATCTAAATGTAAAAGAAAAACTAGATTTAGTTAAATTGAGGATACTGATTTTTTATCCAAAGAAAATCTAAAATTCCAATTTGTGTCTATCTCCAATGAAACTAGTTGGATCCGATCTATGTTTAATCCATACAAGTGTCCTTCAATTAGACATACTGTTTTCGTACTAAGATGCAAATTGGTCTGAATTTCTTGAATTATAACGTTGAAATAATATTAGCTTAATTTGTATAAGCTCACGTGAGCATGAAACAAATACAACCTTTGTGATAAATTTGAGAGTTCTGAATATAGATGGTATCTTGCATAAGATTTCCACTTTTAAATAAAAGACGCTTCCACTTAATACTGTGAATAGGGAGAAAAAGGCGTCAATGAAAAAAAAACAAAAAGGTTAACCAGTCTAGTAACATCGAGCCTAGGTAACAGAGTTCTATGTAATTGCTATTAAAAAAAAATAAAATTCTAAACTCACTTAGTCTTATTGATTAATATTAGGAGTGACCGTCCGATTTTATAAAAAATTTTCATTAATTATCAGGTTAAATTGAGAAGTACGTGTAACTAATATTCTAAAAGTCTAATATCTCTTAGTTGCATGTCCCATTTGGAAGAAAAAATTTTATAAATACGTCATAATCAAAAATCGAACCGCGGATGTCTGGATGATAATCGGGATATCCTACGACGACACCATAGCCCGGGGACCTAAAAATGATAAAACAGTTAGTCTCATTGACTAGCCTACAAGGATGACTGGCCTAGTCTCACGGAATTTTTCCACTGGCCCCATGAAATTTTTCCACTGGAAAAAGAGGTCAATGATGATAAACCAAGTTAGTCTCATTGACTATCCCTAGGATGACCGACCTAGTCTCATAAAAATTTTCCACCGATCACTAGAATAAATTGAGAAACGTGCGCGATGGCAAACCCAAGAGCCTAGCATTCTTTGATTGCATCCCCATTTGGAAGAAAATTTTTTGTAAATACACCATAACTGGGGATCGAACTGTGGATTCCTGGATGACAACCTGAATGTCCTGCCGTGACACCATAGCCCCGGGGACAAAAAAACAAAACAAAACAAAACAAATGAGCCTATATAGATGGTGGTCAGAGTCCACAATGGGTCAGAAAGTCGAATAGTCGGCCTATAGGGCCCACATCCCCAATCGGCCCTGTCGATCGGATAGGTTCCATGTGGACATCACTCCCGGCTTGAATCAGATTTACTAGGGACCTAACTCCCTCATCCCTGATCCCCCCTGCCGATCGAATAGGTTCCATGTGGATGTCATTCTCAGCTTGGACTGGACTTAATAGCGACCCCTCCCTCATCCCTGATCGGCCCTGCCAATCGGATAAGTTCCATGTGAACACCACTCTCGGCTTGAACCCAACTTACTAGGGGCACGACTCCCTCATCCCCGATCGGTCCTATCGTCCGGATAGATTCTTTAAGGACTCTACTGTTGATATAAACAGGATTCACTAAGGAGTAAAGACCCATCGCTCCCAATCAGCCTTGCCAATCGAACAAATTTATCATGGCCTTCATTCCTAATGTTGACCTGATTTTCTCGCTCTTCTCATGGGCGGAGCCACCCTTGAGATAGGGTGGGCTCTAGCCCCACCAAGTTAAAAAAAATAAAACTAAAATTTTTTTATAGCCCTATTATCATGAATTTCCTTTTATTTTTTTCCTATTAAAGTTTTAATAACTTTTTGCCTATTTGAAGCGAGCACTTTTGTTGCTTGAACTTCAATTAAATCAAAAATATTTCATCATTTTATCAATGCCACCTGCATGACGTTTTTGTCTCACGCCACAAGAGCAACCAACACTGTCGCATTGCTTGCTACCCCTCGTAGCCGCAGAGCCGCATGTGTGAAAAATTTCTAATTTTGATACTCTTTATCCTTTTCTTTCATTGGGTTCAAATAGATCTGTTTATCTTTGAAATCGATTTTCTTTGACCTCCTTTCTCAACAGTGTAATCTCTATATTTCTTAAAGATTTTTTACATTATCCTTCACTTGATATTTCATATTCATGTATGGTACAAGCGTCAAGCAGTGACTCGACGAGTACAACCATGACATCCCTTCAATCAAATAACTCATGACACTACAAAAAAAAATAATTTTACCGACGGAATTATCCGTCGGCCTTCCATCGGTATAATAGGTTACCGACGGAATACCGACGAAAATATGTTGTCGGTAAGTGATTTGTCGGAAAGGTCATTACCGACGGAAATAGGACCTTCCGTCGGTAATAATATACTGACGGACCATAATTCCGTCGGAAACATTGTCGGAACAGTGATTTTGGCGAGGGGATAAACTACCGACGGAAGCCCTCTTCCGTCGGTATTTACCGACAGAAACACCTGTTCCGTCGGTAATTACTGTTGGAGTGTATACTGAAAGCTTAAGCTTTGTAAACATTCGTTATGAATAAAGAATCACATTTGGTCAAATTGTCTACATTTAGTTGTAGTTGTTCAATTAATTTATACTGTAGATAACATAGTATGTGGTGCCACATGCAGAAGATAATGTTATCAGTACCTTATAAATTATAAACAGTAGCTCACGACCAAAATGGAAAGGAACAAACCATTAGAAGGTTGTAGTGTAATTAGGTATCAGTTTATCTTGACTGTATAATTACACTAGTACACTTAGAGTGTAATGAGTAGAACCATTTGAGGTCGTTTCTTTTATACTGACTTTATAAAGAAACAAAGACCTCGGTTATTATGGAAGTGTGTGCTCTTAATCCTAATATAATAACAAGCACATATATTTGATATTTATTTCTTTAATTTATCAATGGGTGAGATTTAGTTCGATGAATCAATAAGCCCGATAAGTTGGGAAATGGTATCACTTATAGTGTGTGTTGTTGATTATAGAAGAAAACTGTGTCCTAGAGATACTAGGTTGATAATGTCCTCAAGAGGAGCTCATAAGGATTGTCATGTTAAACCCTGCAGGTGGACTTAGTCCGACATGATGATAAGGTTGAGTGGTACTACTCTTGGACTAAGATATTAATTAAATGAGTTGTCAGTAACTCACTTAATTAGTGGACATTCGATATCTTAAACACAGGGAGACTAACACACTCATAATAAGAAGAAGTCCAAAAATGTAATTTGGGATTGGTGCGGTAGTTCAATAATAGTTCTCTAGTGGAATGAATTATTATTGATAAAATTAAGTTGTGTGTTCGGGGCGAACACGGGATGCTTAATTTTATCGGGAGACCAAAACCAATTCCTCCTCTCGGTCCCTATCGTAGCCTCTTATTTATAGAGTACTATACCCACCTATACCCACTTTCTATACCCACCTAATAGGGGTCGGCCAAGCTAGCTTGGGAACCAAGCTAGGGCCGGCCTAAGCATAAATTGGTGTGGCCGGCCCTAGCTTGAACCCAAGCTAGAGGGGCCGGCCATATTTAATTAAAAAGGATTTTAATTTTAATTTTTATTATGTGGAAGATATAATTTATTAAAGAGAATTAAAATTAAAATATCTCTCTTGTAAAAGATTTACAAAAGATTAAAGAAAGAGATTAGATCTCTTTCCTTATTTGTAGATTGATGAGATATTTTATTTTCTCTTTAAAAATTATTCACATATTGTTAAATTAAAATTATAGAAATTTCTTTTTATCAACCATGAAGGGATTTTAAAGGAAATTTTATTTTTTAAAATTTCCAAAGACAAATAAAGAAGTTTTAATTGTTGATTAAAATTGACTTATTTGTTCTCCATGAGGTGCCCGACCACAATTCAATTAATTAGGAAATTTTATTTATTTTTTCTTAATTAATTATTGTCAAATAAAGTTAAGGAAATTTTATTATAAATAAATTTCCTTATTTGACAAAGCCAAGGAATATAAAAGAGGGGGTAGGGGTGCCTCCATGAGATACAACCTCTATTATTTCTCTCCCTCTTTTGTTCCTTGGTGTGGCCGGCCATCATCATCATCCTCTCCCTCTCTTCCTCTTGTGGTGGCCGAACCTCTCTCTCCCCTTGGAGCTCTTGTGGTGGCTGGATACTACTTGGAGAAGAAGAAGAAGAAGGAGAGAAAGCTAACATCTCTTGGAGCTTGGTTAGTATTTTGGTTTTCTTCTTTGGTGAAGTTCTTCCTTTGTGGCCGAACCTTGCTTGGAGGAGAAGAAGGTGGTTGGTGGTTTCTCATCTCGGTAGATCGTTGCCCACACAACGTCCGAGGTTAGAAGAGGAATACGGTAGAAGATCAAGAGGTCTTTCTAGAAGGTATAACTAGTAGTTTTTCCTTTTCCGCATCATTCTAGTTATTTATGGAAATAATACCAAATACAAGAGGCTTACGTTCTAGTATTTCGAATATGTTTTTCGAAGTTGTGTTCTTTTGTTTTATTTTTCCTTGTGATTTGATTGTTCTTTTCAATTAACCTAAAGTTATTTTAGGAAATTAAATATTAGATTTCTATAAAAGGTTTTGTCTAGTCGGTGGTGGTTGCTCCCATATCCAAGAAGGTCATGTGTCTCGCCACGTCAGTACTGGGAACCAATTATGGAAATTAATATTTAATGGAATTAATAACTTAAGGTGATTTGGGTCGAACGTGTTAAGTTCCGCAGGAGATCCAAGTCAAAACCTAAAAGAACAAATAGATTAAGTTTTGGATCAAACGTGTTAAGTTTCGTAGGCGATCCAAAATTTAATTTAAAAGAACACATGGTAGCTAGGAAAAGGTTCAGACCTTTGTACAAAATTTTTGTACAGTGGAACCTCTAGGCTTTCCGAGTAGCAACTAACAATTACCGACGGAAAAACCTATTTCCGTCGGTAATATATCGATCTACCGACGGAAATAAGTGTTTCCGATGGTAGATTTTTCTGATATTTACTGACAGATTCTGATTTCTGTCGGTATTCCGTCGGTAAATTAAAAAAAAAAATTCCAGGTTCTATCTGTTTTGCAATTTCCATATATACAAATTCCAAATATACAAACCATCACAGATATAATTCATTACAATCAATCCACACAAACATATATAATCCACACATAAATTAAAACATCACATTTACTCAATCCACAATTAAACAATCATAACATTCTAACACTTCATTGATACAACTTCATACAAACATATAATCCACACTTACATCATATATATATAACAATCACTTTTACACAATCGACACTTAAACAATCACAATATCATAACAATTCATTCATATTATTAGAAACAACTATAATCATCTAAAACAAACTAAATTGAACAATATACCATAGTGCATATATAAATCCTGTCAAAATGATACATACCATAGTGCAAAGTCATAGAATACATACCATAGTGCAGAGTACGCAAAATAATACAAGAATGAAATATAATGCTAGAAATCCTGTCAAAAGATAAATATCAAATGATCATGTTGATATATAAATAAATATTTTTGCATATATGTATATCGAATTTTATTTATAATAAAATGATACTTGAATAAAAAATGAGCATATGATCATATGAAGAGCCAGTATGTAAATAGAACCGAACGTGACTCCTGAAACATATATTAATAAAACATTTAGAAATTAAATGAATATATTATACCAAATATAAAAATGGAATAAATATATTACCACGGTCTATCTATGATAAATAAAAAACTAATAAAGTGTAATTGAACATACCTCAGAAATGCTAATCATCACCGGCTGATGGATCTTGAGTCTCCTGTGACTCATCAGCAACCGGCACAGCGGCCAGCGGGCCACTGGCAGCCGGCACATGCAGCAGCCCGCTGCCAGCCGGTACAGCGGCATAGTGGCAACAGCGGCCAGTGGCGAGCGGCCCACTAGCGGCCGGCAAGGCCGGCAAACCCGCCATCGAGGGAAGGGGAACGAGAAAAATTGAAAGAAGCAGTGAGATTCGACTTACGGACCGATCGAAGGAAAACCTAGCTCGCCGTCGTCGTCCGCGCGCGTGGAAAGAAAGGGTTGGTTGTGGTAGGGTTAATTAGGTGTAACAACCTAAATTTCCTCATTTCGAGTCCTAAAATTAATTTAAAAATATTTAAAAATATCTTAGAAATATTCTAGAGATTTTTAGAAATTTTTAGAGTATTTTTATACAATTTTTGGAGTTCGTATGGTATTTTTACTAAACGAAAGAAGTTTCGACAAAAAAATATCCAAGCCGAGATTCGAACCCGCGACCTCCGGCCGAAACAAGTTTTAAGCGAATCCGGCTGACCAAGTGAACAATAGGTCGATGCTGATCAGATATGCAGCGACAAATATTTAAGGTATAGTATTTAATAAAAACCCTAGTTATAAGAAAAGAATTAGGTTTTTCTTTTTCCCGAAAACTTTCTCTCCTTTCCTTCTCCCTGTGCGTCGACGTTTTTTTCCTCTTGGGCGGAAACGAAGGAGATTTAGGGCACGCATTCCGGCGGCCGACGAGGGCGTTCTCCAAAGGTTTCTTCATCTCTTTGTGATCCTCTCATCGAGGAGGAGCCGTGAGCACAAGAAGAGACCGAGAGCTCGAGTTCTCCGAAACCCTAGAGCCTTCCCCTTCGGTTGTAAGTCCAAGAAAACCTAAGGTAAGTTGCTACTCACCTGCAGTAGGATAGCTCCGAGGTTTATTCCTTGTTCCTCTTCTTGTTTCCGAAGTTTTGCATTGTTCCCTTTTTGTTACATTGCCGTAGCACGGGGTATGAGGAATAATTGTAGTAGCAAATTGTTTTCCTTGTGTTTCGGATCATGGTATGCAGAGTAGTTGCAATTTGGGTTCCTTTTTGTTTAGTTGCCGTGTAAGTCATTGATAAGGGTTTGCTGCCGTGAGTTCAAAGGAAGGAAGTAATTAGATTAAGCATGTAGGGTTGTGTTTTGTGGATTACTGAAAGAATAGTTATATCTTGTTTTCTTGCCGTAGCATTGAGTGTGAAGAATTGGTGGCATTGGAATAGTTAGAGGTTTAAGAGTAGCATGAGTTTATTTATTTTCTTTGCTTTCGGATTTTATTGTACAGCATGGAAATAGCTAAAGGTTTAAGAGTAGCATGAGTTTATTTACTTTCTTTGCTTCCGGATTTCCTGCTTGTACAGCATTAGGATAGCTTGGAATTAAAGAGTAGTTTAAGGAATTATTCTGCATTGCATTATGTTTTGGTTCCTTGTATGTTCTAGTATATTATCATGTTCACGTATCAACTTTTGATAGCAGCTGCATTATTTTAGTAGATGACATTTCTTTTGCTTGAGCTAATTGACTTGTCTTTACTAAGGGGATTTGAGCAGTATTCGATCTTATTTCTATTTCCTTGGTATAGATTCAAGCATGAGTAGTATCGATTTTAGATCTCTAGATTTCTTTGCTATTAGATTTTGATGAGTATGACATGCATATTTTTATAAGTATTGTACGCAGATTTTTGATAGGTATGACATGCAGATTTTTATAAGTATTGTAGGCTGATTTTGTTTTTCCCTTGCTTTTAGATGTGCATGAACAGATTATGGCATATATATATATATATATATATATATAGCATTTAGTTTTGACTTTTCCTTGCTATAATGAGTAGTTATAAGTAAGAAAAGACTAAGGTCTTGATAGGATCCCTAAATTTTAAGTATTGGGATCAGCAGCACACTAAGTGCCCAAAGGAATGCCAAGGAATTTTATTATAAGAATATTACAAGATAACAAGTATTTTATTTTAAAGAGGCTAGTACCCGACTTCCAAGGTTGTCGTTAAACAAATCCAGGTGACCAATTCCAAGGTCTTGGCCCTAGTAAGACCGAGGTCTTTACCCTTATAGGACTTGTGACTAGCTACCACAGTCTCTATTAGGGAGCGCGCATTGGTACTAAGTCTGGGCCCAAGAGAAGTTGATTACTATTTTAAAGTATTAAAGTATAAGTTTTGAAACAAATGAAACAAGCTTCACTTATGTTTAGAGTCAGCGAGTTTAACTTCTTTTAATTCGAAGCATGCAGTGTTAGTTTTATTTATTTCCTGATTAGTTTATTGAGCATGATTAGACTTATCTTCCAGCATGCAGTTTTATCCTTGTATATCATGAGTATGCAGATTTTAGTGCTTGCTAATGAATATGCATGAGTAGATTTATTTCCTAGTTTCAGTATTTTTAACATGAGCAGCTATATATGTTTTCTTTTAAAAGGTAGCGGATCTACCCTTTTTTTTAAAAGCATACAGTTTCTAGTTTCTTCTTGTATACATGCATATATGAGTTTTTGTGAGTTAGATAGCGCTTACTAAGTAATTTTGCTTATAGTTTGCATTTCCTCTTACTGCAGATAAAGGAAAGGAAAAGATATAGCAAAGGAAGGCGACAAGGTGGTGCGGATGGTGTGTGATGCCAGGACTATGGGAGAGACTTGGGATGTTATTGAGTTTCCATGTTTTAGTGGTTAATAGATATTTGAGATTGTATCTTACATTTTATGCCATTGAAGATTATTCTGATTTTAGATTGTATGCTGAGATGAGTTCTGTTTAATAAGTAGATATGTTGGTGTTTGACACTTATTTAATTGCGTGGGTGTTTGATATATGTTCCAGCCACCTGTGGCTAATGTATATTATATATGTATCTCAGTTTATGGACACCGGTACAGGGGAGATGATGCCGAAATTTTTCGGTAGAGACTCCTCGTGGTTTTGATCATACCGGTGAAGTAGAGTTAGCAGTTAAGTAACGGTCACCCTTAGAGAGTAGTATAGTAAGAAGGGTGGTAGTTACAGTTGGTATCAGAGCAGTTCCTATTCTCCAGCATCACACACACATCAGCATCAGCCTTGCCGTCTTCAAGTAAGAATGTATTTATACTTTCTTTTATACTTTTCCTTTAGTGCTTGCAGTATAGAGAAATGTTTAGAAGTACCTGCTCATATGTGTTTAAAGTCAAGAATCATGCTTAAGTAAGATATATCTAGAAAGTATAGTGATGATTTCAAGTTTTCCCTCTGCATAACTAGATGTCAAGAAGAGGGCGTCCCCGTATCGCTCGTACTGAGGGCCGAGCACAGGAGAACGAAGAGTCCAGAACAGCTGAACCAAATCTTTCTGAAGTTGTTGCTCAACTCCAGAGACAAGTAGCAGAGCAACAATAAGTGATTGTCAATCTGATGGCTAATCAGCAGTCAGTTCCTACCACTCCCCCAACTATCAATGTGGAGACCCCAGTGGTGACTGAAGTTCCACCAGCCGCCCTAGAAGTCGCCACAGCACCTAGAAGACAAGAAGCATACCTGATATAGTGGCTGAAGCTGAAGCTAGAAAGTTTCTCAGGCACAACTGAGCCTGGGATACCCAGGCTTGGTTCAAGACACTAGAGAGCACAATGGAGCTTCTTGACTGGCCAGAAGTCGAGAAGGTTAAGTGTGCCTCTTTCTGTCTATCTGTAGATGCTCGTATGTGGTGAGAGAGAGTTAAGAGCAAGAGAGTAGTCAATCAGATGAGCTGGGCTGACTTTGAGACAGAGTTTCACGAAGAATTCTTCCGCCAACGGATCACCAATAAACATTATGAAGAGTTTAAAGAATTCAGAAGGTGAACCATCCTTTGAGTTCACGGGAGTGCCGAAGAGGAAGACCCAGAAATTCCTCTCCTCCCTAACAGCTCACCAGATGTTAGCTAAAGGATGTACTGGTTTTCTTGCGTACATTGTGAATGCAGAAAAACAAGAAAGACCCAAGCAGGAAGATGTTCGGGTAGTCTGTGAGTATCCAGAGGTATTCCCAGAAGAGCTACCTGGACTACCTCCTAACATAGAAGTGGAGTTTGAAATTGAATTGGTCTCTGGCACCAGCCCAAATTTCAAAAGCTCCGTACCGAATTTCTCCAACAAAGCTAAAAGAGTTACAAGAACAACTTCAGGAGCTGCTTGACAAGGGTTTCATCTGCCCTAGTCATTCACCCCGGGGAGCTCCAGTGTTGTTCGTTAAGGAGAAAGACAGATCTATGCGGATGTGCATGGATTTTAGAACGCTGAACAAAGAAACAATCAAGAACATGTACCCACTACCCAGAATCGACGACTTATTTGATCAATTGAAAGGGGCAACAGTGCTCTCAAAGATAGATTTGAGCTCTGGATATCACCAGTTGAAGTGAAAGAAAGCGATATACCCAGAACAGCTTTCAGGACCAGATACGGACACTACGAATTTGTAGTCATGCCTTTTGGTGTGACTAATGCACTTGCAGTCTTCATGGACTTGATGAACAGAGTGTTAAGAGAATACCTTGACGAGTTTGTCATCGTGTTCATCAACAACATTCTGATCTATTCAAGAACCCCAGAGGAGCATGATACGCACTTGAGAATAGTCCTGTAGACCCCACAGCAGAAACAGCTTTATGTCAAATTCTCGAAGTGCGAGTTCTGGTTAAATCAGGTGGCGTTTCTAGGTCACATTATTTCTAAAGAAGACATCCAAGTGGATCCTGCCAAGATAGAGGCAGTCAATAATTGGCATATGCCCAAGAACGTTAGAAAGATGAGAAGCTTCCTTGGTTTAGCTGGGTATTACAGAAAATTTGTGGAGGACTTTTCCAAGATAGCCTCTCCACTAACAGCCCTAACGAGGAAGGACAAGAAGTTTGAATGGTCAGACAAATGTGAGCAGAGTTTCCAAGAGCTAAAGAAGAGACTGACCAGTACTCCCATCCTGATAGTTCCAGAAAGTGACAAGAGTTTTGACATTTACAGTGATGCTTCCAAGATGGGCCTAGGAGCTGTACTCATGCAAGAAGGAAAAGTTATAGCTTATGCTTCCAGACAACTCAAAGACTACGAGAAAAACTATCCCACTCATGATCTTGAGCTGGCAGTTGTGGTCTTTGCATTGAAACTCTGGCGACACTATTTGTATGGAGTCCAGTACAGAATCTTCACAGACCATCAGAGTTTAAAGTATTTCTTTACCCAGAAAGATTTAAACATGAGACAGCGCAGGTGGCTAGAGTTGGTCAAAGACTATGACTGTGAAATCCTCTATCACCCAGGAAAAGCTAACAAAGTGGCTGATGCACTAAGCAGAAAATCCAGTGCATCTCTGATGTCTTTGTCATCATTAGCCCTGCCACTGCAGAAGGAGTTGTCAGATTTTGGAATGGAAATTATTTATGGGCAACTCTCTGCATTGACCTTAGAGTCTACCTTGCTTAAGGATATACAGAGAAAACAAAGTGAAGATCCAGACATCCAGAAGATCATGCAAGGGATACAAAAAGAAGAAAATTCGGAGTTTCGAGTATCAGACAGTGGAATTCTTTATCAGGGGAGCCGCCTTTGGATCCCCAATGATGAAGAACTGAGAAAGAAAATTTTAGAAGAAGCTCATAGTACTCCTTACTCCATGCATCCTGGTTCCACCAAGATGTATCAAGACTTGAAACAGAGGTTCTGGTGGTCTGGACTCAAGAAAAACATTGCTAGATATTTCAGTACCTGCCCGACATGCCAGAGAGTCAAAGCAGAACACGAGAGACCAGGAGGAATGCTACAACCCCTTCCAATACCAGAGTGGATGTGGGAAGACATATCCATGGACTTTATAACAGGTCTTCCAAGAACCACGAACGGATATGATGCGATATGGGTAATAGTGGACAGATTGACCAAGTCTGCCCATTTTCTAGCCATCAAGGTGTCTCATTCTATAGAGCAGTTGGCACAACTGTATGTTAAGGAAGTGATCAGACTTCATGGAGTTCCAAAATCTATTGTGTCTGATAGAGATGGGCGCTTCACCTCTCATTTTTGGGAGTGTGTTCAGAATGCACTAGGCACCAAACTCAAGTTGAGCACAACCTTCCATCCTCAGACTAATGGACAGACAGAGCGAGTAAATCAGATTTTAGAAGATATGCTTAGAGCTTGTGCACTAGATTTCAATGGAGGTTGGTGCAAGTATCTATGCTTAGCTGAGTTTGCCTACAACAATAGCTATCAGACCACCATCAAGATGGCACCTTATGAGGCGTTGTATGGCAGGAAGTGCAGATCACCCATTTGCTGGCAAGAAGTAGGTGAAAGAAAAGAAATGGAAGTGGAACTGGGCATTCAGACAGAGTTGATAGATGAGACTACTCAGGCTATCTAGAAGATCAGACAGAGAATTGAGACTGCCCAGAGTAGACAGAAGAGTTATGCTGACACACATCGTAGGCCACTGGAATTTCAAGTAGGGGATTCAGTTTTTCTCAAAGTTGCTCCGATGAAGGGAGTGATGAGATTTGGCAAGAAGGGGAAATTAAGTCCTCGCTATGTAGGACCTTACCTTATCACAGAAAGGATTGGGAAAGTAGCATACAAGTTGGACTTACCTCAAGACATGTCAGCAATACATAATGTATTTCATGTCTCCATGTTAAAGAAGTGTCTCCACGACCCTAGCCAAGTGATTTAGCCTCAGTCAGTGCAGATCCAGGAGGATTTTAGCTATGAGAGCAGACCTACACAGATAGTGGACATAGAAGTTAAGAGACTAAGTAACAAAGAAGTACCACTAGTGAAGGTCATCTGGCAGAATCAGAAGCATGAGGAAGTCACTTGGGAGCGTGAGGACAGTATGAGACAGAAGTATCCAGAGTTATTCTAAGTTCCAGGACGAACTTTTTATATGGTATGGGGAATTGTAACAACCCAAATTTCTTCATTTCGAGTCCTAAAAGTAATTTAAAAATATTTAAAAATACCTTAGAAATATTCTAGAGATTTTTAAAAAATTTTAGAGTATTTTTATGCAATTTTTGGAGTTCGTTTGGTATTTTTACTAAACGAAAGAAGTTTCGACAAAAAAATGTCCAAGCCAAGATTCGAACCCGTGACCTCCGGCTGAACCAAGCTTTAAGCGAATCCGGCTGACCAAGTGAGCAAGCGGTCGATGCTGATCAGATATGCAGCGACAAATATTTAAGGTATAATATTTAATAAAAACCCTAGTTATAAGAAAAGAATTAGGTTTTTCTTTTTCCCGAAAACTTTCTCTCCTTTCCTTCTCCCCGTGCGTTGGCGTTTTTTTCCTCTCGGGCGGAAATGAAGGAGATTTAGGGCACGCATTCCAGCGGCCGGCGAGGGCTTTCTCCGAAGGTTTCTTCATCTCTTTGTGATCCTCTCGTCGAGGAGGAGCCGTGAGCACAAGAAGAGAGCAAGAGGTCGAGTTCTCCGAAACCCTAGAGCCTTCCCCTTCGGCTGTAAGTCCAAGAAAACCTAAGGTAAGTTGCTACTCACCTGCAGTAGGATAGCTCCGAGGTTTATTCCTTGTTCCTCTTCTTGTTTCCGAAGATTTGCATTGTTCCCTTTTTGTTTCATTGTCGTAGCACAGGGTATGAGGAATAATTGTAGTAGCAAATTGTTTTCCTTGTGTTTCGGATCATGGTATGCAGAGTAGTTGCAATTTGGGTTCCTTTTTGTTTAGTTGTCGTGTAAGTCATTGATAAGGGTTTGCTGTCGTGAGTTCAAAGGAAGGAAGTAATTAGATTAAGCATGTAGGGTTGTGTTTTGTGGATTACTGAAAGAATAGTTATATCTTGTTTTCTTGTCGTGGCATTGAGTGTGAAGAATTGGTGGCATTGGAATAGTTAGAGGTTTAAGAGTAGCATGAGTTTATTTATTTTCTTTGCTTTCGGATTTTATTGTACAGCATGGACATAGCTAAAGGTTTAAGAGTAGCATGAGTTTATTTACTTTCTTTGCTTCCGGATTTCCTTCTTGTACAACATTAGGATAGCTTGGAATTAAAGAGTAGTTTAAGGAATTATTCTGCATTGCATTATGTTTTGGTTCCTTGTATGTTCTAGTATATTATCATGTTCACGTATCAACTTTTGATAGCAGCAGCATTATTTTAGTAGATGCAATTTCTTTTGCTTGAGCTAATTGACTTGTCTTTACTAAGGGGATTTGAGCAGTATTGGATCTTATTTCCATTTCCTTGCTATAGATTCAAGCATGAGCAGTATCGATTTTAGATCTCTAGATTTCTTTGCTATTAGATTTTGATGAGTATGGCATGCAGATTTTTGATAGGTATGACATGAAGATTTTTATAAGTATTGTAGGCTGATTTTGTTTTCCCCTTGCTTTTAGATGTGCATGAACAGATTATGGCATATATATATATATATATATATATATATATATATATACAAAGTTGATATCCTGCGGGACTTAAGATGCGCGACTGTGCGCGACATCGACGCGGCATGCCCTCTGGACCGATCAGGACATATCCTGATCGGTCTGGGAGGCTTCTGATCGGTTTGTGGACCGATCAGGACATATCCTAATCAGTCTGTGGACCGATCAGGACATATCATGATCGGTCTGTGGACCGATCAGCCTATAGGCTCCGCATGCCGCGTCGACGTCGCGATCCGCCAACGAACCAGGCGCGCACAGTCGCGCATCTTAAGTCCCGCAGGATATCAGCTTTGTATATATATATATATAGCATTTAGTTTAGACTTTTCCTTGCTATAATGAGTAGCTATAAGTAAGAAAAGACCAAGGTCTTGATAGGATCCCTAAATTTTAAGTATTAGGATCAGCAGCACACTAAGTGCCCAAAGGAATGCCAAGGCATTTTATTATAAGAATATTACAAGATAACAAGTATTTTATTTTAAAGAGGCTAGTACCCGACTTCCAAGGTTGTCGTTAAACAAATCCAGGTGACCAATTCCAAGGTCTTGGCCCTGGTAAGACCGAGGTCTTTACCCTTATAGGACTTGTGACTAGCTACCATAGTCTCTATTAGGGAGCGCGCATTGGTACTAAGTCTGGGCCCAAGAGAAGTTGATTACTATTTTAAAGTATTAAAGTATAAGTTTTGAAACAAATGAAACAAGCTTCACTTATGTTTAGAGTCAGCGAGTTTAACTTCTTTTAATTCGAAACATGCAGTGTTAGTTTTATTTGTTTCCTGATTAGTTTATTGAGCATGATTAGACTTATCTTCCAGCATGCAGTTTTATCCTTGTATATCATGAGTATGTAGATTTTAGTGCTTGCTAATGAATATGCACGAGTAGATTTATTTCCTAGTTTCAGTACTTTTAACATGAGCAGCTATATATATTTTCTTTTAGAAGCATACAGTTTCTAATTTCTTCTTGTATACATGCATATCTGAGTTTTTGTGAGTTAGATAGGGCTTACTAAGCAATTTTGCTTATAGTTTGCATTTCCTCTTACTGCAGATAAAGGAAAGGAAAAGATATAGCAAAGGAAGGCGACAAGGTGGTGCAGATGGTGTGTGATGCCAGGACTATGGGAGAGACTTGGGATGTTATTGAGTTTCCGTGTTTTAGTGGTTAATAGATATTTGAGATTGTATCTTACATTTCATGCCATTGAAGATTATTCTGGTTTTAGATTGTATGCTGAGATGAGTTCTGTTTAATAAGTAGATATGTTGGTGTTTGACACTTATTTAATTGCGTGGGTGTTTGATATATGTTCCAGCCACCTGTGGCTGATGTATATTATATATGTATCTCAGTTTATGGACACCGGTATAGGGGAGATGATGCCGAAATTTTTCGATAGAGACTCCTCGTGGTTTCGAT
The DNA here is from genome assembly GCF_018446385.1 of Zingiber officinale. Taxonomy (NCBI): domain Eukaryota; kingdom Viridiplantae; phylum Streptophyta; class Magnoliopsida; order Zingiberales; family Zingiberaceae; genus Zingiber; species Zingiber officinale. Next base: position 118,745,347 of record NC_055998.1, on the reverse strand, counting down.
CATACCGGTTAAGTAGAGTTAGTAGTTAAGTAACAGTCACCCTTAGAGAGTAGTATAGTAAGAAGGGTGATCGTTACATTAAGCATGTTTACCGACGGAATGTTTTTTCCCGTCGGTAATTCCATTTGTAAAACTATATTTTTTTGTAGTGTGATATCTATGCGACCATCGCCGCATGTTTATTTTATTTTGATATCATCTTTACAAGTCAACTACTATTAATATCCTTGCTTGATATTATCTCTATGAGTCAACTATTATTTTTCTCATTGTTATAGTTTATATATTATAATTATACATTTACTTATATATTAAATTTAATATATTTATTTAATTGACACGTTAATTCGTCTAGTTTTAATTCTTTCCATTTCGACAGCAACAACGAAATGAGCATTTTCAGTTATGAAACTTATTGAAACAACTTTTCATGATAAGATAGAAGAAGAGTTTTTAGTAGATTCTATGGTCATCTACATTGAATGGGAGTTGATTGAAAAAATTGATAATATTATAATAATTAATAAATTTGATTCTAAGAAGAATCGAAGAGCATAACTTCGACGGTTAGCCCCAGATTAGGGGTGTAATCGAGCCAAACCAAACCAAACTCTTGGATGTTTGAGTTTGACTCGTTTATAATCGAGCCGAGCTCGAGCCTTATTTAACGAATATATTCATGGCTCATGAGCTTATTCGAGCTTTTATCGAGCCTAAATGAGCTTAATAAATATAAATTATAAATTTAAATATTCATTAAAAACTAAATTATATATTTTAAAAAAATTATAATATTCTTGTTAAAATTTATAATTTTATTCTAATAAATAAATTTAATATATTTGTCTATGTTTTTCATAAGTAGAGTGTAAAATCATTAAATTCAATATCAAAACTATTATTTTTTTATTTAAAAATTGATTCATGAGCTTAACGAACATGTTCACGAGCTAACGAGCCGAATATTGTGAAGCTTGAGCTTGGTTTGTTTATTTTAACGAGCCTCATTAAACGAGATCAAACGAGCTTTTATCGAATCGAGCTTTGATTAGCTCACGAGCGGCTTGGCTCATTTATACCCCTATCCCAGATAAATTTAGATCCTAGCTACGCCCCTGGCTTCTCTATTTCCACTCCTTTGGTTGATCTGCCGAGCAGAGGAGTCCTAGAAGAATCAATGAGGGCTTGCTGGGCCGCTATAACCCTATTTTCTTTGATATTGTTATGGCTGAGTTATGCTATATACAAAACTAGGCTATGTGAAAAGCCTACAAAGCTAGCAGCCCAAGAAGCCTCACAACCCAAAAGCCTAGTTATAACCATTACTACAAGGCATGAGCTTATTAGAGGATCATATATATGTATGAATATTTACACCACCTACACGTCGCTATGATGCAACAAATTGACTTATTGTAGCATAATACTCCATCAATATGGAAATTATGAGAGATATTATAAAAGGATTCTTTTCCGTTGGCAGGGGTACATGCACATGCATATTGACACACCTTCTTCTACCTATTGTTTACTTTGCACCACCACATGTTTTTGGCTTGTCTATTGTAATAGCTGTGCTAGTACCCCTGGTTTGCTTACTGATAGTTTCCCTATTTTTTGAAGGGTTCTCAGAACCAGTCAATCTGTACGTCATATCATCGACGGTCCATTCTCATCGCTTCCGTGCGGAATCACCACTAATTAAACAACGATACTAATCTAATATTTTTTATATGTGGTACATAAACTTAACAGGTAAAATAGGTAATTTAATAATATAAACTAGTTTAGCATCTACTTAATGCATGACTTAAAATAAAAATATTCATAACTATTACAGAGGCTATACAGGGTGAGTAAAAAGAGAATTAATCGACTGAACTCAATTAATATAGAAATTTATTTATTTATCTTAAAATATTGATTATGTCTATCAAATAGATTCTATCTGAATTTTAAAAATATGAGTTTAGTTAAACTGAATTTTGCTATGTCCGAGTGAGAATCGAAAATTTAAAATCTCTTATTCCTTAATTTATGATTCCCCTCTCTCCCAAATCTCGATTTAACAAAAAATTTATTATCTTGGTTTTAGACCGATTTAACTGATATTTTATCAATTTTATTTGTTCAGTTTTTATACGAAAGTTCCATCGATTTGATTTAGTAAAAAATAATTAATTTATTAAATTTCGATTAAAATCATTCCATTATAAGTGATTGCTCGTCATCTAATTGAAATATTTCAATCAGATTGAATGATTCTGGATCGTATTCTTGGAAGCATTTTCCAAACTTAACGAAGGTTAGGAGTTTGCCTGAAAGATATTTTTTCCCTAGGAATTCCTTTCAAACAAGGTAAGAATAAGACTTTTTGATTGGAGGAAATTCTTTGCTTTCATTCTTAAATTCTAAAATAATAGAATTTTTGATAATATAAGGTTTTTTTAATATATATATTTATGAGGTGATTTTTAATACTTTTGGATAAAGAATAAACACACTTTACACGAAAATTAATAGGTAATTACAAATTAATTAGTTATAGATTTTATTCTATTGGGTTTGTGGATGAATTATCAAAAATCTCCATGTGACATTTTATTTTATCTATCAATAACGTTAATAAATCTACTTAGATATATTACAAACATTACCTAGAGATTTCACGAAATCAAATCTAAATTGTTTAAGATTATTAGTTTCATTATCATCTAAGGGCTAAATTTAGTTCAAACCTATTTGATGAATTCACGAAGGCGAGTATATAAAATTTGCATTCTATTTTATTTTTGAAATCACATCGGTGCACAACTTTTGCTTGACCAATACTAGTGTGTTGCCTAGTCACAGAAATAATTTTAGTCAAAAATAATTTTAATTAACAGAATTAATAGTTTTTTTTTATAATTCAGATATTAATCCAGAAATTTTCCACTGAGCATGATAAAATTATTACTTTTTACCTAAAGGGCATAGATTTGAATCCTTAAAATAATCTCTTGTAAAAAGTAAAGTAGAATTATATACAATGGATTCTTCCTCGGGACTCTGTATGACGGGAGTTTTGTGCATCGAGTTGCCTATTATAATTCGAGATTTAATTTTGAAATTTTCCATTAACCACAAGATAAATCGGGAAGCACTCGCGAAGACCCATCCAAATAATAAGTATCTTAGCTAGTTTGTCATTCGATTAGAGTATAATCTTTACCACGTACAATAGTTAAGATTTGAATCTTAGATGCTTAGTTAATTATTTGAAGGATCTTATCGTTGGACCTAGATCCGGGGCGAATTCATTATTCATAGCCTTTTCAGAATCATGTGGCAAAGGCGATTCGCTCGCCCCTAGCGCCCCCGTCAATCCGTCCCTAGGCCAACACGGAGGAGGTAAATCACGGGTGGCTACTAGCCATTAGTGCAAATGGTCAAGACATGGGGGAGATTATGCTCGGTCATGCCGAGTTTCGACCCCAAGACCTCATGTGACAATACCCCATGTTTTAACTATCGCACCGCCCCGAGTTTCAGAATCATGACTTACGATGGAGGTGATAAAATCACATGAAATTTACAGTTCATTTAGCTTCTGATTACCCATATCAGTATTTATTGCTAGGATTCAGACATACAAAAATTAATCCACGATTTAGCATTCATTTATTTCTTGCATGCAGTTGTTTTCTTCATCTGCTGTCATGTAACAATTTTTCACAAACCTGATTGCATCTATGTCGGATCGTCGATATAATACAAATATCATCAGGTATACTGAAAAGTGGAACAATGTCCCAAATGGTTCTACAAATACATAACAGAAGTTTGCAAATACTTCCTATTTCACACAGCACCATTATTCATATTCTAGCTAGTAGAGCAGCATACAAGCTGGAGTGTTTCTCTTTGATAGGGAAGTACAATCAGCAAATTATAAGGCTTTCAAGTTCATCTTTGCCACTTTGTCTTCACCTTCCAAACTTCACTGCGAGTTGCACATAGATCCAGTCATAAATCCTGTCCGCCATCTGGAAGAGAGCAATTCTGATGGACTTTTTCATGATCATTGCGCCCCAATATGCCCAAAATCCGACTATAAATCCCATAGCAATGAAGTCATAATCCAGAACTTTTTCAAGCTTGCTGCCATTACCATCATCATCATCTCTTGCATGAAGTGGACCTCGCTGGGCTTCATCACTAGGACACTCGGGTAGTGGCCAACCACAAAGGTCCTTGTTGCCGGCGTATATCGCAGGGTCATCGAAGGTTAAAAATTGATTCCCGGTTGGGATTCTTCCGGACAAGTTATTGAAAGAGAGATTCAAGTGACTGAGAAAGTTTAGAGCAGATAAGTTGGAGGGAATTGTGCCAGTGAGATTGTTCATTGACAAATCAAGAGAAAATAACTCTGTCAAAACGGCAATGTTTTCAGGAATTGTACCGGTCAAGTGATTGTTGGACAAGCTTAGGAAGTGCAAATCACGAAGCATCATTAGCTCGTTTGGGATTTCACCAGAAAGATTATTATGCGATAGGTCTATGCTGGTCACGAGGGAGAGAATTCTAATGTATTCATAGGTTGATCCTTTGGCAGTTATTAGGATCTTATCCTTTGGTCTATTAGAGCCCATAGGTGCCATTGCACATTGAAGATTATTATCATGGCATGGGTTAGAATTGGTATAATCTTGAAACATTCCTACAGATGAAGGTATTTTACCAAATAATTTATTGAAAGAAAGATCCAAGACCTTAAGAGAAGCAAGGTGTCCTATATTTATTGGGATGACACCGGTGAAAGAGTTTGAACTCAAACGCAAAATTTGTAGAGAAGTGAGATATCCAACCCATGTTGGTATTTTACCCGACAAATTATTTTCACCGAGATCAAGAGTGATTAACAATTTATATTTTTTTAGGAAAGAAGGAAATTGTCCAGAGATACTATTATTGTTCAAATGTAGATACTCTAATGCATGAGGAAATGAGTTTTGACAATGTGGGAATGTACCAGATAAGTGATTGTTAGACAAATCAATGAAAAATATGGAAGTTAAATTACACAAGAAGCGTGGAAAACTACCATTTATATGGTTATTAGACAACACTAAAATTTGAGCGGAGTCTGTAATCGTTATGTTCGTTGGAATTGGCCCTTCAAATGAGTTGTTTGAAAGATCAGTAAATGGAGAAAGAGTAGAAGGTATTAGACCACTCAAATTATTTGAACTTAGGTCAAGACATTGAAGCCTAGTGTTTGGAATGAAGTTTGAGAACCAGAGTGGAATTGTTCCTGAGAGTCCTACTCCAGAAAGGTACAGTGAATTCAAATACCTTTGGGATTGAATCCATGAAGGAAATGTACCTCCCAAATGACAGGAACTCATATCAATTTCATAGGCATGAAAAGGGGGACGCCAATCATTTGGTAGAATCACATTCAAGGAGTTAAAAGATATATTCAAATACGACAAGCTTGTAAGTTGAGAAAAATGAGCTTCAGTCATGTTACCTTGTAGAGAATTTGAGGAGAGGTCCAGTTCGAGTAAGTGAGCTAACAGTCCAAGGTTGGATGGAATACTTCCACTCATATTATTGTCGGCAATGCTTAAGGATGATAACGCTGCTCCTTGTGGACAATTAGATAAGCCATCAAGTAGATCTGCTAACTCTCCGATGATATTGTTTAATGACAGGTACCATCCATAGGTTGCATAGGCGGCCAAAAGTCTTTGGTATTTCTCCAATTAAGTTGTTCTCTGATACATCCAAATACCACAAGTTGGAAATTCTACCAATAGTTGTTGGTATTTCTCCAGTTAAGTGGTTCTTTGATACATACAAATAACCCAGTTTGGAAATTCTGCCAATCGTTGTTGGTATTTCTCCAGTTAAGTGGTTCTCTGATACATCCAAATAGCGCAGGTTGGAAATTCTGCCAATCGTTGTTGGTATTTCTCCAGTTAAGTGGTTCTCTGATACATTCAAATAGCGCAGGTTGGAAATTCTGCCAATCGTTGTTGGTATTTCTCCAGTTAAGTGGTTCTCTGATACATCCAAATAACATAGGTTGGAAATTCTGTCAATTGTTGTTGGTATTTGCCCAATGAGAAAGTTGCCTTGTAAATCTAATATTAGCATATTTTGAAGACTCCCCAAAGTTTTTGGTATTTCTCCAGTAATCTTATTTCCAAACAAATTCAAATACTTCAAGGAAACAACATTACCAATACTCTCTGGTATCGATCTTGTGATGTTGGTTTCGCTCAAATATAGCTCTTCCAAGTTTGTAAGGTTTCCTACGTTCAATGGCATCTCTCCTGTTATATCATTTCTAGACAAATCAAGATACTCCAAATGGATAAGTTTCCCTATTGTTCTTGGAATATCTCCAGTTATTCGAGTGTAGGACATACTCAAGTGTCTCAAGCTTGTGTAATTCCCTAACATCTCTGGGATTCTCCCATAGATGTTATTACCGCCTAATGCTAAGAACTCCAGTTGGTGCGGAAGGATCGACAAAATTGTTGAAATTTCTCCAGATAATAAGAAATTCGATTGCACATCTAAATATTGCAACATTTTGCTAACATTCTTCAGAATTGTAGAAAATTCTCCTGCTATTTGAGTTTCGATCAAAACTAGCTTCCTCAAATTATGCAGAGCTCCCAAAGCAACTGAAAGCGCCTTGGCATCAAACAATCCCAAGCATCCAGATAGATGGAGGTGTTCAAGATTACTGGCATGAGACAACCACCTCAACATGGAAGCGCTGATGTTCCATTCATACCCACTGAGATCGAGCATGGTGAGGGATGTGAGATTAAATGTGGGTAAGGAAGGTGAGACACGCGGGAGACTTGCACCCTCCAAAAGCAACACTTGTAGAGTAGGAATCAAATTAATTTGGTGGAGCCAATTGGTTGCTTTAGAGAGGTTGACACAACTCATGTCGAGATATTGTAGAGAATTTAAGTTGGAGAGCCAACTCAAGTTGTTTGAGAATAGAGAAATTGGATATGTATAACAATTTCCAAGGTCAAGGTGTTGTATGTGGGAAAGATTCCCTAACACGGGAGGAATTAATCCATCAAAAAAGGCATTGGAGAGGTTAAGGTATTCCAAGTGCACAAGTGAGGCAATCATGTGGGGCACATGCGCATATGAGAAGTTATTAAAGCTCAAATCCAAGTATCTTAAATGCTTCAGTTCAAACAGAGAAGGATTTACCTTGCTCGAACCAATACGCTCCACTACCCATGGATTATAATCATAGGGATAGAAATCAATCTCCGCCCAAAGATAAATCTCCACCCGTGGATTATATTCATAGGGATAGTGAAGGTCAAACCTAGTGACAAAACCAGTAACATTGTCGCAAGCAACTCCTCTCCACTTGCAGCAATCATAGCCGGTCCATGAAGACAACCACTCGCCAGGATCATACATATCGCTCTTGATGGCAATCAAAGCTCTCCTTTCACTCTCTAGGCAGGTGTTCCCCTTGTTGGCATGTAGAGAATCATCACAGTTTGCTCTATTGCTCAACACTATTAAAGCGACAAAGATAACTATAGCATGCTTTGAGGAACTAGAAATCACCATGAAATCCCAATTAAGAGTCATTCGTAAGTTAATTCTCTCTCTAGGAAAGAGGGGAAGAAGATGTGAGTTGGAGGGAATGCAATACTTAGTTCGCATATATATAAGTTGTCTTAACCGTGTGAAAGTTCAATATGCTTGGTTTCGATTGAAAAATTAGATGACTTTGATTCGTGATAGTCCAAGTCCAGTTAGACAGTGTTGTCATTTTCATAATCAATGGTCACCTACTGCGACGACTGATCGATCAACAAGTCAATTTATTTTATTAATACAAATTTTCTTTTAAAAATAGGAAAATGGACATTCAATTTTTACATTATGTGAAGTCCCAAATTATTCTTGTTATCATTTCGATTTGCCTGACTTCCTCGGACGCAAGTGAAACTGCTTCACAATTTATTCTTACTTCTTCTTGCTTGACCTAAATTTCATAAAGGAGGGAGGGAGGGGATGATCACAATCTTGCAAAAGGTTAAATGTATCATCCTGGTGGCTCCCATGATTGCTCCATGCCATTAAAAGGGAGCAAATGAGATACAGACTCTATGTAGGAGGATATTTTTCACCGGCTTCATCGAGACTCTTGCTCAATGTTATAAATTTGTTAAATGGTTATTGGATTGGCTATGCCCTAAGACAAGGAGAGAACAATTAAAATAAAAATGAAACCATCACATCAACAGTCCCTTAAAATTGGTCCTAACAAATGCTATTTTGATAACAAAAAGACAGATTTTTTGTTTTTTTAAAGAATACTCTTTTTGTGTTTTCTCTTAATATCTTAACAAAAAAAAAAAAAGATTGAATCAAATAGATGCAAATTCTTAAGATTTTTATATATGCTTATATGATACGAGACAAGGTCACTTTCACCTTTATCTGCGTCAAAGTCAAGCAAACTTGTATATTGCTCTTGCATATTTAATAGAGTCACCTTCCATTGTTCAAAGGTGTCCATTTCGTTATCTCTTTGTTGGAACAAGTTAGAAGAATTGCTATTGATAATTTAATGGGTCAAGTGGCAATTTAGGGAAAACAAATGCTATTTCGATAAACAATCATAAAAGAATACCCTTTTAATGATTTCTTTTAATATCTTAACAAAAAAAAGATGATTGAATTAGATAGATGCCAATTCTTAAGATTTTTATGTATACGTATGTGATAAGAGACAAGGTCCTCTCACCTTTATCTGAGTCAATGTCAAGCAAACTTGAATATTGCTCATGCATACTTAAAGGCCTCACCATTAGAGGTGTAATCGAGTCGAGCCGAGCTTTTAAATGTTTGAACTTGGGTCGTTTATAATCGAACCGAACTCAAGCTTTATTTAACGAATATATTCATGGCTCACGAGCTTATTCAAGCTTTTATCGATCCTAAACGAGCTTAATAAATATAAATCATAAATTTAAATATTCATTACCAATTAAATTATATATTTAGAGAAAATTATAATTTATTATTAAAATTTATAATTTTATTCTAGTAAATAAATTTAATATATTTGTTTATATTTTTCATAAGCAGAGTGTAAAATCTATAAATTCAATATCAAAACTATTATTTTTTTATTTAAAAGTTGCTTAATGAGCTTAACGAACGTGTTCATGAGCTAACGAGCCGAATATTGCGAAACTTGAACTTGGTTTGTTTATCTTAACGAGCCTCATTAAATGAGCTCAAACGAATTTTTATCGAATCGAGTTTCGAATAACTCGCGAACGACTTGGTTCATTTATACCCTTACTCATCATTAATGGAGTCACCTTCAATTGTTTAAAGGTGTCAATTTCTTCATCTCTTTCTTGGAACAAGTTAAGAGAAATAGAGAATTGCAATTGATAATTTAAATTGATAATTTAAAGGGTCAAAACCTTGGCTTTCACATTGAATCACTAAGATAAAATTCAAATTGGAAAATCTTCATTAACTTTTTTAGCTTAGATTGACCTTTTTTAAACACAAATTAAAAAAATAGATATTCAATTTAAACCACATCAGAAAGCAAATCGATTCAATCCTAAGGATCATACATGTAAGTCTTGATGGTCAACAAAGCTCTTCTTTCAATCTAAGCAATTGTTCCCTCCTGTGGCATTTAAAAAATCACTGAATATTGCTTAGTGCTCAACAATATTAAGGCAATGAAGATAACTGATAGGTTGTCTTCTCCATGTGAAATTAAAGTTCATCAAAATGTTTGATTTTGTTTGGAAACTTGGATGACTTTTACTTATGATAGTCCAAGTTAAGTTGAGAAAATATTATCATTTTGATTACCAATTAATGACCTACTATATATATATATATATATATATATAGAACAGTGATATCCTGCGCTGTGCGCGTCGCGCAGGATATCAACAGTTTTATTTTTTTTTTCATTTTTTGATTTTTTTAATATTTTAAATTTAAAAAAATCAATTAAAAAAAATTAACATTTCTTTATATAAATTTCTAATACATTAATATATCCCCTCAACATATTACAATACTCAATAAATACTTAAATTAATTTTATTTTAATTTTTTTTAACCAAACACTATAACCTAATTGGGAAGCCTGAACCCCAGAGGTAAAATCTAAAAAAAAAAATAACTTTGATACTATAACCCAAAGCCTGAACCCTAGAGGTAAACTCTAAAAAAAAAAATAGATTTGATATTATAACCCAAAACCTGAACCCTAGAGATAAAATCTAAAAAAAAAAAATAGCTTTGATACTATAACCCAAAGCCTGAACCCTAAATTAGCTTTGATACTATAACCCAAAGTCTAAACCCTAGAAGTAAAATCTAAAAAAAAATAGCTTTGATACTATAACCCAAAGCCTGAACTCTAAAAATAAAATTTTTAAAAAATAATTTAATTATTTGTTTGAATTCAAATTTTTTTAAAAAAAAACTAAAACATGATATCCTGCGCGCGCATAGTCGTGCACTGTGCGGGATATATATATATATATATATATATATATATATATATATATATATATAAAAGATACAAAAATGAACATTTAATTTTTAAAGCCTATATAAATACTCTTTTATCTTTTTTTACGAATAATCACTACTTTTCATTTTATATTATTTTCAACAATCATAGAATACTCTAATACTTACTAATATTAAGGCAATGAGATGAATGTATCAGGCTTTGAGGAATTAAAAATGATCTTGAAGTCAAAGTCAAGTTGAGAAAAATGTTCACATTTTCATAATCTATATATGCCCACCCTATTGTGTGACGGATCAACAAGCTAATTTATTTAGTTTTATTAATAATAAATTTTCTTTTAAAATAGAAAAATGGACATTTAATTTTTAAACCTTGTGAGAAGTCCGAAATTAATTATATCATTCGGATTTATCTATCTTCCTCCACTCCAAGTGAAACCGCTTCACAATACATTCTTGTTTCTTCTCGCTCAACCTAAAATTCATACGGTAGAGGGCGACCACACGCTTAGTCAAGTGGTAACTGTGAGCTCAAGCAAGTAAAGGGTCTTGTAAGGAGGACAATATGTGGACAATGACATGAGGATAATTTAGGAAAAACAAATGCTATTTTAATAAAAGAAAATCATAAAAGAATACCTCTTAATATATTAACAAAAAAAATGATGAAGATTGAATTAGAGAGATGTCATTCTTAAGATTTTTATACATGCGTATATGTTACGAGACAAGGTCACCTTCACCTTTATGATCTGCGTCAAAGTCAAGCAAACTTGTATATTGCTCATGCATACTTAATGGAGTCATCTTCAATTGTTCAAAGATGTCCATTTCCTTATCTCTTTCTTGGAACAAATTAGAAGAATTGCTATTGATCTAGGCTTTAACATTGAATCAGTCAAAAGTTAAAATTCAAGCGGTGGCAAATTATCAAATCAATCTAAATCACGTATTCAAGATTCAAAATTATAAAATCATATACCTCATATCTATTTTTCCTCTCTATATTTATCTCAATTTATTACTACAGTGTAACAATTAATATAGTGTTCATCAGCATAGTAAGATCTCTACTGTAACAATTGATTAAAAAAATTTATTTTATGTTTAAAAAATTACTATTTTTAATATAATATATCAAATTAATATTTGAATGTACGAATATAATTAAAAAAATTAGATAAATACATAAGACTTGTTTTATATCATTTTAAATTTTTTAAATTTATCAACTGATTTTAATTGAAACTATGGACTTTTGTTCGTGAAAGTCCAATTCAACTTGAGAAAATGTTATCATTTTCATAATCAATGGGCACCTATCATAAGTCATTACTTTTATCTTTTCCGTGAATACTCATCACTTTTTCATTTTATATTTGATTCCGTTCGGAAGTTGTGTCGGATGAAGGCTGGTCTCGGTGTACTGGAGGTTGACGAAAAGTCGCTACGGAGCTGGATCTACCTGGCACTCCCCGGAGAGGCGGGCACTCGCGGCTGACGAGGGAAGGTGATCAGGAAGATGACAACCGAACTCTGCGTACACTTGGACAAGCACACAAGTCGTTAGAGACCCAAAACCAGGGAAAAAGTCCCCGAGTCAGGCCCTCCGACGCTCAAGTCAGGTACTTTTTCCCCAGAAATCACAGAGAAATGATGAAAAGTAAAGAGTAGTGAGAAATGACGAGTGAGCGTACCCGCGTAAGGGACAAAACATCCCTTTTTATACTGCAACGAATGTTTCTGGAGCCTGGCGAATGTCAGGTGTCAGGTGTTGTCTGACGGTGGTCGACACGTGGCCTTCCCTTATAGGTCGATGGAGGAATCAAGAGGCGTATGAGCCTCAAACCGTTAGAATATTCCCTAACATATGATGATTATTCTCTGACAGGTGGTTACGATTCCTTGTATATTTGTCATGTAGTGTCTGGTCTCCTGACCTGCATCTGTCCACTGTCATCCAAGGCATGCGCGTCCCGACCTGTACGCTGGGTCTGCCTCTCGTCTGTGCTGTTATCCAAGGCAAGTACGTCCTGACCTGCACGCTGGATCTGTGTCCCGACCCATATCTGTGTGCTATTATCCAAGGCAAGTACGTCCCGACTTGCACGCTGGGTCTGTGTCCCGACCCATATCTATCTGCTATTATCCAAGGCAAGTACGTCCCGACCTGCACGCTGGGTCTGTGTCCCGACCCATATCTGCCGGTTATTATCCAAGACAAGTACGTCCCGACCTGCACGCTGGGTCTGCCTCCCGACCCATATCTGTCTGCTATTATCCAAGGCAAGTACGTCCCGACCTGCATGCTGGGTCTGCGTCCCGACCCATATCTGTGCTATTATCCAAGGCAAGTACGTCCTGACCTGCACGCTGAGTCTGTGTCCGGGCCCGTTTACTGGTAGACTAAGTCCTCAGCTATACCTGGCCCGCGGGCCCGTCTATTGCCCACTATCAGGGCTGGTCTTATAATCCCCTCCTTTGACCGCCCCGTCCGCTGAGACTTTGACCTTGGCCACGTAAGCTTGACTTTTGACCTCCTTGCTCATGTCAGCTTGACTGCTGACCAGCCACGGAGGCTTGACTTCTGACCTTCTTGACTTCCTCGTCAGCTTGATTGCTGACCGGCCATGGAGTCTTGACTTTTGACCCTCATGACCTCCAGGTCAGCTTGACTCCTGACCCTCCTATGGCCTTGACTCATAACCACATCACCCTATCGACCCCACAAAACATACGTCGTATCACAAGCCTCCCCCTCAAGTCTAGTCGAAGGAGGCTCTAGTCCGACTGACTAGACCCCAGTTCCTTCAATACCCGCCCTGGGTCTTGCACTCTTTTGTTGACCTGTCTATTATCCATATGCTGCAAAATTTCCTTATATTTCGGGAGATGAACGATCTCCTTCGGAACTTATGTGGACTCCTCAACTTCTACACGCCCTTTCTTCCTATTAATGATATGCTGCTTTCCAAGCGCCGCCTCAAGTTCCGAGGAAATCCCTTTATCTTCTCCTTCTTTATAAAAGATCCAACTGTTCACAGCTTCCCACCATCCTCTTGTTAATGTAGTACCTTGCTTCCATGGAACCGACCACAGAACTTAGCGAACTTGCTTCCTTGCTTCGACAGACTTCCCATCTATTGGAGTTATCTGCTCAAAAAGAAGAAGCTTCGCTCCAGCAAATTGCCACTCTAACAGAGTTGCTGGCTCAAAAGGAAGGCATCCTTCAGGAGATGACTGCGAGCAACGATCTTCAAGCTTCCCTTACTCATGAAATGGAGAGCCTCTGGCTGGCTGCTAAATCTAGAACTCGAGCTGAAATTGCTCTTAAACATAAAGCTCAATCAGACTTTCAGAGTCAGGGGTAGTATATTGCTTATTTGAAGAGGAGGCATGAAGATGAAGTGGTTCTTTTGAAAGAGGAAGGACGGACCAAAGATGAAACCATTGGGCAACTGAAGCGTACCATCGATCTCCTTACAAAAGACCTCATCAAAGTCCGAGCTCATTTAACTAGGAAGGACCAAGCCTCTGGCTCTGGTAGCCATGTAAACCCTTGACAGATGTACTTCTGGTGTCACGGAATAAAAATCTGTTTTCTGCATTCCATTCATGGTTGTATAGCCCCATACTATATGCTACGAGTATCGTCATGCTTTTATATGACACCTGCACTTGTCTAATATTTCTAGCAAAAATAGCAGTAATAAAAATAGTCGGCTTACTCCGTTTTACCTCGTAACCTACGAGCCAAAAACCCATTAGAGGCTTGATGATCTGTTGGTAACACCTCATATGCGGCAAGAACCCTCGAATGCAGCTTATTGACTAGTCTGCTACGATGACTTGGCTTGTAGACTTGGTTTGCTGCATGATACCTCAACGAGTATAAGGAGTGTCGACCGAGATATTCCTTGCCCCTACTGAGAAAGTCGTTGGTCGTGAAAGTATGCTCACTTATAACTTGCACTGGGGTAAAAGTCTGGGACAACCGACCGGGAAGGTCGTTGGGCGTGAGAGCATAGCACACTTATAACTTGCACTGGGGCGAGAGTCTGGATCAGCCGACCTGGACGGTCATTGGGCGTGAGAGCATAATTCACTTATAACTCACACTGGGGCGAGAGTCTGGATCAGCCGACCTGGACGGTCGTTGGGCGTGAGAGCATAGCTCACTTATAACTCGCACTGGGGCGAGAGTCTGGATCAGCCGACCTGGACGGTCGTTGGGCGTGAGAGCATAGCTCACTTATAACTCGCACTGGGGCGAGAGTCTGGATCAGCCGACCTGGACGGTCGTTGGGCGTGAGAGCATAGCTCACTTATAACTCGCACTGGGGCGAGAGTCTGGATCAGTCGACCTGGACGGTCGTTGGGCGTGAGAGCATAACTCACTTATAACTCACACTGGGGCGAGAGTCTGGACCAGCCGACCTAGACGGTCGTTGGGCGTGAGAGCATATCTCACTTATAACTTGCACTGGAGAGAGAGTCTGGATCAGCCGACCTGGACGGTCGTTGGGCGTGATAGTATAGCTCACTTATAACTCGCACTGGAGTGAGAGTTTGGATCAGCCGACCTAGACAGTCGTTGGGCGTGAGAGAACAGCTCACTTATAACTCGCACTGGGGCGAGAGTCTGGATCAGCCGACCTGGACGGTCGTTGGGCGTGAGAGCATAGCTCACTTATAACTCGCACTGGGGCGAGAGTCTGGATCACCGACCTGGACGGTCGTTGGGCGTGAGAGCTTAGCTCACTTATAACTCGCACTGGGGCGAGAGTCTGGAACACCGACCTGGACGGTCGTTGGGCGTGAGAGCTTAGCTCACTTATAACTCGCACTGGGGCGAGAGTCTGGAACACCGACCTGGACGGTCGTTGGGCGTGAGAGCTTAGCTCACTTATAACTCGCACTGGGGCGAGAGTCTGGATCACCGACCTGGACAGTTGTTGGGCGTGAGAGCTTAGCTCACTTATAACTTGCACTGGGGCGAGAGTCTGGGACATGGACGGTCGTTGGGCGTGATAGCATAGCTCACTTATAACTCGCCTGGGGGCGAGAGTTTGGGACGCGAGTCTGGGCGTGAGAGCGTGACTCACTTATAACTCGCCTGGGGCAAGAGTCTGGAACGCTGATCGGGCGTGAGAGCATAGCTCACTTATAACTCGCACTGGGGCGAGAGTCTGGGACAGCCGACCTGGAAAGTCGTTAGGCGTGAGAGCATAGCTCACTTATAACTTGCACTGGGGCAAGAGTCTGAGACAGCCGACCTGGAAGGTCGTTGGGCGTGAGAGCATAGCTCACTTATAACTTGCACTGGGGCAAGAGTCTGGGACAGCCGGCCTGGAAGGTCGTTGAGCGTGAGAGCATAGCTCACTTATAACTCGCACTGGGGCAAGAGTCTGGGACAGCCGACCTAGAAGGTCGTTGAGCATGAGAGTATAGCTCACTTATAACTCGCACTGGGCAAGAGTCTGGGGACCTAGAAGGTCGTTGAGCATGAGAGTATAGCTCACTTATAACTCGCACTGGGCAAGAGTCTGGGACAGCCGACCAGGAAGGTCGTTGAGCGTGAGAGCATAGCTCACTTATAACTCGCACTGGGGCGAGAGTCTGGGACAGCCGACCAGGAAGGTCATTAAGTGTGAGAGCATAGCTCACTTATAACTTGCACTGGGGCGAGAGTCTGGGACAGCCGACCAGGAAGGTCGTTGAGCGTGAGAGTATAGCTCACTTATAACTCGAACTGGGACGAGAGTCTGGATTCAGTCGGACTGGTAGGTAACTTCCTGACCAGGATAGATGTTGCTGACCTGGGGGTATTCCCCGACCAGGAGGGATGCTGTCGACTTGGGGGGTATTTCCTGACCAGGAGATTACTTGAAGAACGCGTCGACGCTATTTAGCCTTTGGGAAAGGAATATCTTGTGGTTTCGCCATATTCGAATTTCCTTCCCGCCTTTTTTGTTCGCCTTTTCCCCAAAAGATCGTCTATCAGAAGCTTTCCGTACGCTTGTTGCCTCTCATGATTTTCTTATCACATCCATCATTAATACGCTTCCTAGAGGGGTGACACCTGTCCAATGCCTTTACTGCTTACGCTGTATGACGCCGCCAAGTTTACCCCCTTTTGTACACGCCTCCCCATAAGATCATTGTCGTTCTGTGATCGGACGACCCTGTGCACTTTACCCAGAAAGATACTTGACTCATCTTTTCGATATTCCCTAGGAGGAACAACTCCCTTTATAAGCCCTAAAGGCAGTCGGTCGTCGCTGCTATGCGTCTTAGACTGTCGTCGTCTTCCTGCTGCTTCGCCTTCTCCAGTGTCTTAGTTTCCTCTTCCCAACTCCTCGCCTTCTTACGTCCGATGCTCTTCTTCCTTTCAACTGACTTCTTCTTCGACCTCTTTGATCCTAACAATGGCAGATGGTAAGGCCTCGTTCTGATATTCTCACTATATTTCCGACATGGATGAGCATGACCTATCCGTGATCCGTTCTGACTTAAACCTAAGTTCGGGTTATGAACTGTGTGTCCCCACGCCCTCCGAGCATCCCTCCTCCCCTCTTGAGGGTTTTGTAACTGTCTTCCGAGATCAGCTTATCGGAGGCCTCTGTTTTCCTATACATCCTTTTATTCTCGCCCTGGGCCAGTACTTTGGCGTTTGTCTTTCTCAGTTTGCCCCTAACTTCTTCCGAGCCGTATGCGGCACGGTCATATTGTGTCGCATATATCAACTTTCTTTAACCCCTCAACTATTCCATCATTTCTATTCCTTTAAACGATCTGATTCTGGAGTATTCATGGTGCAAGCTCGACCTGACTTTAAATTCTTCTCTGATATGCCCTCTTCCAACAAAGGTTGGAAATCTCGCTTTTTCTTTGTTAGATCATCTGAACTCCTGTTCGAACCGACCCCCTGGCTCCCTGACGTCCCTAGTAACCTCTCTGTACATCACCATCAACCTTTTTGCGATGATGCTTCAGCAAAACTGCAGGGTGTGAGCGTCCGCTTATCCATCATTCTATTGGAAGGCTTTTTGTATTCCTTCGGGCTCAGCCCGGTTCAGGCTGAAATAAGGGTTCCACTAGGTAAGACCCCGTTTTCCTTCTGGCAGCTCTTCGCTAACTAAGATATTTTTTCTTTTACTTTGCAGAGGCTGCCATGCTCCGTGTGTATTCCACAGATGTGAAACACCAATCTGTCTCCTATTTAAGAGCCTTAAGTGCGGAGTTGAAGCAGGGTTTGGCTGCTTCTTCCCAGTCTGGCTCTTCCGCCTCCCGGTCTGCTCCTGCTACCCAGCTAGCCCCCCTCGCGTCGATCCAGGAGGAAGTTTCCTCGGCCCCCCCTGAGTATAGCTCCTGTAGAGGATCTGACCATTGTGGCAGAAGACCTAACCCTTGTAGAGCAGGTCGGGGAAGAACGAGCTGCCTCTCCCCCGCCGGCCAAACGTCTAAAGCTCCAGCGTAAGAGGAAGAAAGTTACTCCAGTGACTCAGGCGTCACCTCCACCTGTTCCTTCCGGCCATCGCTCAGATGTCATCCTTCCCCCTTTGGAAATTAGAACCGCTACTCCCGACCGGGAGATTAATTTGGGGTCGGAGGTTCCCGTTATGTCGCCGCAGATATCTGTCCCGACCCTCAATCTTGACCAAGCTTCCGGGCAAATCATTCTTCCTGCTCATGCTCCTTCGGGGCAGGCCTCTCTTCCTGACACTCAGGCTTCTCCTCATGCCACTGCCCAGCCCGGGAGTTCTACCCTTTTATCCATCGACCCCCCGATAGTTACTCCGGCCTCTACTCCTCGATCTCGGAGGAAAATCCACAATAAGTATGCCTTTACTGACTCTTGGCGCCTGCCTTCTTCCACAGAGCCTGGTGCCGTCGAAGGGACTACAGAAGAGGCTCCTCCTCCAGTTGCCCTGGTTGAATTAGAGGGTGATTTAACGGCCTCCTGGCGCTCAAGCAATCGGAAGTTTTGGAAGAATCCTCCCATGACGGGGTTAGATCAAGTGGCTTGCCAGATTATTTCGGTAAGTCCTCTTATCCCCATGCTTTTCTGCTAGAATTTTTTATAACTTTTCATCCTATATCTAATGCAGGCCTGCTCTGCCAACCTAAGCGCCGTTCAGTATGCATCCCGCTTACAGAGGGAGAATGAAGTATTAAAGGCTCATCTTGAGGAGGTAGAGTTGCCACTAACTCCCCGTGATCCCCTTAACCCGACTCCGGGAGACCTAGCGCATTATCTTCGATTGATTGGGGAATCTACAGAGTCTGCCCGCAACATTTCTCATGCAGCTTTTGATAAGATAAAGGCCTTGGAAGCGGCTCTGCAGACAAGCGAGTCCAAATTGGCTTCTGAAGTGGAGAGACGTCGGGCGCTAGCGGCTAATCTGGATAATAAGGATGCCCAGTTGGCGAGTCTGTAGGAAGCCCGGGAGACTCTTCAGAAGACTTTAACTGAAGTCCAGGGTCAATTGGCCTCCCACGCCGACCGGGAGAAAACTCTTCAAAGCAAGTGGGAGGATAGCCAGGCAACTCTTAGATCAATGCGGGCCGACCTTCTGAAAGCTCAAGAGACTATTTCTCAGAGCCAACAAGATTTGACTGTGACCCGATCGGATGCAGAAAAGGCCCAGGCGGATATGAAGAAGGTCCAAGCAGAATTGTCTGACTACCGGGAGGGAGAAGTGGGTCGTCTACGAGCATACATGGCGAGCATACGTCTCCTCCCCCTTTTTCCTGAAGAAGATAGGGAGTTTGGTGAATCTCATGCTCTGTTGTGGTGCGAGTGACGGGGCTCGACAAATGTTGGAGCAGAACCTACTTTGTGCTGCCCCCTCAGAGGACTTCTTAGATATCGATCGCCTAATGAGAGAGATTCCCGATGGGTCGCTTCCCTCCTTCAAGGATGACAACGATCTATTCCTTCTCCCGGAGCCTCCTGTTGACCCGGTAGACCCTGCTGACCCTGCGGACCCTACGGACCCTGCGAAGACCATGCCTTGATGCGGCATTGTGTACTTTTTTGATGATAGATAACACTGAGATTACCCTGCTCTGTAAAAATGATGCTATCAAATCTAATCTTTTCAACCGTGTTTGATTTTTCTGCGATATGTTAACTTTCGATCTCTCCTTAGTTTTTCTTGACACCCTATCCATTGCCTTGCATGTTTTTTGACCGCCTTCAACTACCTAGAATGTTTCCCGACCCACATGTATTGCAGCCAGTACAGAAGTATCCTTCGACTCTCCAGTTCAAGTTTCAGTTGTCCCCGGTCGGGATACCCTTTTTTATCCCGGCCTGTTCCTCTTATCTTTGCCTACTGACCATCGTGGCTCAAGTATGCCTCCCGGTCGGTCCCTTCTCTCGGTCAAGCCCTTCTCTTGTTATCCAAGTCAGGGTACTTCCAGATCTGGCATGGGTGGAGACCAGGCCGGGGAGGCTAGGTCACTTAAGGAAGCTGTCACGTCTCTTCCCAAAAATTTTATCCTCGTACTTTACGCCAATGCTTACATTTCCACATATACCCTCGGGCATTATTTTCAACGAAGATCCGTCGGCTCTCTTTGTTCCCACTTATTATTCTGCGCCGCTGGATGATGCCTGACAACATTGCCCTTCTGCAAGGCGGCTATAAATAACCCCCTTTAGCCTTCGCCCTCACACTTTTGTGCACCTTCTTCCTCCTTCAGTGATTCGTCCATTGTTGTTCCTGACCCCTCGCTTTTGTCTTGATAGTTTCCAGCTCAATCTCTTCCTTCTGTGCCTTTCCTCATGGCTTCCCTCTCTTTTCTATCATCTCTGGTGACGATATGCTACCCAGGCTCATCCACCTTCGACGAGTTGGATCGGGATGACCTGCATTATACATACGGGGTTGAGGATGACCTTGCCCATGTGGTCATCCCCACTGGCATCCACCAATTTTATGCTCCCCCCGAGGGATACAACACCTTCTTTAAAGAGCAATTTGTGGCGGGCCTTCGTTTTCCTCTTCATCCCTTCTTCTCTGCTGTGTGCCACCATTTTCAAATTCCCCTGAGACAATTAACGCCCAACTCTATCAGGATTCTTTGCGGCTTTGTTGTGATTTGTGACGTTTGTGAACTTGGTTGGTCCGCCCCCTTATTTAACTGTTTTTTCACCCTTCGCCGCCAGGAAGAAGGCACCTTCCGCTTCCAACCTCGTCTCCGAACTTCTTTCTTCTCACCCCTGCCCTCTTTGGAGCCGAGCTGGAGAAGCAAATTCCTATTTGTTCGCTTTCCCCATGAGGTAGAATAGCCACTATAATGGCAATCTGCACCTCCGCCAGATCCGCCGCTAGGGGACTTCCATTTGGATACATCTTATATTGAGGCCTCGTCACGCTTGGCTGGATGGCAACTGGATCTGACACGCTTATTAAATGAAGAAGTGCTATCCTATTTTTGTCTGAGCCACATTACTCTAGAGACACCCTATTCGCTAGGTAAGTTCCTCTTGTAACTCTCTTTTTACCTACCGCCTTTTATTTCTCAAATCGCATCTCACCTCCTACTTTGTCTTGCACAGTTGAGGCTTTAACTCATGCTTCAGAGGTTCTACCGCTTCCCTTAAACGACGCGGAGATAATGAGGCGAGGGCGAGTTATCCTACAAAGGAGACCACTGCCATTCTCATATTCAACCTCTGTCGGGAGGGCTTCTTCTGCCAATCCCAGGTTTGATCTCCCACGAAGAGGATCCACTGCTCGCAGACGTGCCTCTGCTGCCCGCTCTGCTCCTCCCCGTACTGAGCGTTCTCCTCGACCTGCTGTCCCTGCTCGTCCTCGGACTTCGCGTTCAACCCGACTTGCTGCCCGGGCTTCCTCCCGGACGTCGCCGTCAACTCGATCCTTTACCCCGACCCCTCTTCAGACAATGGATCCTCCCCCCAACACTTATGTCCCAGGTCGAGGTCTAGGTCGAAGAGCTAATGTACCCTACGCCAGTCCCGCCTTCCGGGAAGCTTCCCAGGCAGCTCGCCAAGCCTGTTCTGCCAATGAGCGGTCGGCTCATGATATCCCCGCTCCTTCTAGACGCAGGGTTCGACTGCCCTCCAACGACTCAGACTCGGACGACCAGCCCTTGGCTCAAAGGCGTCGTCATACGACCCCTGCTATTGCGCCAGACTCCGACCCTTCACCCGTTCCTCAGTCACCTCCTACTGCAACACCGACACCAGTCCTGAGCTAGGCAAATAACCCCCCTCCATCAAATACTCAGGTCAAACCTCCGTTAGCTCAACCTTCCACATCGCAGCTACCGCAGGGCGATGAAGCAGGTCCAGCCACTCGCCCTTCTTCCACTATACCATCAGAGTTTCCTCAAACGCCCTCTTCAGCCCCTTCTGGCTCAGCTGCGAGGCCTTCACCACCACCTCCTGGCTCGGCCGTTGGACCTTCGCAACTAACCCCACTTACTCATCACTATTGTTGCACCGCTGTGCCTTCTGAGATGAAGTTATTGTCCCAACAAGATGTTCCTACCAGCTCCCTTAAAATGAAAGGTCGCTTGGCCACTATATGGGAAGAGAGCCTACAACAAATGGACTCCCTACCTCCCCCTACTAAAATGGACAGATTCTCAGAATTGTATATTAAGGTATTTTCCCTTGTCCTTCCAAATGCTATTTTTCCTGCTCTTATTAGATATTTCCTGGGTATTTCGTGTATTTCAGGTTTGTGCTGAGTCCCTGGTAATAAATCAGTCCTTCCACACTACTCATCACCAGAACAAACTGCTGCAAGACAGGGTGACCGAGCTAGAGCTACAGCTGAGCGATCCGGCACAAGATAATCACGCTCTGCGAGCTGAGATAAAAGATCTGACCAAAAGGAATAATCATCTGGAAGCATCCTTGGCTCATGTTAACAACAAGTTCAAGGCCCTCGAGGAAGAGAAAAATCAAATCGACGTTGTGCACCAGCAGAGCATGGACCAACAAGCTTTGGAGCACCAGCGGGCCATTGATCAATTAACCCAGAAGCTGTGGGCTGCTGAGACTTTAGCACAGGAGCAAGACAAGAAATTAAAATCTCAGGCGGCGCAATTAACGACCCAGGAGGCAAAACTCTTGGCAACACGGGATGAACTGGCTCAAGCCCGGGCTATGGCGAAAGGGGCCTCCACGGCTTTGACAATCTATAAGGATGGGGAGCAAGATCGCTGTAAACAAAGTCACGACCTGTACTTTCGTTCCCCAGAGTTCTGTATACAGGCTGGACAGCGCTTCTCCACGTCTGTTATCTACGGGGCGGGTGGGGGCTCTGCGTCAACTTTACGAACAAGACTATTTAAAGTCAGTTTCGCCTCCTGAATTTTTAGATCATGACCGGATCCTTAAAGAGATCCCTGATGAAATTTTTGCACCTTTCAAGTGATCTTTTCTTGACTACTTGTATATAACAACTTAGTAATTTCTTGTAAAGTACTTTGCTATTTTTCCGCTCATATTCTAAGCTTATTTTTGCCAGAACTGCTTAGCTGGCCGAAAGGAAGATTAGGACATACAGTTTCTGCTCTTACACCCCTGCATCGCTCTATCCGATCTGCTTCTTACCCGATCTGTCAATCAAGTGACAGCTTAGCTCACAGCCCGGTTTACTCTTCTTTGCACATCATCAGATTCTGTAAGGTCTCAAGTAGTTAGCGTTCCATGGTCGATCTAACTACTTGCCTCGATCATCTTGTAAATAATAGGCTCTGGATGCTAACTTTTTGATGACTTTGTAAGATTCTTCCCATTGATGTGCTAGTTTGGTCACGTCCCCCATAGGCTTGATTTGCTTCCAAACCAAATCTCCTTCCCCAAAGAATCGAGGAATTACTTTTCTGTTATAATTTTGCCTCATTCTTTGTCAGTAAGCCTCCAGCCGAGCCACCGTTCTGTCCCGAATTTCACTAATAAGATCCAACTCAGCTAACCGCCACTCTGTGTTTTCTTCATCATATAATGTCCTCCTGACCGATGGCACTCCAACTTCTATGGGTACGACTGCTTCATTGCCATAAACCAGGTGGAATGATGTCAGACCTGTACTTTCTCGAGGTGTTGTACGATAGACCCACAAAATGCCTGGCAGCTCTTCCACCTAATTGCCTCCGACATGATCCAGCTTAACTTTCAGACCTCGCACTATTTCTCTGTTGACTACCTCGGTCTGACCATTACTTTGTGGATATGCTACTGAAGTGAAGGCTTGCGTTATGCCAAACCCCTTGCACCAAGCCTGAATTCTCTGTCCTTGAAATGGTCTTCCGTTGTCCGACACTAGTTTATGCGGAATACCAAATCTACAGAGGATGTTCTTCCACAGAAACTGGATGACAGCGTCTTCCGTGATCCTGGCCAGGGCTTCTGCCTCCGCCCACTTAGAGAAATAGTCCACCGCCACCAATAAGAAACGTCTCTGACCTGGAGCCATAGGAAATGGTCCTACTATATCCATGCCCCATTGATCAAAGGGACATGAAACTATGGATGTTCTTAGTAGAGCTGTCTGCCGGTGTGACAAATTCTGATGCTTCTGGCAAGAGAGGCAAGTATCCACCAGCTTCTGGCCATCTTTTTGTAGAGTTGGCCAAAAATACCCGGCCAGGAGTACTTTTCGAGCTAGTGTCCAACCGCCGACATGGCTATCACAGCATCCCAAATGTATCTCCCGCAAAGCCTGGTTGCCTCCTCTATGCCCAAGCACTTGAGTAAGGGTCTAGAGAAAGACCTCTTATAGAGTTGATCTCCAATCATAACATAAGCATGAGCCTGCTTCCTAACCAATCGTGATTCTTCTGGGTCAGCTGGTAAGATATCTTGCCTAAGGTAGCTGATCATGGGGGCCCGCCAATCAATAGTCACTTCTCTATTGTTTTGCAAATCTATCTGAGCTATGAGAAAGGTTTGTGCCGTTGATCGGTCTAACACCCAAGTAGTCAAAGAATTGGTCATCTTTGCTAGTTCATCTGCCTTCTCATTTTCTGCTCGGGGAATCTTGGTTATCGTGACTTCCGAAAATTCCTCTTTCATCTTTTCATAAGCTTCCCGGTATACTTGCAACTTATCACAATTAATCATAAAATTACCGGTTACTTGCTCAGTTACCAGTTGAGAATCTGAGTATATGACCACCCGAGCTGCCCCCACATGTCGAGCTGCTTACAGCCCTGCCAACAAAGCTTCATATTCTGCCTCATTATTAGTGGCTCGGAAATTCAATCGGACAGCAAGTTGGAGTATATCCCCTTGAGGAGATATCAACAAGATCCTGACCCCGCTTCCTTGGTGAGTTGCCGACCCATCTACATAGACTTTCCATGTTTCCTCAGAGCTGGTTTGATGAACTTCCGTCAGAAAATCGGCCAAGGCCTGTGCCTTAATTGCTGTGCGTGGCTGGTATTGTATGTCATATTCGCCTAATTCCGTAGCCCACTTAATAAGCCAACCTGCAACTTCCATATTAGTTAGAGTTCTTCCCATGGTGCTGTTAGTCAAGACTGTGATGGGATGTGATAAGAAGTAAGGTCTTAGTCGCCTAGCCATGAGGACCAATCCATAAACCAACTTCTCGAGAGCCGTGTATCGAGACTCGACTCCTTTTAATAGATGACTGAAAAAATACACTGGTCATTGTACATTGTCCTGCTCCTTAACGAGCACAGCCCCCACGACCTCAGGGGTGGCAGATAAGTAGACCCAAAAGGCTCCCCAACAACTGGCTTAAACAAAGATAGTAGAGTCTCCAAATAATTCTTAAGCTCTTCAAAAGCTCTAGTGCATTCTTCATCCCATTGAAATTTGGAAGCCTTTCTTAGCACCTTGAAGAAAGGAGCAGCCCGGCCTACGGACCTGGAAATGAATCTTGATAGGGCTGTTATTCTGCCGATCAGCTTTTGAGTTTCCTTCAGACTCTGAGGAGGCTGCATATCCCTTAGTGTTTGAAATTTTTCTGGATTGGCCTCTATTCCTCGTTCAATCACCAAATAGCCCAGGAATTTTCCTCCCTTTGCCCCAAATAAGCATTTCAAGGGGTTCAGCTTCAATCCATATTGACGGAGAATTCTGTATGTTTCTTCCACGTCCTGGATTAGGTTCACGGCTAATGGGGATTTGATAAGTATGTCATCCACATAAACCTCCACATTACCCCCAATCTGTTCCCGGAAGATTTTGTCCATCATCCTTTGATATGTGGCTCCAACATTCCTGAGACCAAAGGGCATGACAGTATAACAGAAAGTACCATCAGCTGTAATAAAGCTAACCTTTGCTTGATCCTCTTTTGCTAAAGGTATTTGATGGTACCCCTGGTAGGCGTCCAACATATAAATCCTTTCGCAGCCAACCGTGGAATCCACCATCTGATCAATCCGAGGTAAAGGATAACAGTCCTTGGGACTAGCTTTGTTGAGATCTCGGAAGTCTATACATACTCTCCATTTATTGTTGGGCTTCTTCACCAAGACTACGTTGGAGAGCCATGATGGGAATTGTACTTCCCGAACATGTCCTGCCTTCCAGAGCTGATTCACCTCAGTTCTGATTATCTTGTTTTGGTCGGCTGAGAAATTCCTCTTCTTTTGCTTGACAGGTCTGGAGTCAGGTAATAAATGCAGCTTGTGCTCAGCCACTTCCGGCTTGACCCTGGGCAGCTCCTCAGTAGACCAGGCAAAGACGTCCCGATTGCGGATCAGGCATTGAATTAATTCTTCCTTGAGAAGAGGAGGTAGATCACTCGCCAAGCGAGTTAAACTCTCTGGGCGATCAACATAGAGTTGTACCTCCTCCCAAGGGATGAGCTCTTCAGCTATGAGCAGAGGCTCTTCTTGGACGGCATGAATGCCCCTATCTTGTATTCTTTGATTCTTGTGAGCCTCCACTCAGACCATGTCGATGTAACATCGGCGCGAGACCTTCTGCTCCCCCCTGACTTCCCCGACCTGCTCGCCCACAGGGAATTTGATTTTCTGATGGAAGGTAGAGACAGCGACCCTAAATTCGTGCAGAGCGGCCCAACCCAAGATGACATTGTAGGATGAGGGGGAGTCTACTACTATAAAGGTGCTCCTCCGTGTAGGCACCAATGGCTCAGTGCCTAAAAGATATGACCAGCTTAATCTGACCCATTGGTTTCACCTCATTGCCTGTAAAATCATATAAAGATGTAGCCACAGGTTGTAGCTCAGCCGCGTCGATCTGCATCTTCTCAAATGCAGTTCTAAACAGAATATTAACCGAGCTCTTGGTGTCGACGAAAACCCGAGCAACTCGGCTGTTGGCGATGATGGCCTTGATGATCAGGGCATCATCATGAGGCAGCTCTAAACCTTCCAGATCGACCGGTCCAAAGCTGATGACAGGGCCGGCAGCCTGCTCTTGACTACATCCCACAGTGTGTACTTCCAGGCGACGCACATGAGATTTACGCGCCCTTCCAGAGTCTCCATCAGTCGACCCTCCAAAGATCATGACAATTTCCCTGACGGCAGCATTGCCTCTGTTCTCAGCTTCCTGAGATCCTTCAAGCTCCTTTCCCCAACCTTGTTGAAGATTGTTGGGTCCTGCTAGGTCAGAGTGAGATTGCCCGGCCTGTCTAGTTGCGGTTCGCCGCTCTTCCATCATCTTGAGCACTTGAGGAGCCAATTCTGGCGGCGGTAGGCCTGCTTCAACAGCCCGCTTGGAATCCCGAGCAAACTGGAAACAATGATTATTATCATGAGTATGAGACCGATGATAGGTGCAGTACCGAGTGTTCCAGGGTCTAGGTCGGGGAGCATGCATGGCAGCCACTCTGGGAGTTGGTCTGATCTCCAGCCCGGGATGGAAAGTAGGTCTGGCTTCCCGGGCGTGCGGTAGAGGTTGGGGAGGTGGTTGAGGCACCCTTCTTTCTGGCTTATTGGTGGTGGGAGGTGGTCTTTCGGCTTTCCTCCGGGCTGCTTGTGCTTCTTCCACTTTGATGTAGCTAGCAGCCTTTTCCACCATCTCATCAAAGTTCTACGCAGGATTTTTGATGAGATCTCTAAAGAATTCTCCTTCTCCTAACCCATGAGAGAAGACACTCATCAGAATCTCTGAAGTAGCAGTGGGTACATTCTGAGCCACTTGATTAAAGCGATTGATATAACTTCTTAAGGGCTCGGTCGGCCCTTGCTTCAGAGCGAAGAGACAATGATTCGTCTTCTGATACTTCTTACTACTAGCAAATCGATGCAGAAAAACCGTCTTGAAGTCTAAAAAACAGGTGATGGACCCTTGAGGTAGCCCATCAAACTACTTTAAAGCCGAGCCAGCTAAAGTGTTCAAGAAAAGTCTACATTTGACAGCATCACTGTACTGATGCAGCAGGGCTGCATTTTAAAACTTTCTTAAGTGCTCCTCCGGATCCTTGCTCCCATCATACTCCCCGATCGACGGGGCTCTATAGCCCTTAGGCAATCTTTCATTCAGGATTCTGGCCGAGAATGGCACTTTCTCATCCGAGTCTTCCGAGAATTCTTTCGGGATGATGAGAGCTTTTCCCTTCTTTGAATCTCTAGGTAAGGAACTCTTAGCTATGGAAACTTACGGCTGTTCTCTCTTAAGGCTGTGGCCTTGGGGCTCCGGTTGATAGTATCCCACACCAGGCTCACGATAAGGAACCTGGGGAAATACCTCAGGCTGTTTTCTCTTGGAGACCCGATCTGACACAGGAAGAGGCTCCTTGGAAGCTTCAATAGGGGCTTGTCACGGGCGCGAAACAGTTGCTTGTCTTTCGGATGCAGGTCGCCTCTTGGCCTCCTTGAAGAGTTCATACTCGCCTGTTGTCATGGTAACGTTGATGTGACCAGACTCCTCCATCGTCACGTTCCGGATCAGGTTGTTGTGCTCCCACAGACGACGTCAAATTTGATCCCGTCCAGAAGCTGCATAGGATGAAGGCTGGCCTCGGTGTACTGGAGGTTGACGAAAAGTCACTACGGAGCTGGATCTACCTGGCACTCCCCGGAGAGGCGGGCACTCACAGAACATCACTTG
The DNA here is from genome assembly GCF_018446385.1 of Zingiber officinale. NCBI lineage: Eukaryota > Viridiplantae > Streptophyta > Magnoliopsida > Zingiberales > Zingiberaceae > Zingiber > Zingiber officinale. The sequence continues at coordinate 118,716,732 of NC_055998.1, read as the reverse complement.
GGCCAGATTCAGAGAGGCTTTTGAGAGCCGTTTCTTTCCACGAGCTTATCAGATGGCTCGCCGGCAGGATTTCCTGAGTTTGCGACAGAATAATCGGACAGTGACTGAGTATAATGCAGAGTTTGACAGATTGGCCAGATTTTGTCCAGAGTTCATGTATGCAGCAGTTCATTCAGGGACTGGATGGACATTTGCAACTAAGACTTGTCGGTCTTGGTATCACATCTTATGCGGAGATGTTGGACAGAGCCCTCATTATTGAGTCAGCTCAGCAGAGAGTTTTTCCGGATAGGAAAAGGAAGCAGCCGAGTCAGACATCTGGACAGATCCAGCAGCCTCAGGCTACACCACAGCAGAGCAGGCGTAGTCGGTCAGATCAGGGTATATCTGGGGGATCACGTAAACCCCAGAAATCAGGACAGTCTTCTTCTGGACGTTCCCGGTCTTCCCAGCAGAACCGGAAACAACCCGCCAGCGACATTCGTTGTTTCAGATGTGGGTCCAGAGATCATATCATCTCAGCTTGCTCTCTGGGACAGTCGGTTTGCTTTCATTGCAAACTGCCTGGACACCAGAGCCGAGATTGTCCGCAGAAGACTCAGCATATGACTTCCGGAGGGACGGATCATGGAGGACAGTCCAGTCAGTCCGGTACTTATCGAGGAGGGCGTAGAGCCCAACCTTTGCCTGGCCAGCAGCCGAGTGCTTCACTTGCAGCAGCGACATTTGGCATGCTTGGACAGGAGTACTCCAGTGCTTCCATAGCACCCCAGAGTTCTATTCAGGGACTTTATTATCCGACGCAGGGGCAGTACCAGACTCAGTCCCAGCTAGCTGCACAGTATCAGTCGCCGTCCTCTCAGTCTTCTCTGGCGCAGTATCCAGCACCGCCTCAGTGGCAGGCTTCTGCCCAGCCGCTGGCAGCGTTACCTCCTCCTCCTCCGCCAGTGACTGGACGTGTTCATGCGATGACCAGAGAGAATGCGCAGCGAGCCGACGGATCCGTTTTCCGCGGTATGATTTCTATTTATGCCTTATCTGCAGATATACTGATAGATACTGGTAGCTCGCATTCATTTATATCTCGCACTTTTATGCGGGAGGTTGGTAGATTGCCCACTTTCAGACCCCAGTGATTGACCGTCTCCCTACCGTCCGGTGATTCATTGGGCGTCACCAGAGGTCGAGGTTGCCGTTAGATTTTGGCAACCTAATACTTACGATGGATCTATTAGTATTAGAAATGGTCGATTTGATATTATTCTTGACATGGATTGTTTGCATATCATGCCACGATTGATTGCCAGACGAGGGTGGCTTTCGGCCTCGAACCAACCCTCGTGGGATTTCAACGGCATTAGAGACGACGTCTTATCGATCATTTCGCGTCTGAGCTCGAGGTTCTTGACACATGGTCGGGGTTTCTGTTATCTTTGATCGATCTGAGGACGATGCTGATTCGCGACTCTCAAGCGTTCTGTAGTCCGGAGTACCCGGATGTATTTCGGAGGATCGGTTTGCCTCCCGAAGGCGGTGGAGTTCGCTATTGAGTTGATTCCGGAACCGCCCAGCTCCTTATCGTATGGCACCAAAGGAACGAGCTGAAGGTTCAACTCAGGAGCTTTTGGATAGGGGATTCATTCGCCCTAGTGTTTCTCTATGGGGTTCTCCGTGTTATGTTAAGAAAAAGGACGGCACCATGAGGTTATGTATTGACTACTGACAGTTAATGCAGTGACCGTTAGAAATAAATATCCCTTACCACGGATCGAGGATTTGTTTGATCAGCTCAGAGGTACATCGGTGTATTCTAAGATTGATCTGCGATCCGGATATCATCAGGTGAGAAGAGACTCATAAGACGCTTTCCGTACTCGATATGGTCATTATGAGTTTTGGTAATGCCATTTGGGCTTACCAATGCTCGGGTGTTTATGGACTTGATGAACCGCATATTTACGGAGTATTTGGATCAGTTTGTTATCGTTTCATTGATGACATATTGGTCTACTCTCATTCCGAGGAGGAGCACGACACATCTTCGCGCAGTTTTGGAGATTCTTCGACGACATCACCTGTACGCGAAGTTCGGCAAGTGTGCGTTTGGCTATCCTCGATCGGTTTTACGGGACACGTGGTTTCTAGTAGAGGTATTTGATTGATCCTCGAAGATCGGTGTCACCGGTTGGGAACAGAAGTCGATCTGAGAGATCCAGATTTTAGGATTGGCGGATATTACCGACGATTTGTCGAGGGTTTCTCGCGTATTGCTATGCCGCCACGCCTTACCGGAAAGGCGTGAAGTTTACGTGGACCGAGGATTGCGAGACCAGCTTCTGGAGCGGAGATTAGTGTCGGCTCGGTTTGGTTTTACCTTACGGAGGATGGTTGTACTCTACACGTCGTCTCTGGGGTTTAGGTGTTACGATGCGACGGTGAGTAGTCTCTTATGCTTCTCGGCGGTGAAGGAGCATGAGAAGAACTACCAGTTCATGACTTGGAGTTAGCCGCCATCATTTTGCTCGAAGCTATGGCGACATCACTTATATGGTATCACATTTGAGATTCTTTGATCATAAAAGTCTCAAATATATTTTCACTCGGAAGGAGCTTAATCTCCAACGGAGGAGATGGATGGAGTTCTGAAGGACTACGATTGTACCATTAGCTACCACCGGGAAAGCTAATGTGGTTGCGAATACTCGGCGAAGTCGAGGCGACTTTGGCTTGCCCGGACTTGATCACGGACTTGATTGAGTTTTCGAGTTAGACCTTGAGGCGAGGATCTACAAAGCGGTATTACGTTACCATGGTTGCTCGATCGTCGATCGGGCGAAGATCAAGAGGTTCAAGTGGTGATCGGCATTGTCGGTTCATTGGCGATCGGATAGTTTAGGCGTGACCAGGTTTACGAGACGAGGGGTGTTATATACTTCCGAGGCGATTATGCGTACCTCGGTCTCATCGATCTGAGCTACTTGGAGGCACACCGCTCTCGATTTGTGATCCATCGGCGGGACCCGTATGTATCGAGACTTGAGGCGATCCTATTGGTGGAGCGGCATGAAGAAAGACATCGCGGATTTCGTAGCTAGATGTCTTGTCATCGGCCAGTGAAGGTGAGCATCGAGACTGCGCAGGATTACTTGGATTCCTATTCACAGGTGGAAGTGGGATCACATTACCATGGACTTTGTGGTAGGATTGCCGAGGACACGACGAGGTCATGACGCGATTTGGGTAATCGTTGATCGATTAACCAAATCCGCGCATTTCTTAGCGATCCGGAGGACTGATCCCCTGGATCAATTGGCAGATCTGTATATTCGGGAGATCATCAGACTACATGGTGTTCCATTGAGTATCATTTCGGATAGAGATCCACGGTTTACGTCTCGTTTACAGCGATGCGGCGAGGCCTTGGGCACCAGCTCGACTTAGTACAGCTTTCCATCCACAGACAGATGGACAGTCAGAGCGGACTATTCAGACTCTTGAGGACTTGCTGAGATCATGTGTTATGGATTTTGGAGGCAGTTGGGAGGACCATCTGCCGTTGGTAGAGTTTGCCTACAACAATAGCTTTCATTCGGCTATCCAGATGGCACCGTTTGAAGCGTTGTATGGTAGACCTTGTCGGACACCCGTCCTTTGGGATGAGGTTGGAGAGGCCCAGTTGTTGGGACCTCAGAGAGTTCAGCAGGATGCAGAGTTGGTCCGTACTATCATACGGAGGATGTCAGAGGCGCAGGATCGCCAGAAGAGTTACGCTGATCGGAGACGCAGACCACTAGAGTTCTCTGTTGGAGACCATGTATTTCTGCGAGTTTCACCCACGAAAGGGGTGAAGAGATTTAGCATCGAGGTAAGCGCGGTACATTGGTCCTTTCGAGATCTTGGAGAGGATCGGAGCAGTAGCTTACCGACTGGCATTACCACCGTCCCTGGCAGGCGTCCACAATGTATTCCACGTATCTATGCTGCGGAGATACGTGCCCGACCCGACGCATGTGCTGGTAGATATTCCAGTTCCAGTTCAGCCTGATATTACATATGAGGAGATTTCGGTACGGATTCTTGACCGGAAAGAGCGTCAGTTGCGGAACAAGACCATCCGGCTGGTTAAAGTCGGATGGCAGCATCATTCAGACGAGGAGGCTACTTGGGAGCTTGAGGATACGATCCGAGCTCGATATCCCCATCTAATGTAAAATACCGGAAATAGGCGAATATTAATAAGGGAATTTTCTGGAATTTTTGGATATTTTTCGGAAATTTTTCGGAGCTCGTATGGATGAGTTAACGGGGATAAAAACGGGGCCCGGAAAAGCCTGTTTATGCTACCCTGTTTTAGTGAGGAAAAGTTGATTTATTTATTTATTTTTTTTTTCTCTTTTTCCCTTTTTCTGTTCTTCTTCCCTCACCCGACGCCGCGTTCTTCTTCCTTCCCCGTGCGCCGACCCGAAGCCCTAACCGCTCCTCGCCTTTTCTTTCTCAACCGGCGCCGAGCTTCCTCTTTCTTCTACTTTCCTCTTCTCCGATCGTGCCACTCTTCTCTATCGACAGCCGCCCCTTGCGGATTGATCCCGACGCCGCCGCCTAGCGTCGAGTCTTCATCTTTTCGACGTCGTCGGCACCTGAGCAAGGGCCGATCACTTCTCCTCTCCTCTGCCCTTGATTGCCGCCCAACACCAATTGCCATCTCTCTGCCCTATAGCGCCGTCACCTCCTCGCTACCCTCTTCCTATCCGGATGGTTTCCTTCGTGCCGGCACAGAGCCACCACAGCGAACCTTGGGTCGATTGCTACAGCCAATGCCCACCACTTCTCTGGATTTTCTTCGATTTGTGCCCTAGCACAGTTGCCGATTCCATTTCTTTTCCTCTAGTGGCCGGCAATTTGGGAGGTAGGTGCGTTACCTTTGTTGATTCGGTGATTTATTAGTTTGTCTTGTGGTGATCTTTTTCCAGTTCTGGTTTGGGAAAGGAATCGGATCTTGGAGGTCCTTGCTGTTGATGGGGGTTATGAGATTAAAGAGAAGGAGGTAAGATGAGTAGATTGTTTCTTGGACTTAGTTGGTGATAGATTGTGTGTTGAGTTCTGATCTCTTTTTGATCCGAATAATTCCAGGGAGAGGTTGGATCCAATTGCTTGCTGTTCTGTGAAGGTGATCTTAAATTCCAACAGCAGTAGACACTCCGGTGATTTCTAGCCGTCGGTTACACTCTGATCACGAGGCATCAGTGATTATCATCAGATTTGGTGAGTTTTAAGGTTGAGGTTATTGCTAGGATTTAAAATGGCGGATTGTTGTTTAGAGGATTGATTAAGTTATTGGAGGAATTATGTGAGTTGGATTCATGATATGTTGAATATTAAGTAAGTGATTGATTCTTATGAGGTAATTGATTCATGATGGAAATCTTATTGATTGGTTGATGTAGAAGGTCACATGATCATTTATAGGTTTATGGGATTAGTATCATGATTTATTATGATGGATTGTTAATTAAATTAACATTGTGATTAATAGAAGAGTTTATGAACGATATAATCATTGGATTGATTATAAAATATGGAGTGTCTTGGAAAGATTAAAAGATTCATGAATGATTTGATTAGGGTTTTCCCTGATTAGGTTGAGTTGAAATTTAGCTAATTGTTGCATATGTAATTAGCTAAATTATAATCATGTGATTTGCAGGACGTTGATTCGGGACGAGCACTTCGACATAGAGGGTGATTAGCTCGATCTACATTGGAGGCGGGTACCTCTTGACTTATCTTTTATGATATTGTCTTTGGATATGCATAGTATTTTATAACTACAAGCAATGAATATGTTTGTCTTTGGTATGTCACTGTTTGATATCCATAGCATGTTAGGTTTATCGCATGTGACGTATCCGTTCTTATATCATGTGATTTATTGCCATGAGTACTGTATTACCATGAGTATCTTAGTTTCTAGAATGAGTGACATACCATGTTTTACTGAGGTTAGGACTAGGTTCTGGACTTTTGGTTTCAGTCAAGTGTATCGAGATTATCTGATACTTAGGTTTTATGCCATGACTGGCTTGTGTGCCTCTATTTGTATATCATATATGATTCGTGTACCTAGACCTTGATTCTTGATATGTGCATATTGTTGGTACATATGTTACGGAAGGAGATATATTTAGGATCTAGGTTGCTATACCATAGAGGACCTGTATGCCCTAGATCCGTGGATTGACCTACTGATACTGTGGTACCCATATTTTGTATATATAGATTTTTCTATGTTGATCAGGATATTCCATACTTATTATGTTCAGGACATAGGTTTTTGATATTCCATCTGACCTGTGTATTCTAGATTTTGGTATGTGACCATCGCTTTTACAGTACCCATTTTGTATATATGGATATGGTTATGTTGATCAGTTTTTGTTATGCATAGTGACATGCATCATGATTGCATGCTGCGCGATTGTCGGCTCCACTATAGTTGAGCACATCGCCAGTTACATGTACTGCACACACCACCACTCATGGATTAGTGGTATATCAGACAGGTGTGTGGCGGTTCTGCTGTTTGGCTTCGTTGGTCTGAGGACTCAGCGTAGTAGTCGGCAGACAATTCCGCTCTGTTTGGCTCCGCTGGCATTTAGTGTAGCAGCGTAGTAGCCGGCAGACGGTGGACTCTGTTTGGCTCCGTTGGTCAGGTGACTCAGCGTGGTAGCCGGCAGAGATGTCCTCCCCGTCATCTTGTACCGGGAGATGAGAGCATTGAGCTCCCCCATTTATGATTTGGGGTCACAGGACAGGAGTACTCCGACAGCATCCCGTCCACTCGGTCACTCATCAGGAGAGTGCACGGTTGTCACAGCCCTACCCACTCGGTCTCGCCATTTGTGTGTGAGAGGACTGACTGGCGTCAGGGGTGACCAGGACGCATCATTAGCATCATATGCATTGATGTATTTATATTATTGTGATTGTGTTTGCTGCATTTGGTTGCTGCATTTTGGTTGGATGCATACCTTTGACCTGCATACAGGATTATTGACACTTTCGGTTTGACGACCCTTTTGTCTGGATAGGAGTTCCTGGTGAGTACAGCTTCCTCAGTTACCTTTCAATTTTGCGTATTCCCTATATATGATTAGGAAGCTGTATTCCATGTTTGTTGCTGTTAGATATATCTTACTACTCATGTCCAGTGGTATTCGCTGAGTTGTTGAACTCACCCCCGTTGATACTATTTTTTTCAGGTACCAGGTTATTTATGGTGTCGTTTGGAGCATCCTGTCTGCTGGTCCCCACGTCACATCAGAAGACTTATCGGTTTCACGTATGTTTTGTTTGTTTTATGTATCAGTTTGTTTAGCTCTGTACTCTGGTTTTATTTTTGGAGGGTTTATGTCGTTATGTGGTGTTTTGTATTTGTTATTGGTTGTGTAAGCCTAGCCGGCTAGCAGTTTTTGTGTTTTGGTTTTGGTACAGCCGAGTGGGCTGCTTTATTATTAACTGCGTGGTGTTTGTTTTCTTTTATTGTATTATTCCAGCCGCATGTGGCTGAGGTATATAGTGCTTGTAGAAAAGTTTCAGATTGTCCGCCGTACAGGGGAGATGCTGCCGAAATTTCTTCGGACAGAGACTCCTCCGGGGCGTGACAATTTAGTGGTATCAGAGCAGGTATACGATACTTGCTATGTGTTCTGGGTTTTTGAGATTTATCTGATACCAATTTATTTGGTATCAGAGATCGGCTTACGAGTTTTATTTCTCGTGTTTCGGATTTCATGTTTTAGTCTTCTCGATGTGACTTTTTAGATTTTGGGACTTGGCAGAAGCAGGACATCTCCAAGCTATAGGAGGTATGTTGGTATATGTTATCCTACCTTTTTGATTAGTTTATGCCCTGTTCATTATTACAGTCTATGACATGTATTAGCACTCTTTACTAGTGCCTGTCTGGTTGTTGTAGCATATATTATATGTGATGGGTTAGCCACTGATCTTGATTGACCTTAATAGAGATTAAGGATTATAGGCTTTGGTGATTTTACATATCATACCCCTAGTAGCTTTAGCTTCTGTTACTACTATTTGGTTAGCAGATTGAGGCACATACCAGCCTCTTTATTTGCTATGTAGTGGATAGTATTTACCTATTTATGTTGACCTAGCCAGTAGTATATCATGTTATCTTAGTTAATTTCATCAGTAAATATTGATTTACTCTTGTTAGATCAGTCAGTAGGAGTCTGATTTACACTTATTGATTTGGGTAGTCGTATATTGATATACCTTAGTTGCTTGTGGAGGATTAAGGTATTCTTGATTAGTTAGAAGATGATTGATTTAGTTTTGTTGGTTTGATCAGTAGAGGACAATTATACTCTATTTTTAGAGGTTCGAATCTTTTGATTTTTCGTGCTTAGTTGGATATTATGAGCACATTGGAGTACATGACTGTTACTGACGTGGGAAAAGACTGAATTAGCCGTATATCGTTGTTGGTTTGGTCAGTCTTTAGAGGATTGATTTATCCTATTCCGTGGGTACTTTAAAGTTAGACTGTAAGTACCTTGTAGGATAACTTAGAAGGTGGCGTAGGGTTTGTGTGGTAGATTGGATTTAAAATATGTTGATTATGCATATTTATGTGGTGTGTAGATATGATTATTATGTGTTGTAGGAGTCCTGTGGTAGACTGACCGATTGCATCATTGAGCTTATGCTGATTGTATTATGGAAGGTATCATGTTGATTAAATCGGTGTTATGTTAGATGCAGATGTGTTGGATGTAATATTCGAGGTATCTTGTTGATTATATTTGATTTGTGGATACACTTGTGTCAATTAGACTTTATTGGAAGTATTATGTTGATCATACTCAAGGTGTATGAATATATATGGGGTGAGTATTATTGGAGGTATATTGTCGATTATACCTACGTTGATTTAAGCACACGTGTACGGTATGTGATGTTGGAGGTATTATACTAAATATACCTGAGTTGTGTATATGTTTAGTGTACAATAATTGGAGGATTATGTCGATTATACCTATGTTGTGTGTGCACGTGTGCCAGGTGTATTGTTGGTAGTATCATGAGGATTCTACTTATGTTGAATGCAGGATGTGGAGTGTCTGCATTATGTCATTTGTTGGACTACCTTGTCAACCCATTTTCTTATCAGCGGGTGACCCACTACGATATTGATTGAGTTGACTATAGATTTGATTTGCTTACTGGGTTGTTATACCCTAGGCTACCCACAGGGATTTGTGGTGGAGAGATCTCGTGCAGTCTCTAGCTAGATAGTTAGGTGCTTTGGGCACTTATGTATTGTTGTGGTAGAGCGTAGCTCCCACATGTTATGGATTGTCTGTGGTGGAGCGTTACTCCCACTTATTTCGGATTGCTTATAGCGGAGCATTGCTCCCATATCTATTGCAGATACATTTTCGGATTATTTGTGGTGGAGCGTTGCTCCCACATATGGAGGATTTCTTGTGGTAGAGCGTTGCTCCCACATTTGTGGTATTTCGTGTGATGGAGCGTTGCTCTCACACTAGAGAATCTTTTCCTTGGTGATTTATGTTGTTGGTGATTAGATTTCCGACTTATTATCAGAGATCTTATAGATAGGGATGTCTGTGATACGGATGTCATGCGTCTTGGTTTTTGCCATATAGGCTTATAGTGCCTTAGATGTTTTCAGGGACTCGATGATTCTGGTAGTTCGAGGATGTTTGGATCGGTTTCCATTGTCTTTATTGACGATGTTGTGATCTATTTCGGATCCGCGGTGAGTCACGCACACCATTTTGCATAGATCTAAAGATGTTTCGACGAGAACATGTATATGTGATTATCAGTAGTGCTGATTTGGATTGTCTGTTGTGATGATGTTTGGGACACACGGTCACTGGTAGGAGTATACCGTGGTTCCACAGGAGATCGAGGTTGTTATTGTTGGGAGTAGACGGAGTCTATAGAAGAGGCTCGCAACTTCTTTTGGTTTGACTCGATATTTCCGGAGATACGTTGAGAGTTTCTCTCGAATTGTTGTGCCACTGACACGTCTGACCAGAAAAGGCGTGAAGTTTACTTGGACTGAGGATTTCAAGACCAGCTTCCAGGAGCTGAAGCGGAGACTAGTGTCGGCTTCGATTTTTGGTTTTACCTTCTGGAGAGAACGGATTTGTGCTCTATACCGACGCATCTCTACAGGGTTGAGCACCAAATACCTGCCGGATTGTTTCAGCGGATTCTTGTTCCTGAGGGGGGATGGAACATATTACCATGGATTTTTTGGTGAGTTTGCCGAGGAGACGATGAGGCTATGACACGATTTGGAGTAATCGTTGATTGATTAACCAAATCGGTGCACTTCTTGGCGATTCGGAAGTCGGATTCCCTGGATCGATTGGCAGGTCTGTATTGTCGGGAGATCATCATATTATATGGTGTCCCTTTGACTATCATTTCGGATAGAGACCCTCGGTTTATGTCTCGATTCTAGCAGAGTCTGCAGCAGGCCTTGGACATTCAGTTCTGTTTCAATACAACTTTCTATCCGCAGACTGATGGACAGTTAGAGCGGACCATTCAGACTCTAAAGGACTTGCTGAAGTCTTGTGTATTGGATTTTGGAGACAGTTGGGAGGACCATTTGCCATTGGTAGAGAGTTTGCCTATAACAACGATTTGCATTTGATTATCCAGATGGCACTGTTTGAAGCGTTGTATGGTAGGCTTGTCGGACACCCACTCTCTGGATGAGGTTGGGGAGGCCAGTTGTTAGGACCTCATAGAGCTCAACATGAGGCAGAGTTAGTTTGTACTATCAGACGGAGGATGTTAGAGGTGCAGGGTCGCCAGAAGTGTTATGCTGACTGGAGACGCAGACACTTGGAGTTCTCTATTGGCGACCATGCTTTTCTGCGAGTTTCTCCCATGAAAGAGGTGAAGAGATTTGACCTCAGAGGTAAGCTAGCTTCGTGATACATTGGACCTTTCCAGATCTTGGAGAGGATTGGAGCCATAGTTTACCGTCTGGCATTATCGCCGTCCCTGACGGGCGTTCACGACGAATTCCATGTGACTATGCTGAGGAGCTATATGTCCGACTTGACATATGTTTTGACAGATATCTCAGTTCCAGTTCAGTCTGACGTCACTCATGAGTAGATTCCGGTACGGATTCTAGACCGGAAAGAGCGTCAGTTGCGGAACAAGACTATCCGGCTGGTTAAAGTCGGATGGTAACATCATTCGGATGAGGAGGCTACTTGGGAGCTCGAGGATACTATCTGAGCTCGATATCTCCATCTTTTTACGTGAGGTGTGTGAATCAGTTTACCGTTCAGCATTTATACTTTCTATATCTGTTGTTAGTACTTGCTGATGGTAGATAACAAAATTTGGGGACCAAATTTTTTATTAGTGGGGGAGAATGTAAAATACCGGAAATAGGCGAATATTAATAAGGGAATTTTCTGGAATTTTTGGATATTTTTCGGAAATTTTCCGGAGCTCGTACGGACGAGTTAACGGGGATAAAAACGGGGCCCGGAAAAGCCTGTTTATGCTACCCTGTTTTAGTGAGGAAAAGTTGATTTATTTATTTATTATTTTTTTTTCTCTTTTTCCCTTTTTCTGTTCTTCTTCCCTCACCCGACGCCGCGTTCTTCTTCCTTCCCCGTGCGCCGACCCGAAGCCCTAACCGCTCCTCGCCTTTTCTTTCTCAACCGGCGCCGAGCTTCCTCTTTCTTCTACTTTCCTCTTCTCCGATCGTGCCACTCTTCTCTATCGACAGCCGCCCCTTGCGGATTGATCCCGACGCCGCCGCCTAGCGTCGAGTCTTCATCTTTTCGACGTCGCCGGCACCTGAGCAAGGGCCGATCACTTCTCCTCTCCTCTGCCCTTGATTGCCGCCCAACACCAGTTGCCATCTCTCTGCCCTATAGCGTCGTCACCTCCTCGCTACCCTCTTCCTATCCGGATGGTTTCCTTCGTGCCGGCACAGAGCCACCACAGCGAACCTTGGGTCGATTGCTACAGCCAATGCCCACCACTTCTCTGGATTTTCTTCGATTTGTGCCCTAGCACAGTTGCCGATTCCATTTCTTTTCCTCTAGTGGCCGGCAATTTGGGAGGTAGGTGCGTTACCTTTGTTGATTCGGTGATTTATTAGTTTGTCTTGTGGTGATCTTTTTCCAGTTCTGGTTTGGGAAAGGAATCGGATCTTGGAGGTCCTTGCTGTTGATGGGGGTTATGAGATTAAAGAGAAGGAGGTAAGATGAGTAGATTGTTTCTTGGACTTAGTTGGTGATAGATTGTGTGTTGAGTTCTGATCTCTTTTTGATCCGAATAATTCCAGGGAGAGGTTGGATCCAATTGCTTGCTGTTCTGTGAAGGTGATCTTAAATTCCAACAGCAGTAGACACTTCGGTGATTTCTAGCCGTCGGTTACACTCTGATCACGAGGCATCAGTGATTATCATCAGATTTGGTGAGTTTTAAGGTTGAGGTTATTGCTAGGATTTAAAATGGCGGATTGTTGTTTAGAGGATTGATTAAGTTATTGGAGGAATTATGTGAGTTGGATTCATGATATGTTGAATATTAAGTAAGTGATTGATTCTTATGAGGTAATTGATTCATGATGGAAATCTTATTGATTGGTTGATGTAGAAGGTCACATGATCATTTATAGGTTTATGGGATTAGTATCATGATTTATTATGATGGATTGTTAATTAAATTAACATTGTGATTAATAGAAGAGTTTATGAACGATATAATCATTGGATTGATTATAAAATATGGAGTGTCTTGGAAAGATTAAAGGATTCATGAATGATTTGATTAGGGTTTTCCCTGATTAGGTTGAGTTGAAATTTAGCTAATTGTTGCATATGTAATTAGCTAAATTATAATCATGTGATTTGCAGGACGTTGATTCGGGACGAGCACTTCGACATAGAGGGTGATTAGCTCGATCTACATTGGAGGCGGGTACCTCTTGACTTATCTTTTATGATATTGTCTTTGGATATGCATAGTATTTTATAACTACAAGCAATGAATATGTTTGTCTTTGGTATGTCACTGTTTGATATCCATAGCATGTTAGGTTTATCGCATGTGACGTATCCGTTCTTATATCATGTGATTTATTGCCATGAGTACTGTATTACCATGAGTATCTTAGTTTCTAGAATGAGTGACATACCATGTTTTACTGAGGTTAGGACTAGGTTCTGGACTTTTGGTTTCAGTCAAGTGTATCGAGATTATCTGATACTTAGGTTTTATGCCATGACTGGCTTGTGTGCCTCTATTTGTATATCATATATGATTCGTGTACCTAGACCTTGATTCTTGATATGTGCATATTGTTGGTACATATGTTACGGAAGGAGATATATTTAGGATCTAGGTTGCTATACCATAGAGGACCTGTATGCCCTAGATCCGTGGATTGACCTACTGATACTGTGGTACCCATATTTTGTATATATAGATTTTTCTATGTTGATCAGGATATTCCATACTTATTATGTTCAGGACATAGGTTTTTGATATTCTGTCTGACCTGTGTATTCTAGATTTTGGTATGTGACCATCGCTTTTACAGTACCCATTTTGTATATATGGATATGGTTATGTTGATCAGTTTTTGTTATGCATAGTGACATGCATCATGATTGCATGCTGCGCGATTGTCGGCTCCACTATAGTTGAGCACATCGCCAGTTACATGTACTGCACACACCACCACTCATGGATTAGTGGTATATCAGACAGGTGTGTGGCGGTTCTGCTGTTTGGCTTCGTTGGTCTGAGGACTCAGCGTAGTAGTCGGCAGACAATTCCGCTCTGTTTGGCTCCGCTGGCATTTAGTGTAGCAGCGTAGTAGCCGGCAGACGGTGGACTCTGTTTGGCTCCGTTGGTCAGGTGACTCAGCGTGGTAGCCGGCAGAGATGTCCTCCCCGTCATCTTGTACCGGGAGATGAGAGCATTGAGCTCCCCCATTTATGATTTGGGGTCACAGGACAGGACAGCATCCCGTCCACTCGGTCACTCATCAGGAGCAGTGACGACAGAGTGCACGGTTGTCACAGCCCTACCCACTCGGTCTCGCCATTTGTGTGTGAGAGGACTGACTGGCGTCAGGGGTGACCAGGACGCATCATTAGCATCATATGCATTGATGTATTTATATTATTGTGATTGTGTTTGCTGCATTTGGTTGCTGCATTTTGGTTGGATGCATACCTTTGACCTGCATACAGGATTATTGACACTTTCGGTTTGACGACCCTTTTGTCTGGATAGGAGTTCCTGGTGAGTACAGCTTCCTCAGTTACCTTTCAGTTTTGCATATTTCCTATATATGATTAGGAAGTTGTATTCCATGTTTGTTGCTGTTAGATATATCTTACTACTCATGTCTATTGGTATTCGCTGAGTTGTTGAACTCACCCCCGTTGACACTATCTTTTTCAGGTACCAGGTTATTTATGGTGTCGCTTGGAGCATCCTGTCTGCTGGTCCCCACGTCACATCAGAAGACTTATCGGTTTCACGTATGTTTTGTTTGTTTTATGTATCAGTTTGTTTAGCTCTGTACTCTGGTTTTATTTTTGGAGGGTTTATGTCGTTATGTGGTGTTTTGTATTTGTTATTGGTTGTGTAAGCCTAGCCGGCTAGCAGTTTTTGTGTTTTGGTTTTGGTACAGCCGAGTGGGCTGCTTTATTATTAACTGCGTGGTGTTTGTTTTCTTTTATTGTATTATTCCAGCCGCATGTGGCTGAGGTATATAGTGCTTGTAGAAAAGTTTCAGATTGTCCGCCGTACAGGGGAGATGCTGCCGAAATTTCTTCGGACAGAGACTCCTCCGGGGCGTGACACGGGCACTCGCGGCTGACGAGGGAAGGTGATCAGGAAGATGACAACCGAACTCTGCACACACTTGGACAAGCACACAAGTCGTTAGAGACCCAAAACCAGGGAAAAAGTCTCCGGGTCAGGTCCTCCGACGCTCAAGTCAGGTACTTTTTCTCCAGAAATCACAGAGAAAGGATGAAAAGTAAATAGTAGTGAAAATGACGAGTGAGCGTAACCACGTAAGGGACAAAGCATCCCTTTTTATACTGCAACGGATGTTTCTAGAGCCTGGCGAATGTCAGAGAATGTCGAGTGTCAGGTGTTGTCTGGCGGTGGTCGACATGTGGCCTCCCCCTATAGGGCGGTGGAGGAATCAAGAGGCGTATGAGCCTCAAACCATTAGAATATTCCCTGACATATGATGATTATTCTCTGATAGGTGGTTACGATTCCTTGTATATTTGTCATGTAGTGTCTGGTCTCCTGACCTGCATCTGTCCACTGTCATCCAAGGCATGCGCGTCCCGACCTGTACGTTGGGTCTGCCTCTCGACCCATGTCTGTGCTGTTATCCAAGGTAAGTATGTCCCGACCTGCACGCTGGATCTGTGCCCCGACCCATATCTGTCTGCTATTATCCAAGGCAAGTACGTCCCGACCTGCACTCTGGGTCTGTGTCCCAACCCATATCTATCTGCTATTATCCAAGGCAAGTACGTCCCGACCTGCACGCTGGGTCTGTGTCCTGACCCATATCTGTCTGCTATTATCCAAAGCAAGTACGTTCCGACCTGCACACTGGGTCTATGTCCCGACCCATATCTACCGACTATTATCCAAGACAAGTACGTCCCGACCTGCATGCTGGGTCTGCCTCCCGACCCATATCTGTCTACTATTATCCAAGGCAAGTACGTCCCGACCGGCACGCTGGGTCTGTGTCCCAACCCATATCTGTGCTATTATCCAAGGCAAGTACGTCCTAACCTGCACGCTGAGTCTGTGTCCGGGCCTGTTTACTGGTAGACTAAGTCCTCAGCTATACCTGGCCCGCGGGCCCGTCTATTGCCCACTATCAGGGATGGTCTTATAATCCCCTCCTTTGACCGCCCCGTCCGCTGAGACTTTGATCTTGGCCACGTAAGTTTGACTTTTGACCTCCTTGCTCATTTCAGCTTGACTGCTGACTAGCCACGGAGGCTTGACTTCTGATCTTCCTGACTTCCTCGTCAGCTTGATTGCTGACCGGCCACGGAGGCTTGACTCCTGACCCTCATGACCTCCAGGTCAGCTTGACTCCTGACCCTCCTATGACCTTGACTCATAACCACATCACCCTATTGACCCCACAAAACATGCGCCGTATCAATATTATTTTCAACAATCACATAATGCTCCGATAATAATATTAAGACAATGATGAGGATACATATAATGCTAGGCGTCTCTAGCTCACCCAAGCTTGGGAGTGAAGTGGCAACGAGAGGGAAGTGGAGGAGAGGTGGATATGGATGATCACATAGAGATAATTTGGAGGTAATATATACTATTTCAATAAAAAAAAATATATACCTCTTTAATTTGATGATTATAAAAATATAGGACACTCTTGTTATCTAGGTGTTCATGCTTCACCGATTAATTACGGAGGTATAGACGGTTTTTCTTTTATATATATATATATATATATATATATATATATATATATTTTAATACAAATGGAAGATTGAATTACATAGATTAAGATGCCGATTCTTAAGATTTTTATGTATGCGTATGTGACACGAGTCAAGGTCCCCTCACCTTCACGTTTATGGCTCTATCTTCGTCAAAGTCGAGCAAACTTGAAGAACGTAACTTTGTTGCTCATGGCATGCTTGATGCTTAATGGCCTCGCCACTGATGGAGTTTTCTTCACTGGTGTCCCTTTCCTCATCTCTTACTTTCTTGGAACAAGTGATATAGGAGAATTGCTTTGTATCTTCTTGTGGTAGGGCCAGAGAAGAAATAAACGTTGACTTTGTTACCATCCAGATTTAGTATGCCATCCATATGCATTAATGCTGTGGTGGAGCTCTTAGACTCTTGCCTTTTTGAATCAGTCAAAATGTAAAATCATATCTTTATTAAATTAATAAAGACAGGTGATTCTTTCATAATCATACATCTGTATACACATATAACTATTTTAGATAGTCCCATCGAGACAGTAGTTAAGATATAGAATATTATCATATGATATTTTAGATTGAAACTTGGCATGCCCGAATTGGTGGGGTGTTGGAACGAGCGAATCATCTTTTTACCATGTATAACTATTTTAGATAAGGAACATGAGCTCTGTCAGAACAAACTTGTTGCTCTCCTATTCGACCGAGTAAGCACAAGATGAGCCATAAACTAAAGAGCGAATCTACTCTTCGTAGAATTGACCATATATATATATATATACACATCATGCTTAGCCCCTACTAATAAGAAGGTGTTCCCAAAAGGGGACGTTGGACTCGTACCTTCGACTAAATTTGAGAGGGTGACTTGTGATATGGGGTGGATAAGGGGGCCACGTGGATAGAGGGGGTGTTTTAGGGGGCTTTTCTAGAGTATTGATGGCAAATTTATTACGAGACCAAACAAGGGACATCAGGAATAATAGGCAGTATACCTATTCAATATGTAGGGATCTTATGTATAAAACAATACAACGCAACAGAAAAGAATCCCTCCCGAGATCCTTGCAAATATTATATACTACATTTTCCTATTCTATCAGATAGAATAGTTGTTACCTTTGTTGTGTGACCGGTATTTCCGACAGCAACTTTGATTCGGATGCAGATCTCAGCACGATCAGTATGTTCGCATCTCTACAATATCCATATGTACACGTTCTTTGTCAATCTCACAAACTCACGACTTGCAGAAGAAACAACCTTTGTTGTACTAGCAACTACACAAAGTTGTTTTGGGGCAAGAGAAGAAGAAAAAGAAGAGCAAAAATCAAGAAGATCACCATCGCCCAAAAGATATATTACTTCACCTATATAAGGTGATTTCACAAAAGATTACTTTACCAAAAGGTTTACTTCACCAAAAGGTTACTTTACTAAAAAGGTTACTTCACCTAAATGTTATTTTTAGAAATGACTTTTATACTCATCCAATGAATACAAAAAGTTTATCTTTTGATCTTCTTTTTGATTAATGATGTATTAATCTCTATTAATATTAATTAATTTTAATGGGTTGGATTTAATATATTAGATTAACCATTAACCCAACAAGCCATTAACCCAATAAATGAATGAGTCCAACCTATTACTCAATTAGTCTAATTCGAATTCATTCGATTCTAATTCAATGTGTATAATTCAGATTGGACTTAACCCTATAATCTATCTTCAAATCAATATGTTCTTTGTGTGTGACCCAATATACTCTCGTAACATTGACAATGTATCTAAAACTATTTTAAATACATAAGCAATGAGTGACATCTAACAATGCATCATTACTACCTAAGTGACAAGAATGTCGAGATTCGACCTAACCTTTCCGTGCCTATTATCTTGTATGACTCAATCCTCCTATCCTTGATAAATAGATTGATCAATGAGATATAGACTGTGTCATTCTCTTATCAATTTTTATGTTTTTTGATCCCTAAGTAGACACACTCAATCAAATAAACTCAATAGCTCATATTGACTAATTTGAGCATGATCATGCATTCTTGTGTCCTACTTAATCAAGGGGTCCATAGATATCACTTTCATCATATAGAAGGGATAAATCTCATCTATATCACTCACATCCCTCTGCATAACTTATTACATACCCAGTGATTGACTTTATAGTTCATCTTGTTACAAGTGATGTTTACCGATACCAAAGTACACAACTCCTTATATAAGAAACCGTAGTAACTTCAGATATAAGGAATATTCATACTAATAGTCACTATGAGAATATTTATGACATTCATATAACAATCTATGAGACATTCTCATGACAGGTCATTCAGTACATATTCTCTAAAATATGTCTATGAATATACCTGATATCTCGTATCCATGACTTGTGAGATTAAACCATCCGTTGACCTACATGCTAGTCTCAATACATTAATATTATTCTGGTATATTAATGCTTGACTAAGAATAGTTTAGAGTAGCGTTTTATATATATCTACAATGTCTCACAATCAATTTAACCAATTAATATATTGTAAACTAGAACCTAATACCCTAGAACATTATTATACTTACTTGTTCGGCATTGAACTATAGTAATATAATAACCATCTTTGTCTTTTATTAATTAATGAAATATGATACAAAGTTATCCTTGTCAATCATCTCATAATTAGTACTAGAGCTAATACTAATAATCTCCCACTAGCCCTAGTGTCAATCACTGAAATATCTAATACCCAGTGATCTAGTGACCATTATGCTTCCTCTGTGCCAAAGTCTTGGTCAACGAATTCACAATATTAACATCAGTCAGTACTCTACATATCCTCACTTCTCCTCTATCAATGATCTCTCGAATGAGATGGAATCACTATAGTATGTGTTTGGATCGCTGATGAGAGCGATGTTCCTTAGCCTATGCAATAGACTCATTATTATCATAATAAATTTATTGGGTTCGCTATACTAGGAACAACACCAAACTCTGTAATAAACTTCCGAATCCAAACAACCTCTTTTACTACAGCTGAAGCAGCAATGTACTCGACCTTTGTTGTAGAATCAGTGACTGTGTCTTGCTTGGAACTCTTCCAGCTCATAACACTACCATTCAAGCAAAATACATATTCTAACTGTGATATGGAATCATCCTTGTTAGTTTAGCAGCTAGCATCGGTGTAACCCTTTACAACAAGCTCTTCATCACTTTCAAAGATTAAGAAATAATCTTGAGTTCTTCTCAAGTACTTAAAAATATTTTTGATTGTTGTCCGGTGACCTTTACCTAGATCTGACTAGTATCTGCTCATCATACTTAACACATACGAGACATCTGGGCGAATACAAAGCATAACGTACATGATAGACCCTATAGCAGATGCATAAGGAATCTGCTCCATGCGGTCTCTTTCTTCCATAGAAGAGGGGAGAGTGAGTCTTTGATAGACTCACACCATGTGACATTGACAGGAATTCCTTCCTGGAATTCTGCATGACTAAACGATTAAGCACCTTATCAATATATATATATATATATCCCCTAACCTCCAGTTAGGACTAATCACTCGGTAGACCTCTCATACTTTAGTCACTAGGTAAGCTTCTTACCATTTTCTAATCTTCAGTTAGCACTTCCCTTGCCTAACTACTTAAACATATTAACAAACATTGCAACCCTGGAGATCGATTTTACCAACAAATATCTAGTTCACTTGACCCATCCTGCCTTCTTGCCTCCATGATCTGCTGAGACTTTCACCACCTAGTTTCTAGTCCAGCTGACCTACTAGGACTTTCTAAGTTAGGCATCCTACATACTTGATCAATCTATTAGATAACAACAAGACTTAACTTGAACCTTTGTCAACATCAAAATATAGGTTCTATTTTGGTGCTCCCTGCACTAACAGATACAAAATATAAAATTTATAAAATAGCAAAGCATTTGTATCTAAATATACTCGGAGAGAATATGTTTCCAATAGATTTTCCAATCTAGATTAATTTAGTTCTTTCCTTGCAAAGAATCTTTGAATAATGCACCAAAAGCAATATTGGAATCCATTTGGACATGTCTGCCTCTATCTAGGATTTCAAGCAATAATGCTACATTTTTTGTTATGAAGGATACATCGACATTGGAGAATTTGAATTACTTTGCTTCCACATTCCAATTCTCAAATATGTTTATCAGTAATGCCCTAAGATGTTGAATTTCTGGTATGGTGAGGAATGACTCAAATGGGCTTCACCTTATAACACTAATATGGTTTCCGTATAGTATAACTCTTGTTCCTCCCTTTGCCTTTCTCTTTGTAGAAGTTTCAGAATTAAATTCTATAAAATGTACAAATTTACTTATCCAATGTAACTTTTCCTCCAAAGTTGATAATTAGATCTTAGTTGCAAAACTAGATGTATTTTTTTTAATTTCCCATCGTATAACAAAAAAATAATCAAGTTTTGTAAATTTCAATCAAATATCTTTTGTAAAATTAAGTTAAACTAAATTTATTCACTAGAACAATTAGAGAATTACACTGAATAATATATAATCTAAAAAATATTAAATTTAGAGATAAGCTTAACTAAGTTGATGAACTAAGCAAAACAACACATGAGACCTATACACATATAAGGGGTAGGTTAGAGATGATATAACCTCTTTAGATTAAGAGATCCTTATCACATTGCAGTTAAGAAGTACAACATAGAAGAAAACAAAATGTGTTATTTAGATTAAGTATGTTTTAAGCAATTCATCTAGATAGTATTAATAAAGTTAAATATAATATATCACAACTGAATATGCATATCTTAGAAGATTGTACAGATCTAACCAATGGTAAACAACTAACATAATGTGTTTTCATAAATAAAACTTGATGAAATAGCTAAATAACGGTGCTTAAGATAATTTGATCACATAACTTTCGTAAACCTAAGTAAAACTACGTTAAATTTAATTATAATAAGGGTATTAAAATAAATAAAAAATTTAAAAACACATAGGAAAAAATCTTATAATCTAAAAATTATTACCTTTGGAAATGATGATAAATGCTTCAATATTGTCCTAAATGAGTGATTTTATAGTTAAATTACAAATCAAAAAATAGAATTTGTAGTTAGATGGAAGCATTTTATCAGAGGTCATCAACGGGAAGGACGAGCTAATGTGGCGAGACGAGAATGAGCTAATGCGGTGAAGTGGATAAAACCGAAGTCAGACCTCGAAACTTCCGAGAACACAACTAGGCAGTGAAGGATAAGAACTGGACTTCCAAACTGTCGGACTACAAAGACGCCAGTGAAGATGTCGATCGGTGGAGGTGAAGAAGCAGGTGATGCAGAAGCTTCGGCCGAAAGACGACGCGATGGAAACGTAGAGACTGGTTAGGATTTTGTGATTTTGACGATGAAGAGGTTTTGTGATTTCACGATTTACAGGAAAACAAATAAGGCGTTTGGTTCGGGATGGCTCGAGAAGAATTAAATTTTCTCCCTTGCTTAGAACAAGAACGAATGTGACGTGGACAAGAACGAGAAATAATGAGAAGGGTAAAAAAAGGTATCACATACGTGATTTGGTAATTTCCAAAGTCACGTACATAATTTAGATAATTGGCAAAGTTACATACGTGGTTTGGTAAAAATCTGCTCTTTTTTTTATAAATAATAAATAAAAAAAATAGATATCCAATTTTAGAGCACATCATATTGTGTAAGTATGCTCTCTTTAACTTAGCAATTGTTTCCCTCTTTCGTGATAATCCAAGTCAAGTTGAGAAAATGTTATCATTTTCATACTCAATCGCCACCTACTGTAACTGATCAACAAGTTAATTTATTTTATTAATAACAAAATTTCTTTTAAAATAGAAAATTGGACATTTAAATTGTAAACCTTGCGAGAAGTCCCAAATTACCCTTGTTATCATTCCGATTTACCTGTCTTCCTTGACTGCAAACCAAACCGCTTCACAATATATTCTTGTTTCTTCTCGCTCAACCTAAAATTTATATGAGAGAGGACGACCACAAGCTTAGGCAGGTGGTGATTGTGAACTCGAGCAAGTAAAGTAAAGGGTCAGCTATGGAGGACAATATGTGGACAATGACATGAGGACAATTTAGTAAAAATAAATGCTATTTTAATATTAAAAAAATTATAAAAGAATACTCTTTTAGTGATTTCTCTTAATATCTTAACCAAAAAAAAAGGAAGATTGAATTAAATAGATGCAAATTCTTAAGATTTTTATGTATGTGTATATGATTCGAGATAAGGTCGATCACCTTCACCTTTATCTGCGTCAAAGTCAAGTAAACTTGTATATTGCTCATGCATATTTAATGGAGTCACCTTCAATTATTCAAAGGTGTCCATTTCCTTATCTCTTTCTTGGAACAAGTTAGAAGAATTGCTATTCATAATTTAAAGGGCCAAGGCTTTCACATTGAATCATTTACAAATCTAGATTAGATGGATTTTTTTAAAAAGAAAAAGAAAAATAGATATTCAATTTAGACCAAATCAGAAAGCAAATCAATTAAATTGGAATATTTTCTCTAACTTAATTAGATTAGATTGATCTTTTTTTATTATTAAAATAGAGAAATAGACATTCAATTTTAGACCACAACATAGGGCAAATCAGATAGGTACAGAACGGATTACCTTCTATTCTTATTCTCATTTCCATTCTATTTTTCATACCAAGTGATCCTGTCCGGAAGCTGAGTCGGACAGAGGCGGGTAGCGCTGGAATCGGTGTTGACAGAGAGTCGTTGCGAAGCTGAGTCAATCTGGCACTAGCCGGAAGGGCTCGCACGGACAGATGACGAGAGATGATGACTCGAGGGTTCTGCGCACACTCAGACAAGCACTCAGATCGTTAGAGACCAGAAACCAAGGAAAAAGTCCCCGGGTTATGCCCTCCGACGCTCAAGTTAGGTACTTTTTCCCTAGAAAACACAGAGAAAAACTAAAAAGTAAAGGACAAGTGTGGAATGACGAGTGTGTGTACCTGCGTAAGGGACAAAATATCCCCTTTTATACTACAAAAAGGCAGCTTCTGGAATCTGACGGGTGTCAGGGAATGACGGATGTCAGGCTTTGTCTGGTGGTGAATGACACGTGACCTCTTTCCATAGGCTAGCGGAAATCCCGAAGGGATAATGAGCCCCCGACCGTTGGCATATTCCCTGACACTCTGATTCTTCTCTTATAGGTAGTTATGATTCCCTTACCTATTTGTCGTGTAGTGCCTAATCCTTCAGTCTGTGATCCCTAGACTGGGTCTTTGTGCTTGCTGCCCCCGATCTGACGCTGCTTCCAGACCTGCGCATCTGGCCCTGTTCTGCAGCCTTGTTCTGCACATCTTATCTTACAGATTCCCGACCTGCCTTACCTGTCTCGCTTCCCGACCTATGCATCTAATCTTGTGCTACGCTTCTCATATTGCCGACTCCTGACCTGCCTTACCTTGTATCGTTTCCAGGCCTGCGTGTCTGACCTTGTTCTGCGCTTCTCATACTGCAGACTCCCGACCTGCCTTACCTTGTACTGCTTCCAGACCTGTGCATCTGATCTTGTGATGCACTTCTCATATTGCCGACTTCTGACCTGCCTTACCTTGTATTGCTTCCAAACCTGTGCGTCTGATCTTGTGTTACGCTTCTCATATTGCCGACTCCTGACCTGCCTTACCTTGTATCATTTTCGGGCCTGTGTGTCTGACCTTGTTCTTGGCTTCTCATACTGTAGACTCCTGACCCGCCTTACCTTGTACTGCTTCCAAACCTGTGCATCTGATCTTGTGCTGCGCTTCTCATATTGCCGACTTCTGACCTGCCTTACCTTGTATTGCTTCCAAGCCTGTGCGTCTGATCTTGTGCTACGCTTCTCATATTGCCGACTCCTGACCTGCCTTACCTTGTATCGTTTCCAGGCCTGTGTGTCTGACCTTGTTCTGCGCTTCTCATACTGCAGACTCCCGACCCGCCTTACCTTGTACTGCTTCCAGACCTATGCATCTGATCTTGTGATGTGCTTCTCATATTGCCGACTTCTGACCTGCCTTACCTTGTATTGCTTCCAAGCCTGTGCGTCTGATCTTGTGCTATGCTTCTCATATTGCCGACTCCTGACCTGCCTTACCTTGTATCGCTTCCAGGCCAGTGCATCTGATCTTGTGCTGCGCTTCTCATATTGCCGACTCCTGACCTGCCTTACCTTGTATCGTTTCCAGGCCTGTGCGTATGACGTATACCCTTGGTGGGCACATCTCGACCTGTACCCTTTGTCTCTGGTGTGCTGCAAGGCTATAAGTCCCAACACGTATCCTTGGTTGGCACATCCCGACCTGCACACTTTGACTTTATGGTGTGCCGCAAGGCTATAAGTCCCGACCCGTATCCTTGGTTAGCACATCCCGACCTGCACGCTTTGATCCCTGTAACTTGTGCTCCAAGATTATCAGTCCTGACCTGCATTCTTGGTTGACACCTCCCGACCTGTATGCTTTGCCTCTATGGTGTGCCGTAAGGTTGTAAGTCCCGACCTGTATTTTTCGACTGGACCCGTATTTTCCTACTAGACCTGTGTTTTCCTACCGGCACGCCCGGGCCATTGGACCTGTGTTCTCCGATTAGAGCCGTATTTTCCGACCAGCCCTGTGTTTTCTGACCGACCCTGTGTTTTCCGATCAGCCCACCCTAGCCAACCTGAACTCTTATTTATAGGAGGACCCCGCCTTCGACCGGCGCTTCAGGTCACTTTGCAGTCTGCATCGGGCCTTCTATCCTCCACCTAAGCGGGGGTTTTGACCACCACCTGGGCCGACCTTTGACTATGGCGTAGGCTTGACTTCTGACTGCCACGTAAGCTTGACTTTTGACCGCCTCGTAGGCTTGACCTTTGACCTTCTCGCAGATTTGACCCCGGACCACGTCCGCTGACCGACCCCACACTCACGCACCGTATCACCAAGCAACCGTTCTATTTTTCATTCCAAGCATGACAAATGGAATAGAACAATGGGGATGAACAATTTATTGCAAGAAACAAGGGACAACAGAAATAACACTATTATTCATATTCTAGCTAGTAGAGCAACATACAAGCTGGAGAGTTTATCTTTGATGGGAAAGTACAATCAGCAAATTATAAGGCTATCAATTTCATCTTTGCCCCTTTGTCTTCACCTTCCAAACTTCAGTGCGAGTTGCACGTAGCTCCAGTCGTAAATCCTGTCCACCATCTGGAAGAGAGCAATTCTGATGGACATTTTCATGATCATTGTGCCCCAATATGCCCAAAATCCGATTATAAACCCCATAGCAATGAAGGCATAATCCAAAACTTTTTCAAGCTTGCCGCCATTACCAGCATCATCATTATCTCTTGCATGAAGTCGACCTTGCTGGGCTCTATTACTAGGACACTTGGGTAGTGGCCAACCACAAAGGTCTTTGTTGCCGGCGTATATTGAAGGGTCATTGAAGGTTAAAAATTGATTCCCTGTTGGGATTTGTCCCGACAAGTTGTTGAAAGAGAGATTCAAGTGGCTGAGAAAGTTTAGAGCAGATAAGTTGGAGGGAATTGTGCCGGTGAGATTGTTCATTGACAAGTCAAGAGAAAATAACTCTGTCAAGACGGCAATGTTTTCAGGAATTATACCAGTCAAGTGGTTGTTGGACAAGCTCAGGAAGTGTAGACCACGGAGCATCATCATCTCATTTGGGATTTCACCAGAAAGATTATTGTGAGATAGATCTATGCTAGTCACGAGGGAGAGAATTCTAATGTATTCATTGGTTGATCCTTTGGCCGTTATTAGGATCTTATCCTTTGGTATATAAGAGCCCATATTTGTCGTTGCACATTGAAGATTATTATCATGGCATGGGTTAGAAATGGTATAATCTTGAAACATAGCCCTGAAATGTCCTATAGATAAAGGTATTTTACCAAATAATTTATTGAAAGAAAGATCCAAGACCTTAAGTGAAGCTAGGTATCCTATATTTACTGGGATGACACCGGTGAAAGAGTTTGAACTCAAACGCAAAATTTGTAGAGAAGTGAGATATCCAACCCATGTTGGTATTTTGCCCGATAATTTATTTTCACCGAGATCAAGAGTGATTAACAATTTACATTTTTTTAGGAAAGAAGGAAATTGTCCTGAGATACTATTATTGTTCAAATGTAGATACTCTAATGCATGAGGAAATGAGTTTTGATAATGTGGGAATGTATCAGATAAGTGATTGTTAGACAAATCAATGAAAAATATGGAAGTTAAATTACACAAGAAGGGTGGAAAACTACCATTTATATGGTTATTAGACAACACTAAAATTTGAGCAGAGTCTGTAATCGCTAAGTTCGTTGGAATTGGCCCTTCAAATGAGTTGTTTGAAAGATCAGTAAATGGAGAAAGAGTAGAAGGTATTAGACCAGTCAAATTATTTGAACTTAAGTCAAGATATTCAAGACTAGTGTTTGGAATGAAGTTTGAGAACCAGAGTGGAATTGTTCCTGAGAGTCCTACTCCAGAAAGATACAGTGAATTCAAAAACATTTGGGATTGGATCCATGAAGGAAAGGTACCTCCCAAATGACAGGAACTCATATCAATTTCATCAACATGAAAAGGGGGATGCCAATCATTTGGAAAAATGACATTCAAGGAGTTAAAAGATATATTCAAGTACTCCAATCTTGTAAGCCGAGAAAAATGAGCTTCAGTCATGTTACCTAGTAGAGAATTTGAGGAGAGGTCCAGTCCCTCTAATTGAGCTAACAGTCCAAGGTTGGAAGGAATAATTCCACTCAAATCATTGTCAGCAATGAATAAGTGTGATAGCATCGCTCCTTGCGAGCAATTGGATAAGCCATCAAGTACATCTGTTAACTCTCCATTAATATTGTTTGATGACAAACATAGCACTCTTAGGTTGCATAGCCGCCCAAATGTCTTTGGTATTTCTCCAGTTAAGTTGTTCTCTGATACATCCAAATAACGCAGGTTGAAAATTTTGCCAATTGTTATTGGTATTTGCCCGATGAGAAAGTTGCCATTTAAATCTAATATTAGCATATTTTGAAGACTCCCCAAAGTTTTTGGTATTTCTCCAGTAATCTTATTCCCAAACAAATTCAAATATTTCAAGGAAATAACATTACCAAGACTCTCTGGTATCAATCCTGTGATGCTGGTTTCGATCAAATTTAGCTCTTCCAAGTTTGTAAGGTTTCCTACGTTCAATGGCATCTCTCCTGTTATATCATTTCCAGACAAATCAAGATACTCCAAATGGATAAGTTTCCCTATTGTTCTCGGAATACCTCCAGTTACTTGAGTGTGGAACATACTCAAGTGTCTCAAGCTTGTGTAATTCCCTAACATCTCTGGGATTCTCCCATAGATTTTATTACTGTCTAAAGCTAAGAACTCCAGTCGGTGCGGAAGGATCGACAAAATTGTTGAAATTTCTCCAGATAATAAGAAATTCCGTCGCAAATCTAAATATTGCAACATTCTGCTAACATTCTTCAGAATTGTAGAAAGTTCTCCTGCTATTTGAGTATCGACCAAAAATAGCTTCCTCAAATTATGCAGAGATCCCAAAGCAATTGAAAGTGCCTCGGCATCAGACACCCTCCAGCATCTAGATAGATCGAGGTGTTCAAGATTACTGGCATGAGACAACCACCTCAACATGGAAGCGCTGATGTTCCATTCATACTGTTGGAGGTCGAGCATGGTGAGGGATGTGAGGTTAAATGTGGGTAAAGAAGGTGGAACATTTGGGAGAACTGCATCCCCCAAAAGCAACACTTGTAGAGTAGGAATCAAATTAATTTGGTGGAGCAATCATGTGGGGCACATGCGCATATGCGAAGTTATTGAAGCTCAAATCCAAGTATTTCAAATACTTCAGTTCGAGTAGAGAAGGATTTACCTTACTCGCACCGATTCTCTCCCCCCTTGGATTATATTCATCGGAATAGTGAAGGTCAAGCCTAGTGACATAACCAGTACCATTGTCGCAAGCAACTCCTCTCCACTTGCAGCAATCATAGCCTGTCCATGAAGATAACCACTCGCCAGGATCATACATATCGCTCTTGATGGCAATCAAAGCTCTCCTTTCACTCTCTAGGCAGGTGTTCCCCTTGTTGGCATGTAGAGAATCATCACAGTTTGCTCTATTGCTCAACAGTATTACAGCGACAAAGATAACTACAGCATGCTTTGAGGAACTAGAAATCGCCATGAAATCCCAATTAAGAGTCATTCGTAAGTTGATTCTCTCTCTAGGAAAGAGGGGAAGAAGATGTGATCGAGTTGGAGGGAATGCAATCCTTAGTTCGCATATATATAAGTTGTCTTAGCCGTGTGAAAGTTTATCAATATGCTTGGTTTCGATTGGAAAATTAGATGACTTTTATTCGTGATAGTCCAAGTCAAGTCAGAAAATGTTGTCATTTTCATAATCAATGTCACCTACTGCGACGACTGATCGATCAACAAGTCAATTTATTTTATTAATAGCAAATTTTCTTTTAAAATAGGAAAATGGGCATTCAATTTTTAAACATTTTGGGAAGTCCCAAATTACTCTTGTTATCATTTCGATTTGCCTGACTTCCTCGAACGCAAGCGAAACTGCTTCACAATTTATTCTTATTTCTTCTTGCTTGACCTAAAATTCATAAAGGAAGGAGGGGACGATCACAAAATTGCAAAAGGTGAAATATGTTCATCTTGATGGAGTGATGGTCCTCCATCACTCCTCCACGCCATTAAAAGGAAGTAAATGAAGTACCGAACAGATCTTCATGTAGGAGGATAATTTTCACTGGTTTCACCGGGACCCTTGCTCTATGTTGTAAATCTGTCAAATGATTATTGGCTTGGCTATGCTCGAGGCAGGGAGAGGACGATCACAAGCTTAGGCAGATAGTGGCTATGAGGTCAAGCAAGTAGAGAAAAGGCTCAGTTGAGAAGCTGTTATATCGTTGTAGCAGCTAACATTCTAACTTAACCGCTACAAATTGTAAAAACTAACTTTCCAAGTTAGTTACTATAAGGTGTAGTAGTTATTTGTCAAAGTAGCTGCTACAACGTGTAGCAGCAAAGCAAAGTTGATATACATGAACTTAAGTATTTGTATGGGTAATATCTGTTAGAAAATGTAGCTATAAAAAAAATGACTTACCAAGTGGCTGCTTCACGTTTGTAGCATGTAGGTGTTTGTAGCCGACATCGTCCCTGTATGTTATAGCGTTAATCTTTCTAATATATGTATGTTATCACAGTGTGGAATAATAAATTAAAATGAAACAAATTACCATTGGGAATGGAGAGAGGTGGTAAGCTCTCACAACAGCTGTGAGATTCAAGACGCCGGTGAAACTTTCTCGGCGGGAGCGCGAGGTCCGACGGATGACGGACGATGGAGACGGAGGGAGAGAGAGAGAGAGGGAGCGGCGAGGGACGACGGACGATGGAGACAGAGGGCACGCGAGAGAGAGGGAGCGGCAAGGGAGATTTTAATTTGGAAAATTTCCCAGTAGAAGTTTTGAATAGAAGGCGAAAGGGGAGAGGGAATAAATAACAATATATTTTTTTTTAGCAAAATCGAGCTAGCAACGCCACGTCTACATGTCGCTCACGATTGTGCATAAAGCATTGTTCAATATATCAAATATATATATATATATATATATATATATATATATATATATATATATATATATAGAGTTTTGATATTGTGCGCGACGCGCACAGTGCGTGACTGTGCGCGTCGCGCACCATATCAATTTTTTTTTTAAATTATTATTTTTTTAACCCTATAGGTAAAATCTTTAAAAAGGAAATTAGCTTAAAAATTATAACCAATTGGGAAATCTGAACCTTAGAAATAAAATCTTTAAAAAAAAATAATTATTTTTTTAAATTCAAAATTAAAAAATAACAAAACACAGACATTTTGAATTTAAAAAAATAATATTTCTTTATATAAGTAGCTAATACGTTAAGATATCCCCTTAATATATTACAATACTCCGTAAATACTTAAATTTATTTTATTTTATTTTTTTTAACTAAATACTATAATCCAATTGGAAAATCTAAGCTCTAGAGGTAAAATCTTTAACAAAAAAATTAACTAAAAATTATATCCCAATTAGGATGTCTGAACTCTATCAATAAAATCTTAAAAAATATATTTTACTTATTTTTTTAATCAAAATAAAAAAAAATCATGATATACTGCACGACGCGTACATTTGTGCACTGTACGTGTCGTGCAGTATATTAAAATCGTGTATATATATATACACACACAATTCTTAAGATTTTTATGTGTGCGTATGTGACAGGAGTCAAGGTCTCCTCACCTTCGCCTACACACACACGATTCTTAAGATTTTTATGTGTGCGTCGCCTACACACACGATTCTTAAGATTTTTATGTGTGCGTATGTGACAGGAGTCAAGGTCTCCTCACCTTTGCCTTTATCTTCGTCAAAGTCAAGCAAATTTGAAAAAGGTGAGTTTGTTGGTCATGGGATGCATGCTTAATGGCCTCGCCACTGATGGAATTACCTTCAATGGTGTCACTTTCCTCATCTCTTTCTTTATTGGAACAAGTTATATAGGAGAATTGCTTTGTATCTTGTTGTGGTACGGCCAGATAAGAAATAAGCGTTGACTTTGTTGCCATTCATGATTTGGTATGTCATCCATATGCATTAATGCTATGGTGGAGTCCTGTTAATGATTAGAGTTCTACCAAATTTTTTTTTAAGGATCCTAATATAACACATTATGTCGTATCAATATTTGAGTTTTAAATATTTTTTATATAGTCTAATTAATAATACGTAATTATATGACTACATACGTATTATATCAATTTTAAAATAAAAAATAACTTTAAAATTTTACTATTGTTCTTAAAATACAAAATTTAAACCTTGCACCTAGAATGATTAGAACTTTTTTATTCAACTTTTTTATTTTACAAACCTCTTTAAAACCTTACATTAGAGATGTCCTAAGCTGAATTAGTCAAAAGATAAAATCATATCTTTATTAACTTAATAAAGACAGGCTAGGTCATCTATCTATATACACATAATTATTTTAAATAAGGGGCACGAGTTCTTTCAGAAAAGTCTTGTTGTTCCCTATCTATGTAAAATATGACACCTAAATAATAAATAAATAATAAGATTATTTGAAAAATAATCTTATTGGATTTTTTCAGAATTTTATGAAATTTTTCGGGATTTAAACGAATTCCATATGACACGTTTAAGGAGATAAATTAATTAGGCTTAGGGAAAGCCTGTTTGGATTATCATTTTAGTGGGAGTTGATTGAATTAATCCACGTATGGTTGGATTTTATTAATATAAGGTATAAAATTTTTAAACTAGGTTTTCTTTTTTCCTTTTTTCTCCCGATTGCTTTCTTCCTCTCCCAAATCCCTCGACCAAAGCTCTTCGCCTCCTCCCGATTCAGCATCGTCGATAGCCGAGCAGTGCTCTTTGTGCCCCTCGACGCTGAGCCCTCGCGACTTCATCGCACATCGATGCCACTGATGCCGACCATCCGCGCGAGATCCGCCGGTAACGTAGCAACTATTGCCAGCATGGGAGGTGAAGCTACTAGCAGATGATGCCACCCCATCTTTCGACCATGCTATCTCCTTCCTGTGCCAATCGTCGTCTGTGCCGCACTGCTTTTCGTCGGGGCAGACTTGGGGGCCAGCGTTGCTAGCCAAAGCAGTGGCCATGGCAGCGACTATTAAAGCCGACCAGCCATTTTCTCTTGATTTGCTTGACGTCGGCCGCTTATTCCACTGTGGGTTTCCTCGTTGAGAAGTCGCGATGGACAACCATAGCTCTGACCACAAGCAGATGCTGGTGATCTTCCCCTATTGCCTCTCTTCACCCATGATCAGATATGTGATCGTTGCCCCTTCACTTGATGTTAGCTTGGAAATGCCACAGTCGCTGCTATCGTGAGGGGCAACACCGTCAGCTATGGTGAGGGTCCCTGAAACTCCCTATGGTGTTGCTGTTCGGATGTATAATAAAAGTCTAGCTTTTTGTATAAATATTTATTTTGAAATAAGAATACATTGGTCAAATGTCTGCATTTAGTTTAATGCAGTTATCCATTTAATTCATATTATAGATAACATGGTGTGTGATGTCACACAGAAGATCATGTTATCTGTTCTTTATAAATTATAAATAGTATCTCACGACCAAGATGGATATGGACAAACCATTGGAACGGTCGTAGTGTAATTTGGTATTAGTTTATCTTGACTATAAGATTACACTAGTATATTATGAGTATATTGAGCAGGACCATTTGAGGTTGTTTCTTTTTATACTAACTGCAAAAAAGAACAAAACATATGTTATTATGGATGTGCGTACTCTTAATCCCGATATAATAATAAGCGCATATACTTAGTATTTATTTCTTTAATTTATCAATGGGTGAGATTTATTTCGTTAAATCAATAAACATGATAAGTTGGGAAATAGTATTATTTATATGGTGTGTTGTTGATTATAGAAGGAAACTGTGTCCTAATAATCTAGATTGATGATGTCCCCTTAAGGAGCTCATAAGGATTATCATGTAAACCCTATAGGTGGACTTGGTCCGGCATGATAATGAAGTTGAGTGGTACTACTCTTGGAACTAGATGTTAATTAAGTGAGTTGTCAGTAACTCATTTAATTGGACATTCTATATCTTAAACACAGGGAGACGAACGCACTCATAATAAGAAGGAGCCCATAATGTAATATGAGATTGACGCGGTAGTTCAATAATAATTCTTTAGTGGTATGAGTTATTATTGATGAACTTGAGTTGATTGTTTAGGGCGAACACGGGAAGCTCAAGTCCATCGGGAGACCAAAATCAATTCCTTCTCTTGGTCCCTGTTGTAGCCTCTATAAAGCCTTGTATCCACTAAGTCCACTTAATTCATCGGGACTCCCTCACCAAGTGTCCGGTCAATACCTTTGACCCACTTGGACTTTCCTCCTTGTGCCAAGTGTCCGGTCAACCTTGACCCACTTCGACTTACCAATACCAGGTGTCCGATCAGCCTTGATCCACCTGGATTTTCCCGTGCCTGGCTTCACTCACCAAGACTTCCCTTCCGCCTAGCTTCACTCAACAGGACTTTCTTTCTGCCTAGCTTCACTCACTAGGTCTTTCACCTGGCTTCACTCACCAGGATTTTCAACTGCCCGGTTTCACTCACCAGGACTTTCCATCTGCCTGGCTTCACTCACCAGGACTTTCCTTCTACCTAGCTTCACTCACTAGGTCTTTCACCTGACTTCACTCACAAGAATTTTCCAACTACCCGACTTCACTCACCAGGACTTTTCTTTCTGCCTAGCTTCACTCACTAGGTATTTTCACCTGGCTTCACTCACCAGGATTTTCCTTCTGCCTAACCTTCCAGTTAGGACTTTCCCAGTCAAGTATCTGGTCAACCTTGACCTACTTGACTCTTCTTCAACCCAATCTGATCAAACCCTGATCAGAGGAGAATTGTACCAACAATCTCCCCAGATGAATGATGGCACCTGCAATCTCCATGTATTGTCAGTCTCCATGTATTATCAAACATCGAAATCCAAACACCAAGACTCAAGCTTGAATCAACTCAAGCTCAGTCAAACAGGTCAACCTTGACCTAGGGAATATTGCACCAACACAGATAACCTAGTAGATCCTTTCACTAAGGTCCTTCCGGCGAAAGCTTTTGATCGGCATGTTGAGGGGATGAGAATCAGATGTATGGCAGCAGTTATGGCAACATAGTCTTTTAGTATAAGTGGGAGATTTTTAGAGTATATACTAAAAGTCTAGCTTTTTGTAAACAATTATTTTGAAATAAGAATCACAATTGATCAAATGTCTACATTTATATGCTAAGTGTAGTTGTCCATTTAATTTATATTGTAGATAACATGGTGTGTAGTGTCACACACAGAAGATCATGTTATCAGCACTTTATAAATTATAAATAGTAGCTCACGACCAAGATGGATAGGGACAAACTATTGGAATGGTCGTAGTGTAATTTGGTATTAGTTTATCTTGACTATAAAATTACACTAGTACACTATGAGTGTATTGAGCAGGACCATTTGAGGTAGTTTTTTATACTGACTACATAAAAGAACCGTGCCTTTGTTATTAGGGAAGGGCATACTCTTAATCCCGATATAATAACAAACACGTATACTTAATGTTTATTTCTTTAATTTATCAATGGATGAGATTTAGTTCGTTAAATCAATATGTCTGATAAGTTGGGAAATGATATTATTTATATGGTGTGTTGTTGATTATAAAAGGAAACTGTGTCCTAGTGATCTTGGTTGATGATGTCCCCAAGTGCAACTCATAAGGATTGTCATGTAAACCCTGCAGGTGGACTTAGTCTGATATGACGATAAGGTTGAGTGGTACTACTCTTGGAGCTAGATATTAATTAAGTGAGTTGTCAGTAACTGATTTAATTAGTTGACATTTGATATTTTAAACACAGGGAGATTAGCGCACTCATGGTAAGAAGGAGCCCATATTGTAATATGGGATTGGTGCGGTAGTTCAATAATAACTCTTTAGTGGTATGAGTTGTTATTGATGAACTTGAGTTGGGTGTTCGGGGTGAACACGGGAAGCTCAAGCTCATCGGGAGACCAAAACCAATTCCTCCTCTCGGTCCCTGTCGTAGTCTCTTATTTATAAAGTCTTATATCCACCTAAAATCCAACTTCTTACCCATCTCAATGGGGCCGGCTAAGCTAAGCTTGGAGCCCAAGCTAGGGCCGACCAAGCCATTTAATGGGGATAAGTTGTGGCCGGCCAAGCTTGGAGCCCAAGCTAAGTGGCTGACTACAATTAATTAAAAGGGTGTTTTAGTTTTTAAAATTTTTCCTTATGTGGAAGCAATGATTTTAAAAGAGAGTTTAGAAAATTTTAAAATCTTTTAAAAGAGAGATTTTAATTTTTGAACCTTTCATTTTTTGTAACCATCCACATGTTTTAAAAGAGAGATTTTAATTTCTAAAAATTTTGCTTTTATAACTAGTCAACCATGAAGGGATTCAAAAGAGGATTTTTTTTATTTTAAAATCTTTCCTTAAAAGGATTTAAAGGATACATTTTAATTTTAAAAATTTTTCCAGAAACAAATAAGGAAGTTTTAATTTTTTTTATTTAAAACTTTCCTTATTTGGAGGACATAAGGTGGCTGGCTATAACAATGAGGAAAAGGAAGTTTTAATTTTTATTTTAAAATTTTCCTTTTTAGTCATTAGCAAGGAAAATAAGGAAATTTTAATTATTTCTAAAATTTTCCTTTTTTGCCTTGACCAAGGAATATAAAAGAGAGGGAGGGGGTGCTTTCATGAGATACAACACATCTTCTATTCCTCCTCTCTATTCCTTATGACCGGTCATTGCTCTTCCTCTTCTCTTCTTCTTTGGTGGTCGGTGGCATCATCTTTTGGAGATTGTTTGGTGGCCGGATCTTGCTTGGAGAAGAAGGAGAGAAAGGAGGCATTCTTTCCTTGTGTCCCTTGGAGATTGGTTGGTGGCCGAAAGCTTGGGAGGAAGAAGAAGGCTTGGGTGGTTCTCATTTTGGTAGATCGTCACTCACATGACGTCCAAGAGAAGAAGAGGAATACAACAGAAGATCAAGAGGTCTATAAGCTACAAGCGGTATAACTAGTAGTTTGTTTCCGCATCATACTAGTTCATTCCTTTTGTATAGATTTTGAAATACCAAACACAAGAGGTTTTCAATTTTAGGTTATCGTTTTGTAATCAATTTTGTGTTTTCGATTTCATGTTTCAATATTGTGCTTCTATTGAGGTCTCTATAATTAAACCTAGTTTACGGTTAGAAGTTTAAATTTCTGATTTCTTTGAAAGGCTTTGTCTAGGCAGTGGTGGATGATCCCATACCCAAGAAGGTCTGTGCCTCGCCACGTTTGTCCTGGAAGCCAATCTTTGAAATAGAAATTTAATCAACTTCTGTAATATGGTTTAACTTATGAAGAACACATTGGTTAAATTTGGAGTAAGAATGTTAAGTTCCGTTCCCAATCCAAATTTAACTTCTGAAGGACAACTTGGATTAATAATGTTAAGCATCGTTTGCAATCCAAGTTTGGACTTCAGTAGAGCACATGGGTAGCTAGGAAAGTTCTGTGCTTGTACAAAATTTTTGTACAGGAGAACGGAACGACATCCGGTAGTAGCGACCAACATGCCCTAGGGAGCAAAGGAGGTGCACATAGATCCATAAACCTCGAAGGCGATGCCATTGGACAATGCAAAGGTAGAACTAGCATCTATAAACCTCGAATGCGATGTCATCCAATGGTATGACTGGCTTGAAGCATGCCATGAGCCTCCAAAATGGGAGCAATTCAAAGAAGAACTCATCAATCAATTTGGTCCCTCTAGTTATGAGAATGTTGATGGAGAATTGGCCAAAATTCGACAGACTTCAACCGTACTAGAGTACCAAGGATGATTCAAGCGACTCTCTAATTGAACTCATGATTGGTCAAAAAAGTAACTACTGGGCACTTTTATTGAAGGACTTCTCCTTGATATATGACGAGAAGTAAAAATGAATCAACCGCGCACCATGAAGGCTGCCTTATCCTTTGCATGACTACAAGAAGAGAAGATCAATGAGGAAGGAAGAAGAAATAACAAGGTAATTCATGTAAACACATTGCATTATTCAACACCGGTAGATTGACAAAGGAAGAGATCAAGAAAAGGATGACAAAGGGATTATGTTGGCATTGCAATGAAAAGTGGCACTGCGGTCATCAATGCAAGCAAAATAGGATACTGATGATTGAACCAATAGAGAATTCTGAGGAAGAAGATGATTTCGATGAAGGTGAAACACAAGATAATATCAACGAAGTACAAGATGACTCTATGACAATATCAGTTCATGCCTTAGAAGGACTACAAACTCCGCAAACGATGAAGGTAAAATGATTCATTAAAAAGTAACCAGTAATGATACTTATAGATTCACGAAGCACCAACAATTTTCTACTCAACCTTGGCAAGAAGGCTTAAACAAAAAATAGAGCAAGCATCTACATTTGATGTTAAGGTGGCGGATGGAAGATCACTTACAAGTCCAGGAAAGTGTGATGGTATTAAAATTTTCTTACCAAATTATGAATTAATCACAGATCTCTTTCTTCTACCCCTAGATGGATGTGATGTTGTACTTGGAGCACAATAATTGAGAACATTAGGAGACATAATATGGAATTTCTCTCAAGTAACAATGCGCTTCCTAGATCAAGGAAAAGAAGTTTGCATCAATGGCAAGAGACAAGATGTTATGACATCAATCAGTAGTTATCAAGTAGAGTGATTATTAAAGAAAGATTACTCCATTTTTCTCATCAACTCTCCATCAAAAAGGATCCTAAAAGTACCTCACATACCCCTCAAGAATTAGAGACACTTCTTTCAAAATTTTCTATGATATTTGCTGAGCTAAAGGGACTTCCTCCATCACGTTCACATGATCATCGTATACCTCTAATACCGGGGAGTGCACCGGCAAATGTTAGGCCTTATCACTACCCTTACATATAGAAGGAGATAATTGAGAAGATTGTACAAGAGATGCTTCAAGCTGGTATTGTTCGCCCAAGTGTAAGTCCATATTCTTCTCCAGTACTGCTTGTACGAAAGAAAGAGATAAGTTGGCGGATTTGTATAGATTACCAGGCACTGAATAAAATTACAATGAAAGATAAGTACCCCATCCCCATCATTGATGAATTACTTGATGAATTAAGAGGTTCCTCATTCTTCTCAAAGTTGGGTCTTCACTCAGGCTTTTATCAGATAAGGATCTATTAGCCAGACATTCCAAAAACAACCTTTCGGACTCATGATGGTCATTATGAATTTCTAGTCATGCTTTTCAGTTTAACTAATACACCTTCTACATTCCAAAGTTTGATGAACGATATTTTCAGGCTTTACCTCCGCAAGTTTGTTTTGATTTTCTTTGATGATATTCTTGTTTATAGTTCATCGTTCGAAGATCATTTGCATCACCTTTATAAAGTACTCACTCTTTTGCATGAGTATTCTCTTTTTGTGAAAAGATCTAGGTGCAGTATTGGGACAACTAAGGTGGAATACCTTGGTCATATTGTAATCCAAAAAGGAGTAGCTACTGACCTCTCAAAGGTGCTAG
Organism: Zingiber officinale; assembly: GCF_018446385.1. NCBI lineage: Eukaryota > Viridiplantae > Streptophyta > Magnoliopsida > Zingiberales > Zingiberaceae > Zingiber > Zingiber officinale. Next base: position 118,677,799 of record NC_055998.1, on the reverse strand, counting down.
TTATGAAGGAGTGACCCACCCCAAAGAATATCAAGCCATTACGTGGTTTTCTGGATCTCACATATGCATTTAGATGGTGTTCTGAAGCAGAAAAGACATTTCAGAATTTAAAGGAGTCTTTGATGACAACATCCACTACAAGAAAAACCCTCATAGACATCGGTGGAACAACAACAGTTCTAAGCAAAAATCGATGTCTTTGAGTATTTTACACCGGTTTCTCTAAAAATCGGTATCTATGAGCGCAGATTTTCGCTCATAGACATCGGTTTTTTAGCCGATGTCTATGAGCACCTTTTTTTTTGTTAATAGACAACGGTTTTAACAACCCGATGTTAATGAACCAAAAATAATAATTTAATTTTTCCACCAGCCAAAATTTACAACACTTTACAAAGTTCCCTCCAAACCTAAACCAATATCGCGCCCCTTCTCTCAGCCTAAACCTAAACCTAAACCTAAACCTCCGACCATCTCTCTCAGCCTCATCTCCCTCTTCCCCTTCCTGGATCTCTTCCCCTTCCTGGATCGACGCCCCTTCCTCTCCCGATTAGGATCAAAACCACCTGCTTCGGTCCTAAGCAAAATCGCAGCATAAATCGTTCCATTCTGCCTCCTCGTCCGATCCTCTCTTCCTCCTCCTCCTTCCTCTCTTTGCTCTTCCCGGCTAAGGTAGGGGCCGACGAGATCGCATCGAAGCACTTGATTCATTCGATTCCGGTTCCTGTTCGCGAAACCAGTTTCTTTCGATCGAGGTGATGGCGGACGTGCAGATGGGGGAGACGGAGACCTTCGCGTTCCAGGCGGAGATCAACCAGTTGCTGAGTCTCATCATCATCAACACCATCTACTCCAACAAGGAGATCTTCCTGCGCGAGCTGATTAGCAACGCCTCGGATGTGAGACATCGCTGCTTTCCATGTTGCTACTCCCGTTTTTTTCCCGTGTTGTCGTTGCTAAAGCAAATCGTGTGACTGCAGGCACTCGATAAGATCCGGTTCGAGGGTCTCACCAACAAGAGCAAGCTGGACTCCCAGCCGGAGCTCTTCATCCGCCTCGTGCCTGACAAGGCGAACAAGACGCTTTCCATTATCGAAAGCGGCATCGGCATGACCAAAGTTGGTAATTTCTCTTCTCCGCACCTTGTCGGGATGACGCCGCCGTCTTGACGAACGCTCAAGGTAATGTAGTCCGAGAAATGCCCTAATTTTTGGCTCCTCACGCTTACGATCGCTTTTCCTGGTAGCCCGTAGGCGGCATTAGCCCCGTGATGTTCGGAGCGCAGCTGTCGGCAGAAGAGGACGAGAGCTTGAGCAAGAGGTAGGGAATGGCTTATATAGTGACGTCTGTTCTTTCTTTTTCTTATTTTCTTGTTAAGGTTTATTTCTGATCTTGTTTTCGCCTCTCACTCAGTTTGATTCGAGTTCCATGGTGAGAAAATTGTCGTTTTGTTTTCCTCCCATTATCGACTTCCTTGATATGACGAGAAGAAAGGGTTTTTTTTTTTAACAGTAGGAAGCATGTAGCAGTGTAATAGTTCCGAATGTTGCTGATCTCCTTGCTTTACAACCCGCAGCTTCATTTTCTCCTATTTTCCTCCAGTTCTTGTGTTCTTCTATTTTATTTATCAATTTTTCTAAATTTTGTTTATGCCACCTCAGTTGACCTAGATTCTCCTTTGTATCACAGACTCGAGTTTACTTGATACTGGAATATGCAGCTAAAGGTGAACTCTACAAGGAACTACAGAAGTCCAAATGCTTCAGTGAGAGGCGAACTGCTACAGTGAGTTCTTTGCAAACACACACTAACGGTTATCAGTGTATGAGCTTTTATCTATTATTGCCAATGAAGGACTAACACTCTAATCATGTACCCATAGAATTTGCAGTTCCTTTCTCACTGTATGTACAAGTGTATGAGCTTTTTGTACTGATATATGAGTGATGATATTGGAACTCAAAGAAGAAGCACTGCAACCGCCCAATCTTCAAAACATTCATCGGAGGATCAATGAAAGTGAGTAAGCCTATCTCCCTTTAAGAGAAATAATCTAAACTTATTACGAAGCGAGATCCCTAGATTTTTGAATCACCTACATATGTTGCGGAGTGCTATGCTTCTTAGCCAGTTACTCTATATAATTCTTACATCAGTTGCTTCTATATGACTGTATCATTTTTAGATTATAGCATTGCACATTTTGTAAATAATTTGCTCTTTGTTTTGATGGGTTTTTTCTGATGGTTGTTGACATGAATTTTGAATCTTGACCTTTGAGATTGTGATTTTCTTGCATTGTTGTCCTATTTTCATACACTTTTACATGTTTTTTTCTTCTCTTTTTTCATTGAATTAAATCGCCATCTATGTGCCACTAGCTGACATGTGGATGCTTGTGGTTGGGTTTCTGATTGCATGTGCTTTGTGTGATTTTGCAACTAGAATGGATGTAATCAATTATGCAATATTTGAATTTTTGTTAATCATGTGTCTCTTTCACAATTCTGAAAGCTATCAATAAGCTTCATTCTTTAAAATCAAATCAAGATGGATAGGGTTTCTTTTGTAATTGTTTACGTAGTTTACAACAATTCTTAGTGATCAAACTCGACAAGGATGGATGACAAATTAGCTGATACTGTGACTGTTGGGAGCAATTTCTATAGTAAAGTTGAAAGATTTATGGCCATTCTTAATGCATTCATTGACTTCATACAGGTAATTTGTCTTTGTAGAACTCAAGTTTACCACCCCTATCACTACAAGAAAAGAAAGAAAAAAGCTTAAAGACAATGCTTTTCTATGTGGCTAGAAAAAAAACATATCATTCTGGTGAAAAGAAAGAGGACTACTTCTTGACTTGTTGGATGGGAAAGGATAGCACTCAGGTAACTACCAATAACCAAGTGTCCTCTTAAGGAACCAAAAGAGTAGTAGTTATACTCCTATCCCGCAGCTCTATGATGCAGAGTTGCTTATAGTTCAATGAGCTTCTAATTAGGTTTATCATCACAATGTGAATTTCTTATTCCCAGGATGATCAACTAATGGCTCTACAACTGGCTACTAAAATGTGGATCTCCTTGAAAAGGAGACCAGTGCAGGTTCTTATAAGTTTAAATTTACTAATCTTTATCTATGAACTTGATAAACTAAACTTCTTCATGAAATTCATCTCTTGCAGGGATGCATATTTCAAGGGAAAGAGCCGCTACAATTCATCGCACTTTTCCATCCCATGGTTGTTTTGATGGTACCACCTACTAATTATTAATTATTTACCACTTTGATCTAGCATGTCTAGGAAAAACATTTCACAGTCTTTTTTGTTAACTGTTATATTACAATTATTTCTCTTAAATAGGGTGGAGTCGGTTCTGGGTAAAAAGCTTAATTTCAGAAAAAAAAAAAAAAAACCTGAGTGATGAAACTTATGCTCCCGATGGCATTGCGCTGATCCAAGTATCTGGTACATCATCCCACAACCGTAAGGCAATGCAAGTTGATGCGGTATGACTATTCACATTTTTGTTATTCATACTTTAATTTTTATCTACAATCTTCTTGTATTTAAAATTAGATGGGAGAAAGAGCCATCAAAGCTCTCACCAACCGAGCTACATGACACCTATCATCTTCATTTTTGTAATTAAGAAAAAAAACATAATTATCATTTAGATACTTGAGTACTACAATTACAATGGCGTTATCTGTTTTTTTAGGTGGCGGCATCCTTAAATTCCTATGATTGTTTTGTTTTGCAATCTGGGAATATAGTTTTCACGTGAAATGGAAGTTCAAGTACTCATGAACAGCAATAGTGGGTTGATCAGACAGCAGAATTTTTGAAGGTATAATATGTAAAAATGTTAAAAAGATTTTGTGCCTAAATATCATCCTCTATTTCTTTTGTGCTAACATGTTAGTCCATTTGACATTCATATAATTAGTTAATTGAATTTGGATAGAATATAAACGAGACAACAATTTTATATTATGGTTACCAACTTTGAATTATAAACATATTTCGGTCAGCAAGTTATCTTTGTTATCTTTTCCATTGTGGAGCATCCATATAGGTTAATCATTGAATGATTGAACTTGCGAGGCACAATTATAGGTTGGAAAAGATTTTAAAAGTTATCAGCAATATCTCAGGTGCAAATAGTCCTTCCATACATTTTCAGAGAAATATGATGTACTCCTAGATCTGTTGCTTCCATACAGTTTAAAGAGTGATTCTTTATCCAACGTCATGGTTCTACAAGATTTCTCTTTCGCCTGCAGTCAAGTGCTACGCTGAAGCATTGCAAAGAGGGAACAGAAAGCTCGGCTTTCTGGTTTGCTCTTGGTGGGAAGCAAAATTTTTCCAGCAAAAAGAGCACTCAAGATGTTGTTAGAGATCCTCACTTGTATACCTTTACATTTAAGCAAGGTCGGACATATCTTTTTTCCAATTTCCAAGTCATTGTTACCTTCTATGCTATCCTTCATTCAACGTTCTAACAACTGTGTTCATTTGTGATCAACAATGATTTGGCTCAAAATTGAGGAAATATAACCCCCAATCCTTCTTCCCTCATTTATGTCAAAGGAAACAGAGGAAAAGGGTGTATGGTGAAATCCTGGTTCCATATGTGTTTGTTTTATATCAACCTGTAATGGAGCAACATTTGTTTTTGTGACGAGGTGTTGCACATTCTTGGTACTGAACTTCTTTTGTCTGTTGCTTTCATAGATACATCATGTCGGCTTCTCGGCTCCTACACCAATTCAGGCTCAGTCATGGTCAATTGTCTTAAGGGGGCGTGACATTGTGGCCATTGCAAAGACAGGATCAGGAAAAACAGTAGGCTTTCTAATGTCAGGGTTTGTTGTTCTCAAACGCAATCATAATAATTCTAAGATGGGTCCTACTGTACTGTACTAATTTTGTCACCAACGAGGGAGCTGGCCACTCAAATACAGGATGAAGCAGTCAAGTTTGGTAAATCATCAAGAGTATTTTGTGTGGTATGTTTGATGATAGTTGTTACATTCCTTATTTTGATTTTTTTTGGTTTGCATGATAATGAGTCAGCAATAAAAAAAATTCAATACTCCTGAGGACCAAATGCACCCATGCTCTTATGCCATGAGTCCATGGACAGATGTCTTGGGACTAACCAGGTGCAGCCATTATGCTTTAGAAAATGTCATTGTTTTACAGTGAAACGAGATGGTTATACTTAGTATCCGTTATGGGACTAATATATTATTTATGTGTTTTTACAGTTTACAAATCTCAAGTACTCCAGAGTTGAAATTGATGAAGTGCGGTTCGAGTGGGCTGAATGCATGCTAGATTACATTTGAGTAGGAAAGGTATTTGAATTTTGAAAACTTTGGTTGATGCATGCATTTGCATGGAATGTAAATTGCGGATATTACCTTGATGTGTACAATATTTATTACCTTTTGATGTTGTAAAAAGAATTTGTGTATTTTATGGATACTGTTGTAAGAAGAATATTTATGTAATTTGTGAATATTTGTGTATTTTATGGATATTGTTGAAGAAAAATATGCCTAATTTGTGGATATTTGTATATTTTATAGATACTGTTGTAAGAATAATATTGGTGCATTTTATTGGTTTTTCACTGTTCGGAAATTGAATTTGTGTCGTTAAACAAACTTGATATTACATCGATTTTCCACCGCTGCAAAACCGGTGTCATTAACTAATATTACATCGGTCATATACCGCTGCCAAAACTGGTGTTATTAACATATAATATTACATCGGTTTTACACCCGATGTCGTTAAGTGATACTACATCGGTTTTAACCCGATGTCTAAAATGACAGATCTTTTACATCGCCTTCATAGACATCGATCGAAAATATAATAGACATCGGTGGAAAATCGATGTCTATGAGGGTTTTTGTTGTAGTGATTAGTTCTTGCAATAACTAATTTCAATAAGCAATTTGTCATTGAAGCCGATGCATTCAGAGTTAGAACCGAAGCAGTACTTAGGCAAGAAGGACAACCATTAGCTTTTACTAGCAAAGCACTATCTCCTCAACAACACCTTCCTGGAGTGAATTTAGATGGTGAAGTTAAATTTCAACCTTATGCTATTTTAGAAAGGAGACTTGTGAAGAAGAACAATCCAACGACGATTAAGTTGTTAATTCAATGGAATAATTTATCTATCGATGATGCAACATGAGAATTATATGATACCATTCAAGAAAAATTTCAGAGTAAATTGATAAACAACCTTGAGGACAAGGTTGTTTTGAAGGGCGATGGAATGATAGGGTCCTTTAATGGATCTATTCATTTATATCCTTTAACTTTATTTCCTTTTCTAAAATAAGTTTTAGACCTTTTCCTTTTCTAAGATAAGTTTTAATAATATATTTTCTCTTGAAAATGTATTTTTATTTTAGACATTTTCTTTTGAAAATGTAGTTTAGGTCTCTATTTAAAGAGACGTTATGTAATTTTGGATGACAAGTAATTTTCCTTTTAATTAATCAATTTCATTTGATTATTGGAGATTGTGATCACCCTATCCCCCTTTTCATTTTTCTCTTTCCATTTTTTCACGTGATAGGCCCCTAGGTTCCTATAAGATATCTTGCATAGGTTTTTGATTTACCTCTAAATGATGGTGTTGAAAAGTTGCATTAGAGTAGGTCTTGGTGAGTTCTGAATTTTTGGTTTTTGATATGCGATTCGATTCTTGTACAGATTTTGTTTTTTTTCCTGCATTTGTTTTTGATGTACATCTAGATGATTGCGATGAATTTCTGTATTAGTAAAAACACAAGCCTTGTTGTAGGAGTGGGATGGGAAATGGATATTGAGTTTTCTGCATTGGTGTGATGAACAACTTGTTGGTGGTGTGGGTTTGTGAGCATGAGATGAGGCTCTATTTTTGCATTTTCGGTTATGATTCTTGTATTTGTGCTATGTGAACATCTCGGGTTTGATAGTAGATGCAGATAGAGAGGAACTAGAATGATTTTGCGATCAAATTGTGATTTATTTGTAGGGATTGGAATTTTTGCGTTGTTTTAGTAATTGCCTTCCATTGTTACCTATTGATACTTAGATTGTTTATGTATTGTTAGCAATATCAAATGGATCAACTAATGAATGATAGTAGAAGAATGTTGCATGATTACTTGTGTGTTTACACATGATTAAATAAAGTTTCTCTATATGGCTAACTAAATCAACATGAGCATGAGTGGTAACAATATGGGATGAGTGCCTTGGGATGAGCTCTGGGGAGGACACTTCCAAGCATAAATGATGATATATAGAATGGTAATGGTTAAATGTTTCATTTTTCGAAAGAGGTACCTCACAACGACACATGAATAAGGAGTAAAAATATGGGCTCAATAAATACAAATATGGTTGTCACAATTGTTCCATGTTTACTCTTAGTTGGTATATTAGAGTTTCTTCTTTTCCTACGTACATGCAATACCATATTTAAGTTAACAGTACTTGTTATTTTCTTGTATGCAGGGACCATCGTTATAGTGAAGTTTTCTTTGAGATGGTAAATGACCTATGTTTATTTATGTCGAATGTAGACTTTGTTTTACAGCACTTGTATTGTATCTATTCAGAAAATATACTTGCTGGGTTGTAAACTCACAATAAAAGTAATGCAGGTGGGGAGGATAGCGCCCAAGCTGTGATGGGGAATGTGGAGGTAGAGTAGTTGAGGAGATGAGATGAAATGCATGATACACTATCCGGTAGGGTTGTAAATGAACCAAGCGTTCGTAAACAAGCTTAGTGTTCAACTTGGTAAGAGTTTGTTTATGTTCGTTCAATATACATAAGTTTAATTAAACAAACAAACTTGAACAACTCGTTAAATTAAACAAACAAGTTTGAACAGCTCGTTAAAATAAACAAACAAGCTTGAACATATATGTGTTCGGCTCATTAACGTTCGTGAACAGTGTTCGTGAACAACGTTCATGAACAGTGTTCGTGAACAACGTTCATGAACAGTGTTCACGAACCATATTTATTAATAAAACTTTTTTTAATATGCTAAATAAATAATAAAATAAAATAAATAAATTTAAATTATCAAATTCAATAATCAATCAAACAACTAAAAAGTTTCAAACAATCAAACAAGCTTGAATTAAGAGCTTGATAACATCTGAATGAAACAAGCTCGAACTAAGCTCAAGCCAAGCTCTAACCAAGCTCAAGCCATGCTTCAAACAAGCTTAATCTCATGAAAAATAAACCAAGTCAAGTTTGAACACTCATTTCAAAATCTTGGCTCATTTTAAGCTGGCTTGGTTACCTTATCAAATAAGCTTGAACAACCCAAAGTTCGGCTCGGCTCAGCTCAGCTTATTTACTGTCCTACTATCCGGGGCCTCTAAGTGAATGTCATCCGTTTTGAGATTTGATTACTAGTTATGAGTTGGAAACTAATTCTTGTTGGGGGATTTTTATGGATTTTCCATTTGAAAAAGACATGCTGAGTTTTGAGGTTCATATGAAATAAATAGAAGGAAATTGAACCTTTTTCAGTAAAATGCATGATTCCAGTGTATTTGATTGGAAAGACTCGAGTAAGGAGTAAGGATTGTTTCATATGGTGGTCAGAGTTCATGTGGGTTAGAAAGCCGAAGAGCTGGCCTATAGAGCCCACATCCTTGATCGGCCATGCCGATCAGATAAGTCCCATGTGGACGCCACTCCTGACTTGAATCGGGTTTACTAAGGATCCGACTCCCTCATGCCCGACCGACCTTACCGATCGGATAGGATCTATGTGGACATCCCTCCCGGCTTAGACCGGACTTCATAGGTTATCAACTCCCTCATCCCCGATTGATCCTGCCAATTGGATAGGTTCCATGTGGACACTACTCCCCGTTTGGACAGGACTTACGAGGGACCCGACTCCATCATCCCCTATCGGTATAATTCAGGTATTAATCCAGAATTTTCCACTGACCATGGTAAAATCATTACTTTTTGACCCAAAGGTCACATATTCGAATCCTTAAAATAATCTCTCGTAAAAACTAAGGTAAAATTATATACAATGGATTTTTTCTCAGGATTCGACATGGCGGGAGTTTATGCACCGAGCTACCTTTTATAATTCTAGAATTAAGATTAAAATTTCTCATTAGAAACAAGATAAATTGGGAAGTATTCGCGAAGACCCATCCAAACAGTAAGTATCTTAGCTAGTTTGTCATTCCATTAGAGTAAAATCTTTACCGCGTACAACAGTTAAGATTTGAATCTTAGATGCTTAGTTAATTATTTGGAGGATCTTATCGTTGCACCGTAGATCCGGGGCGAATTCATAGCCTTTTCAGAATCACGACTTATGATGGAGGTGATAAAATCACATGAAATTTACAGCTCGTTTGGCTTCTGATTACCCATATCAGTATTTATTGCTAGGATTCAGACAGAAAAATTAATCCACGTTTTAGCACTCATTTATTTCTTGCATGCAGTTGTTTTTCTTCTTCTTCTGTCATGTAACAATTTTTCATAAACCTGATTGCATCTATGTCGGATCATCGATATAATACAAATTCATCAGGTAAACTGAAAAGTGGAACAATGTCCCAAATGGTTCTACAAGTACATAACAGAAGTTTGCAAATACTTCCTATTTCACACAGCACCATTATTCATATTCTAGCTAGTAGAGCAGCATACAAGCTGGAGTGTTTCTCTTTGATAGGGAAGTACAATCAGCAAATTATAAGGCTTTCAAGTTCATCTTTGTCACTTTGTCTTCACCTTCCAAACTTCACTGCGAGTTGCACATAGTCATAAATCCTGTCCACCATCTGGAAGAGAGCAATTCTGATGGACTTTTTCATGATCATTGCGCCCCAATATGCCCAAAATCCGACTATAAATCCCATAGCAATGAAGGCATAATCCAGAACTTTTTCAAGCTTGCTGCCATTAACATCATCATCATCTCTTGCATGAAGTGGACCTCGCTGGGCTTCATCACTAGGACACTCGGGTAGTGGCCAACCACAAAGGTCCTTGTTGCCAGCGTATATCGCAGGGTCATCGAAGGTTAGAAATTGATTCCCGGTTGGGATTCTTCCGGACAAGTTATTGAAAGAGAGATTCAAGTGACTGAGAAAGTTTAGAGCAGATAAGTTGGAGGGAATTGTGCCAGTGAGATTGTTCATTGACAAGTCAAGAGAAAATAACTCTGTCAAAATGGCAATGTTTTCAGGAATTGTACCGGTCAAGTGATTGTTGGACAAGCTCAGGAAGTGCAAATCACGAAGCATCATTAGCTCGTTTGGGATTTCACCAGAAAGATTATTATGCGATAGGTCTATGCTGGTCACGAGGGAGAGAATTCTAATGTATTCATAGGTTGATCCTTTGGCAGTTATTAGGATCTTATCCTTTGGTCTATAAGAGCCCATAGGTGCCATTGCACATTGAAGATTATTATCATGGCATGAGTTAGAATTGGTATAATATTCTTGAAACATAGCCTTGAAATGTCCTACAGATGAAGGTATTTTACCAAATAATTTATTGAAAGAAAGATCCAAGACCTTAAGAGAAGCGAGGTATCCTATATTTATTGGGATGACACCGGTGAAAGAGTTTGAACTCAAATGCAAAATTTGCAAAGAAGTGAGATATCCAACCCATGTTGGTATTTTGCCCGACAATTTATTTTCACCGAGATCAAGAGTGATTAACAATTTACATTTTTTTAGGAAAGAAGGAAATTGTCCAGAGATACTATTATTGTTCAAGTGTAGATACTCTAATGCATGAGGAAATGAGTTTTGACAATGTGGGAATGTACCAGATAAGTGATTGTTAGACAAATCAATGAAAAATATGGAAGTTAAATTACACAAGAAGGGTGGAAAACTACCATTTATATGGTTATTAGACAACACCAAAATTTGAGCGGAGGTTGTAATCGCTAAGTTCGTTGGAATTGGCCCTTCAAATGAGTTGTTTGAAAGATCAGTAAATGGAGAAAGAGTAGAAGGTATTAGACCACTCAAATTATTTGAACTTAAGTCAAGATATTGAAGCCTATTATTTGGAATGAAATTTGAGAACCAGAGTGGAATTGTTCCTGAGAGTCCTACTCCAGAAAGATACAGTGAATTCAAATACCTTTGGGATTGAATCCATGAAGGAAATGTATCTCCCAAATGACAGGAACTCATATCAATTTCATAGGCATGAAAAGGGGGATGCCAATCATTTGGTAGAATTACATCCAAGGAGTTAAAAGATATATTCAAATATGACAAGTTTGTAAGTTGAGAAAAGTGAGCTTGAGTCATGTTACCTTGCAGTGAATTTGAGGAGAGGTCCAGTTCCTCTAATTGAGCTAACAGTCCAAGGTTGGATGGAATAATTCCATTCAAATTATTGTCAGCAATGCGTAAGGATGATAACGCTGCTCCTTGTGGACAATTAGATAAGCCATCAAGTAGATCTGCTAACTCTCCGATGATATTGTTTAATGACAGATCTAGCATCCATAGGTTGCATAGACGGCTAAAAGTCTTTGGTATTTCTCCAGTTAAGTGGTTCTCTGATACATCCAAATAACGCAGGTTGAAAATTTTGCCAATCGTTGTTGGTATTTCTCCAGTTAAGTGGTTCTCTGATACATCCAAATAACGCAGGTTGAAAATTCTGCCAATCGTTGTTGGTATTTCTCCAGTTAAGTGGTTCTCTGATACATCCAAATAACGCAGGTTGAAAATTCTGTCAATCGTTGTTGGTATTTCTCCAGTTAAGTGGTTCTCTGATACATCCAAATAACGCAGGTTGAAAATTCTGCTCAAAATTCTGTCAATCGTTGTTGGTATTTCTCCAGTTAAGTGGTTCTCTGATACATCCAAATAACGCAGATTGGAAATTCTGCCAATTGTTGTTGGTATTTGCCCAGTGAGAAAGTTGTCTTGTAAATCTAATATTAGCATATTTTGAAGACTCCCCAAAGTCTTTGGTATTTCTCCAGTAATCTTATTTTCAGACAAAGCTAAAATCTTCAAGGAAACCAAATTACCAACACTCTCTAGTATTGGTCCTGTGATATTGTTTCCACTCAAACGTAGAAATACCAAATTCGTAAGGTTGCCGAGGCTCAACGGCATCTCACCTGTTATATGATTTCCAAACAAATCAAGATACTCCAAATGGATAAGTTTCCCTATTGTTCTTGGAATATCTCCAGTTATTCGAGTGTAGGACATACTCAAGTATCTCAAGCTTGTGTAATTCCCTAACATCTCTGGGATTCTCCCATAGATGTTATTATCGTGTAATGCTAAGAACTCCAGTTGGTGCGGAAGGATCGACAAAATTGTTGAAATTTCTCCAGATAATAAGAAATTCCATCGCAAATCTAAATATTGCAACATTCTGCTAACATTCTTCAGAATTGTAGAAAATTCTCCTGCTATTTGAGTATCGACCAAAACTAGCTTCCTCAAATTATGCAGAGCTCCCAAAGCAACTGAAAACGCCTCAGCATCAAACACCGTCATCCAGCATCTAGATATATCGAGGTGTTCAAGATTACTGGCATTAGACAACCACCTCAACATGGAAGCGCTGATGTTCCATTCATACCCACTGAGATCGAGCATGGTGAGGGATGTGAGGTTAAATGTGGGTAAAGAAGGTGGAACATTTGGGAGAAATGCATCCCCCAAACGCAACACTTGTAGAGTAGGAATCAAATTAATTTGGTGGAGCCAATTGGTTGCTTTAGAGAGGTTGGCACAACTCATGTCGAGATATTCTAGAGAATTTAAGTTGGGGAGCCAACTCAAGTTGTTTGAGAATAGAGTACTTGGATATGCATAACAATTTCCAAGGTCAAGGTGTTGTATGTGGGAAAGATTCCCTAATACAGGAGGAATTAATCCATCAAAACAGGCATTGGAGAGGTTAAGGTATTCCAAGTGCACAAGTGAGGCAATCATGGGAGGCACATGCGCATATGAGAAGTTATTAAAGCTCAAATCCAAGTATCTCAAATGCTTCAGTTCAAACAGAGAAGGATTTACCTTGCTCGCACCAATACGCTCCACTACCCATGGATTATAATCATAGGGATAGAAATCAATCTCCGCCCAAAGATAATATTCATAGGGGTTGCTACTAATCCCCACCCGTGGATTATATTCAAAGGGATAGTGAAGGTCAAGACTAGTGACAAAACCAGTAACATTGTCGCAAGCAACTCCTCTCCACTTGCAGCAATCATAGCCGGTCCATGAAGATAACCACTCGCCAGGATCATACATATCGCTCTTGATGGCAATCAAAGCTCTCCTTTCACTCTCTAGGCAGGTGTTCCCCTTGTTGGCATGTAGAGAATCATCACAGTTTGCTCTATTGCTCAACAGTATTAAAGCGGCAAAGATAACTATAGCATGCTTTGAAGAACTAGAAATCACCATGAAATCCCAATTAAGAGTCATTCGTAAGTTGATTCTCTCTCTAGGAAAGAGGGGAAGAAGTTGTGAGTTGGAGGGAATGCAATACTTAGTTCGCATATATATAAGTTGTCTTAATCGTGTGAAAGTTCAATATACTTGGTTTCGATTGGAAAATTAGATGACTTTTATTCGTGATAGTCCAAGTCCAGTTAGACAATGTTGTCATTTTCATAATAATGGTCACCTACTGCGATGATTGATCGATGAACAAGTCAATTTATTTTATTAATAACAAACTTTCTTTTAAAATAGGAAAATGGACATTCAATTTTTAAACATTATGAGAAGTCCCAAATTACTCTTGTTATCATTTCGATTTGCCTGACTTCCTCGAACGCAAGTGAAACTGCTTTACAATTTATTCTTATTTCTTCTTGCTTGACCAAAATTCATAAAGAAGGTAGGCGACGATAATATTGCAAAAAGTCATGTTGGTGGCCTCAAATGAGATACTGAGTAAACCTCCATGTAGGAGGATATTTTTCACCGAATTCACCGGATCCTTGCTCTATGTCAAATAGTTATTAGCTTGGTTATGTTCCGAGGCAAGGAGGGGGCGATAAAAAAGAATAATAAATTTAATTAGCCTCATTGACTAGCCCTAAGATGACTAGTTTGATCCTAAAAAATTTTTCCACTGGTCACTAGGATAAATCGTGAAGCCCGCACGACGGACAGCCTAAGAGCCCAGCATCCTTTGGTTGCTGCCCCTCCATTTGGACGAAAAATTTCTACAAATATGCCATAGCTGGAGATCGAACCAAAATGATAAACCCAGTTAGCCTCATTCACTAGCCTTGGGTGACCGATCCAGCCTTATGGAATTTTTCCACTGGCCACCAGAGTAAATCAGGAAGTGCATGCGGCGGGGAGCTGAAGAGTTCAACCTCCTTTGGTTGCATGGCCCACTAGAGTAAATCTAGAAGCGCAAGCAGTGGGTAGCTCATGAGCCTAGTATCCTTTAGTTGCATGTCCCATTTGGAGGAAAGATTCCTGTAAATACGCTGATCCTGTCCGGAATCTGAATCAGACGAAAGCCTGGTGAGTTGTTGCTGTCGTTCACCCGGGGGGGGGGGGGGGGATTGAGATACTTTTCTAGCGGGCGTTTCCGAAAATGAACTTCCACGTGGTACTGACGGGTAATGATGACTGAGCCAACGGTACCTGAGCTCTGCACACGCTTAGACGAGCACACGGGGGTTAGAGGCCAGAAACCAGGGAAAAAGTCCCTGGAGCAGACCCTCCGACGCTCAAGTCAAGTACTTTTTTCCAAAAGAACAATATACGAAGAAGAAAGAAAGTAGAAGACAAGTGCAAAAGTGCGAGAAAGTGTACTTACATGAAGGAGAGGACCTCCCTCTTTATATGACAGTGCGTACCTTCTGGAGCCTGACTGATGTCAGAGAATATCGGGTGTCAGGACTTGTCGAGTAATGGAGGACACGTGGTATCCTTCTGTAGACTAAAAGAAGGTTCCATTCGTAGGTGACTGCAGACCGTTGGAATATTCCCTGATACTTAGCAGTTATTCTCTGACAGGCGGTTATGATTCCCTGATCTTGTTGTCATGTAGCGCCTTCTGTCATGACCGGGCACAAATAGGGCAGCTCGGGATGATCAGTCGGGTATAACACCTGACCCAGACCCTGGGAGGCTGGGAGCTGTGGAGAGATCATCGAGGAGCTAACCAAGGGTTGGCTGACCGGGAATTAGCTTAATGAGAGAACTAGGCCTAGATACGATCAGGTCGTGAGAGCTTGACCAGTTAGATCTAGGTCAGGTATCGCCCCGACTGTCTACCTAGATATCTTAGATCTAGAGTTCCGGTCTACAAGAAGCTGATCGGGAATTAGGTGGTTGGCGTCCTCACCAGGTCTTACTTCCTCTTTCTATACCTGTTGTCTGCCACGTCCCATTGACTTTTGACTATCACGTCCCCTTGACTTCAGACTGTCATGTTCCCTTGACTTCTGACTGCCACGTCCCCTTGACTCCGGACTGCCACGCCTTATCGGACCCCACCATCACGCATCATATCACAAGTCTCCCCCCAAAGTCTAGTCGAAGGAGGCTCAAGTCCGACTGACTAAATTCAAGTTCCAGTTTACCTGCTCCACCATTCCGTTCTTAAATGCTGCCTCTTTTCCTAGTTCCTAGGATATGCAGCCTGATTAATTACCCAATCAACCTTGAGAGAAGAGCCCCATAAACGCCTTAAAGCCGCCTCTTCCCGCCTTCCTCTTTAAAAGGGTTGAGTTCCCCCTATCATTGTAGTTTTCTTGCTGACTTCTTCTGACCATGAAATCCACCCCGAATGCTGATGAGGTGTCATCTTTACGCCAACAACTAGTCCATATGACTCAGATGCTCACCTACAAGGATACAACTTTAGTTGAGATGACAGAAAACAGAGATCTTCAGTCTTCTCTCTGCCAAGATATTTAGGAACTCTAGTTAGCCGCCAAGTCTCAGACCCGAGCTGAAGTAGCGTTGAAGCAGAAAGCTTATGCAGATATGGAGAGCCAGGCTCAATTCCTGATCCATCTAAAAGAGAAAACATGCTACCTCCATATCCCTTCTTTAAGAAGAGAATCGACTCAAAGATGAAACTATTGTTCAGCATCGTCGTATTGTTCAATTCACCAAGGTTGAGCTAGTTCTGGCGTGATCTAACTTGGGCAAGCAGATCACGCGGAATACCTTTGCTCGAAGTGTCGACCGGCTACTGATGTTGTTGCAGACTTTTGATTACTTAGATATCCCTAGTTGTGAAATGAGATTTTGAGAGGTGTTCCCTGTACTTCATTAAATAAATGCAAATATGGTTGGGCTTCGGTCTCTGCTTCTTTTCCCCTTTTTTTCCTGGCATTTCTTTGTTAGCTGATAACTCGCCCGGGACTTAAGAGTGCAAAAGGCTGACCCGTGAGTTATGAAGCATGGTAGTATGATGTGAGGGTGAGAATTCGAAGCCCTGCTTGAGGGATCATTGGTCGTGAGAGCATGCTCACTTATAACTCGCACTGGGTGAGTGTTTGAAATCCCAACCGAGAGGTCATTGCTCGTGAGAGCATGCTCACTTGTAATTCGTACTAGGGTGAGAGTTTGGAGGCGTGAGAGCATGCTCACTAATAACTCGCGTGGGGGAGAGAGTCGGGGGCATGAGAGCATGCTCACTTATAACTCACGCGGGGCGAGAGTCTAGAATCCCGACTTAGAGGTCGTTGGTCGTGAGAGCAAGCTTATTTATAACTCGCGCTGGGGAGAGAGTCTTGGGGTGTGAGAGAATGCTCACTTATAACTCACGTTGAGGCAAGAGTCTGGAATCCCGACCGAGAGGTCGTTGGTCGTGAGAGCAAACTCACTTATAACTTGCGCTGGGGCGAGAGTCTGGGGGCGTGAGAGCATGCTCACTTATAACTACTGTTAGGGCGAGAGTATGAAATCCCGACCGAGAGGTCGTTGGTCATAAAAGCAAGCTCACTTATAACTCGCACTAGGACGAGAGTCTGGAATCTCGATGAAGAGATCGTTGGTCGTGAGAGCAAGCTCACTTATAACTCACACTAGGGCAAGAGTCTGGGAGCGTGAGAGCATGCTCATTTATAACTCTTGCTGGGGCGAGAGTTTGGAATCCCGACCGGGAGGTCGTTGGCCGTGAGATTAATCTCACTTATAACTTGCGCTGGGGCGAGAGTTTGGAGGCATGAGAGCATGCTCACTTATAACTCACGCTGGGGCGAGAGTATAATTCCGACCGAGAGGTCGTTGGTCATGAGAGCAAGCTCATTTATAATTCACGCTGGGGCGAGAGTGTGGATGCGTGAGAGCATGTTCACTTATAAGTCGTGTGGGGCCGAGAGTCTAGGGTGTGAGAGCATACTCACTTATAACTCGCGCGGGAGTGAGAGTCTGGAATCCTGACCGGGAGGTCATTAGTCGTGAAAGCAAGCTCACTTATAACTCGCGCTGGGGCGAGAGTCTAGAATCCCGACCGAGAGGTCGTTGGTCGTGAGAGCAAGTTCACTTATAACTTGCGCTAGGGCGAGAGTCTGAGGGCGTGAGAGCATGCTCACTTATAACTCGCACTGGGGCGAGAGTCTGGAATCCCAACCGAGAGGTTGTTGGTCGTGAGAGCAAGCTCACTTATAACTCATACTAAGGCGAGAGTCTGGAATCCTGATCGAGAGGTCGTTGGTCGTGAGAGCAAGCTCACTTATAATTCACGCTGAGGTGAGAATTTGGGGGCGTGAGAGCATGCTCACTTATAACTCGTGCTGGGGCGAGAATCTGGAATTCCGACAGGGATGTCGTTGGTCGTGAGAGCAAGCTCACTTATAACTTGCGCTGGGGCGAGAGTATGGAGGCGTGAGAGCATGCTCACTTAAAACTCACGTTGGGGCGAGAGTCTGGAATCCCGACCGAGAGGTCGTTGGTCATGGAGCAAGCACACTTATAACTCGTGCTGGGGTGAGAGTGTGGAGGTGTGAGAGCATGCTCACTTATAACTCGTGTGGGAGTGAGAGTCTGAGGGTGTGAGAGCATGTTCACTTATAACTCGCGCGGGGGCGAGAGTCTGGAATCTCGACCGGGAGCTCATTGGTCGTGAGAGCAAGCTCACTTATAACTCGCGCTGGGATGAGAGTTTGGAATCCCGACCGAGAGGTCGTTGGTCGTGAGAGCAAGCTCACTTATAACTTGCGTTGGGACGAGAGTTTGGAATCTCAATCGAGAGATCGTTGGGAAGTGATCAGGGGGCATACCTAGGACTTGATTTGAAGATCTGATCAGGAATGGATCGGGAGGTCTGCCCAGGACTCCTGATCAGTAATGGATCGGGAGGTCTGCCCAGGACTCCTGATCAGTAATGGATCGGGAGGTCTATCTAGGAATTGATATGGAAACCTGACCCGATGTGGATCTGGAGGTTTGACGACAATGATTTGATCGGGAGAGCTGATTAGACGTGAATCTGGAGGTCTGGTCTTCACAAGGTAACCGCATGAAATTTTTAGTCTTCGAGGCATGGTCTTCACAAGGTAAGACATTCCTGTTCGCATATCCCCCTCCATGATTTTCCTGTCACTTCCATCATAAATATCCTTTCTTTGGGAGATGACACGTGCCCCACTAACTTAACTCGTCATAATGCATGATGCACGCTTTTTGCATGCGACCCCAAATAGCTTCCGCTTCTCGATCTGACGGTTGACGTGTGATATGTCGTTTCAGTTATTCGACTCGCTTTTCAATGCTTCCTAAGGGTTTTGGTTTTAAAACCCTAAAGATTATCCATCGTTGTTTTTTATCGCTTCAACTTCTTTCAGGTTTCCTTCTTCTCCTTGCTTTGCTTGCTCGCCTCTCGCTTTGTGCATTTTCTTTGTCCTTTGTAAGTATTCTTTCTTCTTCCTTCCCTATTCCTTTCGATCTTGCAATGGCCGGTGAGAGGGTTCCCTGGTATGCATATTTCCACTTCGATATGGATAATGGTGGTCTTAGGGCAATTCGGTTGAGTCTGGAACTTTCTGAGGCCTACAAGCTTCATCCTCCAGGGCCGGATGATCATCCTTCCTCCCCTCCCACCGGTTTTGTAACCTTTTTTAAGGACTAGCTCCTTGGCGGTCTTCGCTTTCCCATCCATCCGTTCTTCTCTTCTTTGAGCAGGTATTTTGGTGTTTCATTGTCCCAATTCACCCCCAACACCTTCCGAGCCATGTGCGGAATGGTGATCCTGTGTCGCCTGTATCAAATACCCCTGACCTCGCAATTTTTCACTATTTTTACACCCTCAAGCACTCGGAGTTGGGTGTTTTTATGGTGCAATCTAAGGTCGGGCATAAATATTTTGACGGGATGCCTTCTTCCAACAAAGGTTAGAAGTCTAGATTTTTTTATGTCCAACTGCCCGAGCCAGCATCCTGGCCAGCTGAGTGGCATTATAATCTTCCCACTCCCTTTGAGCTACGCGACCACCAACATCAACCCTCCTGCCATACAACATCCAAAAAGCTGGGAGGTGTGCAACTGCTACTCCCTTTTTTGCTACGAGAGAGCATGTTAAATACTTTTGGGCTCAGTCCCATCTAGACGCATTTGGGCGCTCCTTTTGGTAAGATCGAATATCCCCGCTTCTAGGTCTTCGCTAACTGAGTTATTCTCCTTTTGTTTTGCAGATGCCACCATGTTTCACGCCTTCGCCATCAATTCTTCTAAATTGCCCAGCGATGTTCTGAAGAAGCGAGGTCGGGAGATTTTGGGGTAACATGAGGTTCCTTATGCCCCGCAAACCAGCACCTCGGCGAAGGCTTCCTTTCAGCCGTCAGGGGACCCCGAGGCCCTTGGAACTGAAGAGACTGCAGAGGAGAGGGCTCCCTCTCCTCCTCCAAAAAAATGCCTGCGCCTCCAACGCAAAAGGAAGCGGGTCATCCCATCAGTTCAGTCCTCTCCATCGAACTCCCTCTTTCCTCCCAGGCCAAGGCGAAGACCCCCGCTTGGGTAACTCCTTCTCCAATAATAGAGGTTGTGGGTTCCCCCATTCCAGTTTTTGTCCCATAATAGACCATCTCCCGGTCTGGAGACTAGCCCGAGGATTCTGCGACCCCATCTCTTCTACCCCTTGCTCTTACTTCGGCCCCCGCCTCTTCTTCGTGGCCCAAGGAGCGCACTAAAGGCAAGTATGCCTTCACCTCGTCCTTTCAGCTACCTTCCCTGCAAGTACAGGGTCCTATCCCATCGGCCAGCGCTTCTCCCCACTATGGCCAAGTGAAGTTTCAT
Organism: Zingiber officinale; assembly: GCF_018446385.1. Lineage (NCBI taxonomy): Eukaryota > Viridiplantae > Streptophyta > Magnoliopsida > Zingiberales > Zingiberaceae > Zingiber > Zingiber officinale. Next base: position 118,657,492 of record NC_055998.1, on the reverse strand, counting down.
GGTGCCCTGGCCAAGTCGTGGAAGGCCGCCGCCGACCAGATTTTGGAAGGCCCCCCTTTGGAGCTAGGCTGATCTATTCTCCAATCGACTGGTGTCGGTGAGTTTCCTATCTGTTTTCCTGATCCTTAGGTTAACTCTAATCTTTCCCTACGCTTGATAGGCCTGTGCCATGGGTCTGAATATATCCCAGTACGTGGCCGACCTACAACGAGAGAACAAGTCTCTGAGGGCTCGTCTTCAGGAGTTGGAGTCCCCTACTACCACCGGCCACCTTTTTGACTTAACCACCTCTGATGACCCGATACAATCTTGCCTTCAAACTGTCGGGGAGAAAGCTCAAACTACCCGGGACATGGCTCAGGTAGAATCAGAGAAAGTGCAGACGCTGTGATCAGCCTTGAAGACTAGTGAGTCCAAGCTCAAGTCTAAAGGGCTGAGGCACACCCAAATTCTGGCTGACTTAGAGGAGTAGGAGACTGAGGTAATGTCCCTCTCTTCGAAGTTAAAGGAACTGAAGGAAGTGCACGCTGCTCTGGCGAAGGATCTGGAGGCAAAGAAGGCAGATCTACGTGCTAGTACTGACCGGGAAGTTGCCCTTTGAAAGCAGTGGGAGGTAGGCTCGGCTACTCTGAAGTCCCTCCAACCAGACCTATCTAAGGCCAAGGAAGAAGCTTCCACCACTCATCAAGAGCTGGCCTTGGTTCGAGTTGACGCGGATAAGGCCAAGGACGAGCTTAAAGATTACCAGACCGGTGAGACTGCTCTTATAGAAGCCTATAAGACCGCTTACTTTGCTGGTGGGGTATTTGGAGTGAAAATAGGTAGCCTCATCGATCGGATGGTCTGCTACGGAGGTGTAGGGGCCCTGCTACAGCTTCACGAGAAAGGCTACCTGCGGTCAGTCCCCCCTGAGGATATCCTAGATAGAGGTCGCCTTATACGAGAGCTTCTCGACGATGCCTTCCCCTCCTTCGATGATTAGCTGGAACTTGCCCTATCTTTCTTCTGCACGAATGTATATTTGGGCTTTGAAAATTATTATAGACATATGTCTGGGCAGATGCTCCTAGTATCATGTCTCGTTTACTGTATATGTTCATATATGTCATACACTACTCCTTGTTTGCTACGTTCAAGTAGGTTGTTAACTACACATCCTTCTTGTAGAGGGCTCGTCAACTTATTCTTCGTGTAGGCGTTAAGGCATGCGATCGGTCGGGGTTTTGTTACCTGACCGACATCTAATCTACTTGGTCTGCTTAATGTACTGACTGGGTTTAGTGATTTAACGACCCGATTAGTTGCTTTATCTAATCAGTCTATTTATGATGTTCAACCGAATTTCGCCAGACCAAGCTACCCACTCGATACTCGCAAGTTTCGAGAGAGAGCTACTATAGCGTCGCTTATTCCCAAAGTCACAGCCACCCCTCATTTTCCCTTTATGTCTTTCACCTGCACATTTTCCCACACGCCCCCTAGACTCGATTTTCTAGAAGGATTCTGCGGAGGTCGCTACTCTTAGGTTTACAACTAACATCAGCTACTTTACATATGAACCGTCTGATGGGCACTGATGACAAGGCCCCCTATGCCCTCCCTGGTGGCTATAAATATTCCTTCCCCTCAACTTTACTGAACTTTTCTCCTCCAGAGTAAGCCTTCCTTTTATTCCCAGTGCGTGTTGTGCTTTGCCCCTTGTGTTTTACGTTTGCATCATCCTAAGGATTCTCTTTCACCTAGCTACACTCCAGGAGTTTCAACCTTTACGGCCCTGAATCTGGATGATCTCTGCTTCACCTATGAAATTTCAAGGGCCATGCACATCATCCTTCCTTCTGAAATCCACCGGCCATCTTCACCCCCCGTAGGGTACACGACCTTCTTCAAGGAGCAAGTTGTTGTCGGCCTCCGTTTTTTCCATTCACCCTTTCTTTTCTCAAGTGAGTTGTTACTCTCACATCCCTCTCGGCTAACTTACACCTAATTCCATGAGGATCTTGCCCGGATTCGTCCTCCTCTGTGAAGTGTGTGATCTACTTTGGACTCCCCGCCTATTCCACTGGTTCTTTACCCCTCGCCGTCACAATGAGGGCCTCTTCCATCTCCAAGCTCGCACCAGAATCAGTTTTTTCATTCATCTTCCATCCTCAAACTCAGATTGGAAAGAAAAATATTTCTTCCTAAGTTTTCGCCTAGTCATAGAATGGCCTACACAATGGCGTTCAGCTTTATCTCCGGGCCCGCCACTATGGGATTTTCAGACAGATCCTGACTTTAAAGAGGCATCCGCACAACTAGGATGCTGGCGCTTGGACCTGCTCAGACTATTGTTAAAGGATGTACTATTCCTATTCAGGCTGAGCTGCACCCCTTTAGAACTACCACACTTCCTAGGTATAGCTTGGCCAACCTCGCCTGACATTTGGTCTCATTTTCTGACCTTGGTGTTCTTCTTGCAGCCGACACCCTGGCCCGAGCGTCCCCGATCAAGCCTCTCCCCTTGAGTGATATGGAAATACAATGTCGAGGCCACCTAATACTGGCTAGGAGGGGTCTCTCGCACTTTGCTCCACTTCCCATAGGGGGTACTGCTTCAAACACTCCTCAGTCAGCCCCTCGAGCAACTCTGAGCGTTCACTTTACTCCTGAGTCTTCCAAGCGTGCTCCCCCTGTGCCTCCTGCTCGTCAGGCCCGAGCTTCCTCAGAGGAGTCAGATTCGGATGAGCAGCCTCTCTCATGTCATGCCAGACACCAACCTATGGGATCAGGCCCTGCTCCCGAGGCCTCGACTGTTGTTCTGTTATCCTGACCGGCTTCTACGCCCGTCCCGAAGCCCCCGCTCCCGAGTGAGGCTATCAAACCGCCTCGACCCAGGGCTAAAATTGACCGAGGGAAGGTTCCAGTTGTTAAAGAAGAAATCGACCTAGGGCGATAACCTAAACCTAGCGTCCCAGCCAGACCTTCTCCTCGACCGACCGCTTCCTCTCAACCTGCTACTTCCGCTCGTCCTGAGCTGACTTCCTCTTCATCTGGCCCTTCTGCTCTGCCAGGATCCGTGCATACTCCACCTAGTCCATCTTCTCAGTCAGGGTCCGTTTCCACCCAGCCTGGCCCAAGCGGGACAGCTCCAGGTTCTTCTCGGTCTCGGTATTTTCGCTACCGTGCCACTTTGTCTACAGAGTGGGGACTGCGTCGTGCTCTTCATGTTTCTGCTCACAATGTTCTGTTACGGGGTCGCTTAGCATCTTAGTGGGAGTACACTATGCAGGTGATGGACACCTGCACCCTTCCTAGCCTGGTGGACTCGTCCACTAAAACTGCTACTAGGGTAAGTCTCCGCTCTCTTTTGCAGTTATGCTCCTCCTACTTTGTCTTTCTACTCATACCTCCTAAAGATTATGAGCAGATGTTTGCTCAGTCGCTCTACCTGAATTAGATAATCCTGCACATATATCGACACAATAAAATTTTAAAGGATCGAGTTACAGACCTAGAGTCTCAAATCTCTGACCCTGAGGCAATCGTGTCTAGACTTAGGGCAAAAGTGACGGCCTTGAAGAAAGCGAGCACCTCCGGGAACAGACCCTGAAAGAGGCCCAGTCTGAAATCAACCGTCTTCGAGAGGATAAGAGCACGCTTGAAGCTCTCCTGCAGACCTATGAGACTAAGTGTCAAGAAACTTAATCGACACTAACTCAGTGATTTGCACTTCTGGAGGATGTCAAGCTTACACATAAGCAGGAGATGGATCACATGCCCCAAGAGCTGAGTTCCCGAGACCTACTTATTATAGACCAAAGGTGGGACCTGGAGTCCCAGGTGACAGAGCTAGGTTCTATACAAGCAGAGCTATCTCAAGCTCCATCTGTACTATCGAACTCCGTGATCACCCTGGAGACCTACAAGGCTGGGGAGAGCGATCATCGGCAAGCAAACCTAAAAGAATACTTGCACTCTTCAGAGTTTGGCGCATAGGTAGGGGATCATTTTGTCACGTCTGTGACATATGGCACAGTGGGGGCGCTTCAACAACTTGGGGAGCAAGGATATCTGCCTTTAGTCCCTCCTACAGATTTTCTAGACCATCGTCGCATCTTTAGAGAGATGCCCGACTATGTATTCATCGAATTTAAATGACTTATGTATGAATTATATGAACACTTTATTGTACTGTACTTAGTAGATACGTCATATCTTTTCCTTAGTCTTAACTCTTGACTCAATGGAACCATAACTACTTTTTCCTAAGCATAGGGTCCTATCCTGATCTGGTTTTAGAAAAGATTCATGAGTGTCTTGAACCCCAATATCCTGACCTTGCAGTTTGTGCCCGACCTATCATATTTCCCCGATCTAAAGTCTTACAAATACTAACTTAAGTACGATAAAACTGGAGGTAGTTAGCACTCCAGGGATGGTCTAACTTCCTACCCTGAGCGTCTTGCAAATAATATGCACCCGATGCTAACCGTTTACTAATTTTATAAGGATCATCCCACTGAGGTGCTAATTTAGTTATCTCCCCTACATACTTTTTCATTTTCCACACTAAGTCCCCTTCTCTAAAGAATCGGGGGACAACCCTTCTATCATAGTTTTGATACATCCTTTGCTAATATGCCGTTAGATGGGAAGTTGTGTGTTCGTGAACTTGACTGATCAAATCCAGCTCTGAGAGTCGCCGTTCGACATTCCCTTCATCGTATAATACTCTTCTAACTAAAGGCACCCCGACCTCGATAGGAACCACAGCCTCACTACTGTAGACCAGGTGAAATGGTGTGAGCCTCGTGCTTTCTCGAGAAGTTGTGCGGTAGGCCCAGAGGATGCGAGGCAGCGCCTCCACCCAATCACCCCCAAAATGGTCTAACTTAACTTTCAACCCCTGCACTATCTCCCTATTGATAACCTCAGTCTATCCATTGCTATGAGGATAAGCGACGGATGTGAAGGCTTGGGTTATACCGAACCCTGACACCAGGCCTGGATTTTGCGCCCCTGAAATTGTCTTCCGTTGTCTGACACCAATTTGTGTGGTATTCTAAATCGACAGAGAATGCTCTTCCATAAGAATTGAATAGCATCTCCTTTAGTAATCTTGACCAGGGCTTCTGCTTCCACCCATTTAGAGAAGTAATCCACTGCTACGAGCAGGAATCTTTTCTGCCTTGGCGCCATCGGGAATGATTCTACAACATCCATGCCCTATTGGTCAAAGGGCATGAGACTATTGAAGTTTTTAATGTGTTGGTTGGCCGATGGGTCAGATTCTGATGCTTTTGGCAGGATAAGTAAGTGTTCATCAATCTTTGAGCATCTTTTTGCAGAGCCAGAAATACCTGGCCAGTAATACTTTCCGGGCTAGTGTCCTTCCTCTAGAATGGTTGTCGTAGCATCCCTGATGTACTTCCTGCAAAGCATACTCCGCTTCTTCTATTCCTAAGCATTTAAGTAGAGGTTTGGAGAATGTTCGCTTGTACAACTGGTCTTCGATCAGGGTATACATATGAGCTCTTTTCCTGATCAACCTGGCCTCTTCTGGGTCATCAAGCAAGCCACCCTGCTGAAGATATATGATCATCGGGGCCCTCCAATCGATTGGCTCCTCCATATTGTTCCACAGGTCTATTTGAGCTATTAAGAAGGTCTGGGCTATCGACCTGTCCAATACCCAAGTGGTCAAAGAGTTGGCCATTTTAGCTAACTCGTCAACTCTCTAATTATCTGCTCTGGAAATCTTAGTGACAGTGATTTCCTTAAAATCCTTTCTCATCTTCTCATACTCTTCCCTATATACCTGCAGCTTGTCACTGTTAACTTTGAAGTTTCCTGCTACTTGCTAAGCTACAAGCTGAGAGTATGAATAAACAACCACTCGGGTGGCTCTGATATGCCTAGCTGCTTGCAGCCCTGCCAACAATGCTTCATATTCTGCCTCATTATTCGTAGCTCTGAAATTTAACCTGACCGCCAGCGGCAAGATGTCTTCTTAAGGGGATATCAGGAGGATCCCAACTCCGCTTCCTTACTGGGTGGAGGACCCATCCACATAGATCTTCCAATTTTCTTTGGAGTCAGGTTGATGAACTTCCGTCAAGAAATCCGCCAGAGCTTGTGCCATAATGCAGTGTGAGGTTGGTATTATATGTCATACTTTCCTAGCTCCGTGACCCATTTGATGAGGCGGCTTGCTACTTCCACATTAGTGAGATCCTTTCCCATTGTGCTGCTAGTCAAGACTGTGACGGGGTGTGCCAGGAAATAAGGTCTTAGGCGGCGAGCCATGAGTACCAATCCATAGACCAATTTTTTCAGGGCTGTGTAGTGAGACTCAACCCCCTTTAATAAATGACTAAAGAAGTACACTGACTGCTATACATCATCCTGCTCTTTCACCAACACCGCCCTCACGGCCTCAGGCGTAGGTGATAGATATACCTAGAGTAGTTCCCCAGTGGTAGGCTTGAATAGTGAGGGTAAAGTCTCCAAGTTCTTCTTTAATTCCTCGAAGGCTTGGCTGCATTCCTCGTCTAACTGGAATTTGGCGGCTCTCATGAGTACTTTAAAGAAAGGTAGGACTTTATCTGCAGACTGGGATAGCATTGTTATTCAGCCCACCAATTTCTGAGCTTCCTTTAAATTATGAGGCACCTTCATATTTCGCAGGGCTTGGACCTTCTCCGGATTTTCTTTGATCTCTTGCTTAGTGACGAGGTATCCCAAGAACTTTCCTCCTTGAGCTCCAAACAAGCATTTCAAGGGATTCAACTTCAGCCCATACTACCTTAGGGTGCCGCAGGTTTCTTCTCTGTCGGTGATCAAATTTATAGCCAGAGTGGACTTGATAAGGATGTCATCCATATAGACCTCCATATTACGCCCAATCTGCTCCCGAAAAATCTTATCCATCATCCATTGATAGGTAGTCCCGACATTTCTTAATCCAAAAGGCATGACAGTATAACAGATGGTATCATCTACCATGATGAAGCTAACATTTTCTTGATCTTCTCGCGCCAACGGGATCTGGTGGTATTCTTGATAAGTGTCAAGCATAAAAATTCTTTCACAGCCCGAGATCGAATCCACCATCTAATCAATCCTTGGGAGCAGGAAGTAGTCCTTAGGGTTGGCGTGATTGAGGTCTTGGAAGTCGATACAGACTCTCCACTTATTGTTAGGTTTAGCTACCAGGACCATATTAGAGAGCCAGGACGAGAATTGTACCTCTTTGATGTGACCTACTTTCCGAAGGTGATCTACTTCAGCTCGGATGATCTTATTTTGCTTGGCCGAGAAATTCCTCTTCTTTTGCTTGACCGGTCGGGAATTAGGCAGAAGGTGTAATCTATGCTCGTCCACCTCGGGCTTGACCCCAGGTAACTCTTCAGGTGACCAAGCAAAGACATCCCTATTGCGAGTCAAGCATTGGACTAGGTTCGTCTTGACTTTGATAGGAAGGTCGCTGGATATGCGGGTGAGGCTTTTCGGGCGATCAGGATAGAGCTGTACCTCCTCCCAAGGGATGGGCTCCTCCGCTATAGGAAAAAGTTTCTCTTGGATGACGTGAATTCTGCTATCCTGGGTCCGCTGAGCTTTGCGAGCCTCCACTTTCACCATGTCAACATAACACCTGGGAGAGACTAACCGCTCACCTCTAACTTCCCCGACCTGGTCTCCCACCGGGAATTTAATCTTCTTATGAAAAGTGGAGACTGTCGCCCGAAACTCATGCAATGCCGGTCTCCCTAAGATGACGTTGTATGAGGACGGTGAATCCACCACTATGAAAGTGCTCCTCCGCATCCTCACTAGGGGCTCACTACCCAAAGATATAGCTAGCTTGATCTGGCCCATGGGTCGTACTTCATTACCAGTGAAGCCATATAATGAAGTAGCCACGGGCTGGAGTTCGCTGGCATCGATTTGCATGCTCTTGAACGCGCCTTTGAACAGCACGTTGACAGAGCTTCCGATATCCACGAAAACTCTGGCCACGTGACTGTTGGCGATGATGACCTTGATTATCAGAGCGTCATCATGAGGTAGCTCCAGCTCTTCTAGGTCCTGTGATCCAAACCTAATGACGGGCCCTACGGCTTGCTCCTGGCTGCACCCTATAGCGTGTATCTCCAAGCGTCACTCATGATACTTCCAAGCCTGGGCAGAATCTCCATTTGTGGGCCCTCCTAAGATCATGCCTATCTCGTGAATCGTTGCGTTTCCTCGGTTCTCCTCTTCCCGAGCTTCCCTAGGCTCTTGGTTGCGACCAAGCTGCTGATTTCCTTATCCCACATTTTTGGGTTGTGGTCTGCCAGGCTGACCTGCCTCGACCTATTGCCTGGCCAGTATCCTCTGATGAGTCCTGGGTGTGATCTCAGGAGGAGGCAAACCCAGCTCCGCGGTGCGCCGAGAGTCTCGAGCGAACTGGAAGCAATCACTGGTGGCACGGGTGTGGGACCAATGGTAAGTGCAATAATGCGGCCCCCATAGTCCAGGTCTTGGGGCTTGAACTGCTGCCACACGTTGGCCCAGCCTAGGATCCTAACCAGGGGGAAAGGGCGGTCGGGCGTCCTGAGCATGCAGAAGAGGCTGAGCTGACGGTTGAGGCGGTCTTTTCTTTGGCTTGTTGGCAGGAGTAGGCGCCTTGTCTGCTTTGCGTCGAGAGGCCTGATCCTCTTCCACGTTGATATATCTAGCCGCCTTCCCGAGCATCTCATCGAAGTTCTTCAAGGGGTCTCGGATGAGATCTTGGAAGAACTCCCCCTCTACTAGTCCATGAGAAAAGACGTTCATCAGTATTTCTAAGGTAACAAACGGAATGTCCTGCGCCACCTGGCTGAAGCGCTTGATATAACTTCACAAGGGCTCAGTCGACCCCTGCTTAAGAGCGAAGAGACAGTGGTTTGTCTTCTGGTACTTCCTGCTGCTGGCGAAGTGGCGCAAGAAGACAGTCTTGAAATCATGAAAACAAGTGATGGAGTTGTTCGACAACCCATCAAACCACTTCTCTGCCGAGCCAGGTAGGGTATTCAGAAACACTCGACACTTTCGAATAGCGTCTCTATATTAATGTAACAATGCCGCGCTCCGGAACTTGCGGAGATGATCCTCTGGATCTTTACTGCCATCGTATTCTCCAATGACCGGGGGCTTATACCCTTTCGGTAGTTTCTCCTCTAGCACCCTTAAAGAGAAGGGCACTTGCTCATCAGGTTCCCCCTGGGGCTCCTCCTAGAGGACTATAGCCTTTCCCTTCCCTTGTGAGGGGAGCTCTCCGCTATAGAGGCTTGCGGTTGTTCTTTCTTTTTATAACAGTTCAAGTCTTTGTGATAATAGTCTGGGCCAGGCTCCCGATAGAAGGCCGAGGGAACTCCTCAGGTTGCTTCGTCTTAGACCCTCTGTCCGAAACATGCATTGGGTCCTTGGAAACAACAGACATCTTGTAAGGTCACGAGGCAGTGGTCTGTTTTTCGGAAGCCACTCATCTCTTAGCTTCTTTAAATAGCTCATACTCCCCTACCGTCATGGTCACATTGATCCACCCAGCTTCCTCCATCTTCATGCTCCAGAACAAGTGAAGAAAATTCCCACAGACGGCGCTAAATTGATCCTATCCAGAATCTGAGTCAGATGAAGGTCTGGTGAACTGTTGTTGGCGTTGATTGGGGGAGGGGCAGTACTTGAGCTCTGCGCACGCTCAAACAAGCACACGGGCGTTAGAGGCTAGAAACCAGGGAAAAATTCCCCGAAGCAGGCCCTCCGACACTCAAGTGAGGTACTTTTTCCCCAGAAGAATAGTGTACAAAGAAGAAAGAAAGTAGAAGACAAGTGCGAATGTGCGAGAGAGCGTACCTGTGTGAGGGAGAGGACCTCCCTTTTTATATCGCAGTGCGTACCTTCTGGAGCCTGACTAATGTTAGAGAATATCAGGTGTCAAGACTTGTCGAGTGATGGAGGACACATGGCATTCTTATGTAGATTGAAGGAAGGTTCCATTCGTAGGTGACTGCAGACCGTTGGAATATTCCCTGACACTTAGTAGTTATTCTCTAACAGGCGGTTATGATTCTTTGATCTTGTTGTTATGTAGTGTCTTTTGTCCTGACCGAGCATAAATAGGGCAGCTCAAGATGATCAGTCGGGTATTACACCTGGCCCAGACCCTCGAAGGCCGGGAGTTGTGGAGAGATCGTCCAAGAGCTGACCAAGGGTTAGCTGACTGGGAATTAGCTTAATGAGAGAACTAGGCCTAGATACGACTAGGTTGTGAGAGCTTGACTAGTCAGATCCAGGTCAGGTATCACCCCGACTGTCTATCCAGGTGTCTCAGATCTAGAGTTCCGGTCTACGAGAACCCGACCGGGAATCAGGTGGTTGGCGTCGTCACCAAGTCTTATTTCCTCTTTCCATGCCTGTTGACTGCCACCTTCCCTTGACTTCTGGTTGGCACGCCCCTTGACTTCGGACCGTTACATCTCCTTGACTTATGACTACCATGTCCCCTTGATTTCTGACTGTCACGCCCCCTTGACTCCAGACTGTCACGTCTCATTGGACTCTACCATCACACATCGTATCATACGCCATAGCTAAGATCGAATTAAAAATAATAAATTCAATTAACTTTGTTAATTAATCCTGATGTGATTGATGTGATTCTATAAAATTTTTTTACTAATCATCAGCATTGATATAAATCAAGACAGGACGATCACAAGCTCAGGAAGTGGTGGTTGTGAGGTTAAGCAAGTAGAGGAAAGGGTCAGTTAAGGAGGACAATATGCAGACAATGACAAGAGGACAATTTAGGGAAAACAAATGCTATTTTGATTAAAAAACAAGTGATGGAGTTGTTCATGCCTATCTTGTGAATCGTTGCATTTTCTCGATTCTCCTCTTCCCGAGCTTCCCTAGGCTCTTGGTTGAGACCAAGCTGCTGATTTCGTTATCCCACATTTTTGGGTTGTGGTCTGCTAGGCTGACCTGCCCCGGCCTGTTGGCTGGCCAGTATCCTCTGCTGAGTCTTGGGTGCTATCTCAGGAGGAGGCAAGCCCAGCTCAGCAGTGCGCCGAGAGTTTCGAGCGAACTGGAAGCAATCACTAGTGGCATTGGTGTGGGACCTATGGTAAGTGCAATAATGCGGCCCCCATAGTCCAGGTCTTGGGGCTTGAACCGCTGCCACACGTTGGCCCGGCCTAGGATCCTAACCAGGGGGAGGTCGGGCGTCCTGAGCATGCAGAAGAGGCTGAGCTGACGGTTGAGGCGGTCTTTTCTTTGGCTTGTTGGCAGGAGTAGGCGCCTTGTCTGCTTTGCGTCGAGAGGCCTGATCCTCTTCCACGTTGATATAGCTAGCTGCCTTCCCGAGCATCTCATCGAAGTTCTTCATGGGGTCTCGGATGAGATCTTGGAAGAACTCCCCCTCTATTAGTCCATGAGAAAAGACGTTCATCAGTATTTCTAAGGTAACAGACGGAACGTCCTGCGCCACCTGGTTGAAGCGCTTGATATAACTTCACAAGGGCTCAGTCGACCCCTGCTTAAGAGCGAAGAGACAGTGGTCTGTCTTCTGGTACTTCCTGCTGCTGGCGAAGTGGCGCAAGAAGACAGTCTTGAAATCATGAAAACAAGTGATGGAGTTGTTCGACAACCCATCAAACCACTTCTTTACCGAGCCAGATAGGGTATTCAGAAACACTCGACACTTTCAAATAGCGTCTCTATATTAATGTAACAATGCCGCGCTCCAGAACTTGCGGATATGAACCTCTGAATCTTTACTGCCATCGTATTCTCCAATGACCGAGGGCTTATACCCTTTCGGTAGTTTCTCCTCTAGCACCCTTAAAGAGAAGGGCACTTGCTCATCAGGTTCCCCCTGGGGCTCCTCTTAGAGGACTATAGCCTTTCCCTTCCCTTGTGAGGGGAGCTCTCCGCTATAGAGGCTTGCGGTTGTTCTTTCTTTTTATAACAGTTCGGGTCTTTGTGATAATAGTCTGGGCCAGGCTTCCGATAGAAGGCCGAGGGGAACTCCTCGGGTTGCTTCCTCTTAGACCCTCTGTCCGAAACATGCGTTGGGTCCTTGGAAACAACAGACATCTTGTAAGGTCACGAGGCAGTGGTCTGTTTTTCGGAAGCCACTCATCTCTTAGCTTCTTTAAATAGCTCATACTCCCCTACCATCATGGTCACGTTGATCCACCCATCTTCCTCCATTTTCATGCTCCAGAACAAGTGAAGAAAGTTTCCACAGACGGCGCTAAATTGATCCTATCTGGAATCTGAGTCAGATGAAGGTCTGGTGAGCTGTTGTTGGCGTTGATTGGGAGAAGGGCAGTGCTTGAGCTCTGCGCACGCTCAAACAAGCACACGGGCGTTAGAGGCTAGAAACCAGGGAAAAATTCCCCGGAGCAGGCCCTCCGACACTCAAGTGAGGTACTTTTTCCCCAGAAGAATAGTGTACAAAGAAGAAAGAAAGTAGAAGATAAGTGCGAATGTGCGAGAGAGCGTACCTGTGTAAGGGAGAGGACCTCCCTTTTTATATGACAGTGCGTATCTTCTGGAGCCTGACTAATGTTAGAGAATATCAGGTGTCAAGACTTGTCGAGTGATGGAGGACACATGACATTCTTCTATAAATTGAAGGAAGGTTCCATTCGCAGGTGGTTGTATACCGTTGGAATATTCCCTGACACTTAGCAGTTATTCTCTAACAGGCGGTTATGATTCCTTGATCTTGTTGTTATGTAGTGTCTTCTGTCCTGATCGATCATAAATGGGAAGCTCGAGATGATCGGTCGGGTATAACACCTGGCCCAGACCCTCGAAGGTCGGGAGTTGTGGAGAGATTGTCGAGGAGCTGACCAAGGGTTAGATGACTGGGAATTAGCTTAATGAGAGAACTAAGCCTAGATACGACCAGGTTGTGAGAGCTTGACTAGTCAGATCCAGGTCAGGTATCACCCTGACTGTCTATCCAGGTGTCTCATATCTGGAGTTCCGGTCTACGAGAACCCGACCGGGAATCAGGTGGTTGGCGTCGTCACCAAGTCTTACTTCCTCTTTCCATGCCTGTTGACTGCCACCTTCCCTTGACTTCTGGTTGGCACGCCCCCTTGACTTCGGACTGTTACATCTCCTTGACTTATGACTACCACGTCCCCTTGATTTCTGACTGTCACGTCCCCTTGACTCAAGACTGTCACATCTCATCGAACTTTACCATCACACATCGTATTATACGCCATAGCTAAGATCGAATTAAAAAAAATAAATTCAGTTAACTTTATTAATTAATCCTGGAGTGATAATTAATCCTGGAGTGATTGATGTGATTCTATAAAATTTTTTTACTAATCATCAGCATTGATATAAATCAAGAGAGGACGATCACAAGCTCAGGAAGTGGTGGCTGTGAGGTTAAGCAAGTAGAGGAAAGGGTCAGTTAAGGAGGACAATATGCAGACAATGACAAGAGGACAATTTAGGGAAAACAAATGCTATTTTGATTAAAAAAAGGGGGGAAAATCTTTAAAGAATACTCTCTATGTGATTTCTCTTAATATCTTAAAAAAATAAAAAAGATTGAATCAAATAGATATCAATTCGTAAGATTTTTATATATATGCTTATATGATACTAGGTCACCTTTACCATTATCTGCGTCAAAGTCAAGCAAACTTGTATATTGCTCTGGCATATTTAATGGAGTCACCTTCAATTGTTCAAAGGTATCCATTTTCTTGTCTCTTTCTTGGAACAAGTTAGAAGAATTGCTATTGATAATTTAATGGGTCAAGTGGCAATTTAGGGAAAACAAATGCTATTTTGATAAAAAAAAAAAATCATAAAAGAAATACCCTTTTAATGATTTATTTTAATATCTCAACAAAAAAAAGAGATTGAATTAGCTAGATGCCAATTCTTAAGATTTTTTTTTATTATGTATGCGTATGTGATACGAGACAAGGTCCCCCACCTTTATCTGTGTCACAGTCAACCAAACTTGAATTTTACTTATGCGTACTTAACGGTCTCACCATTAATGGAGCTACCTTCAATTGTTTAAAGGTGTCCATATCCTCATCTCTTTCTTGGAACAAGTTAAGAGAATTGCAATTGATAATTTAAATGGATAATTTAAAGGGGTCAAATCCTTGGCTTACATTGAATCAGCCAAAAGGTAAAATTCAAATTCGAAAATCTTCATTAACTTTGTAAATATAAATTAGAAAAATAGACATTCAATTTAGACCACATCAGAAAGCAAATCAATTCAATCATAGGGATCATACATGAAAGTCTTGATGGTCAACAAAGCTCTTCTTTCACTCTACGCAGTTGTTCCCTCTTGTGGCATTTAAAAAATCACCGAATATTGCTTTAAGGCGATGAAGATAACTATAACATGCTTCGAGGAACTAAAAACCACCTTTGAATTCACACTTAGGAGCCATTATATTTATCAATTACTCGTCTCTCTAAGAAAGAGTAGAGAAGTTATGAGTTGGAGGGAAGACAATCTTTAGTGATAGCTTGTCTTCTCCATGTGAAAGTTCATCAAAAAGTTTGATTTTGTTTGGAAAATTGGATGACTTTTACTCATGATACTAGTCCAAGTTAAGTTGAGAAAACATTGTCATTTTGATTACCAATTACCTACTATATATATGAGTCAACAAGTCATTTATTGGAAATGAATTTTCTTTTAAGATAGAAATTTTAATTTTTAAAGCTTATATAAATACTCTTTTATCCTTTTTACGAATAATCACTACTTTTTCATTTTATATTATTTTCAACAATCATAGAATGCTCTAATACTTACTAATTAATATTAAGGCAATGAGGATGAATGTATCGGGCTTTGAGGAATTAAAAATGATCTTGAAGTCACAATTAGCAACTATTAATGGTGGAAATTAAGGAAGAGAAGTGGATTAGCTTCCTCTTTTATCCTTTTTAGTTTGTCCCTTTCTTGGAACAAATAGAAGGCCTAGCTTGCTAGACTCTTGAGGAATTGAGAAGGTGGGGGCATGGAAACTGCTGCCATACTCTTGGCTTTTAGGTAGAATCAGACAAAAGATAAAATTATATCTTTATTAACTTAATTAGATCAGATATGTGGACAATGACACGAGGACAATTTAGGAAAAATATGCTATTTTAATAAAAGAAAATCATAAAAGAATACTCTTTTAGTGATTTCTCTTAATATCTTAACAAAAAACACGAAGAAGATTGAATCAGATAGATGACAATTCTTAAGATTTTTATACATGCGTATATGTTACGAGACAAGGTCACCTTCACATTTATGATATGCGTCAAAGTCAAGCAAACTTGTATATTGCTCATGCATATTTAATGGAGTCACCTTCAATTGTTCAAATTGTCTCTTTCCTAATCTCTTTCTTTGAACAAGTTAGAAGAATTTCTATAGATAATTTAATGGATCAAGTGGCTTTCACATTGAATCAGTCAAAAGCTAAAATTCAAGTGGTGGTAAATTATCAAATCAAGTAGATGAAGTTTCAGTATATCTAAATTACGTATTCAAGTTTTAAAATTATAAAATCATATACCTTAAATATCTACATCAGTTATCCTACCCATTCTCTAAATATACATTTTATTAATTATAATTTTCTAAATTTAGGGAATGAATTCCATTCCCTAAAATTTAAAATAGTATTTCTCTCTCTTACATCTAGTAATAACAAAATTTCTCTCTCCTCCATTTAATAATAAAAAATACGAAGGAAAGAAAAAAATAATACAAAAATAAATATATAGTAAATTATAGGGAAGCTGATATATTATGTAGTGAAAAGTAAATATCTAAATTTAATAAAGTAGTTATTTTACCGTAAATTTTATATTTTGGATGAAAATTCTGATATGGATGCTCTAAGATTGCTATTGAAGCAATTGGTTAAAAATTTTATTTTATAATAAAAAAATTACTGTTCTCAATATGGTGTGTCAAATTAATATTTGAAAACATAAATATAATTAGGAGAACTAGATAAATAAATAAGATATATTTTATACCATTCTAAATTTTGGTTTAAATTGTGGATTTTTTTTTTTTTATGATAGTCCAAGTCAAATTGAGAAAATGTTATCATTTTCATAATCAATGGCCACCTAGCATTTTCCTTTTATGTCTTCCGTGAATGCTCATTATATTAATTTTTCATTTTATATTATTTTCAACAATCACATAATGCTCCGATACTCAATAATATTAAGGCAATGATGAGGATAAATATTTCATTGCTGAGGAATTAGAAATGATATTGAAATCACAATTAGCGGGAATGCATTAATGGTGGAATGGGAGAAATCTGTATAGCTAGATAAACTAATCAGTTGGAGGAAATACTAAGCATGTACATATAATGCTAGCGGTCTAACCCAATCTTGGGTGTGAAGTGGCAAGTAGAGGGAAGTGGAGGAGAGGTGGGTATGGATGATCACATAGAGATAATTTGGAGGTCATATATACTATTGCAATACAAAAGAATACCTCTTTAATTTGATGATTATAAAAATATAGGACACTTTTGTTATATAGGTATTCATGCTTCACCGATTAATTCCGGAGGTATAGACGGGTTTTCCTTTTTTATATATATATATATATATAAAAAGAGAGAGATTAACCCTATGTTTGGATAAAGTGAGGGAAGGTTTATTAACGGAAGGGAAAGTGAGGGAAAATAAAATATTTAACTTCTCCTTATTTGGGAAGGAGGGAAGGTTCATTAACGTAACATGTGTTACTTTGTTTGGGAGGAAAGGAAGGGGAATGAAGGTTAAATAGATAAAGTTACAAAAATATCCTTACTTTTTAAATTAGAAAATTTTCATAATATTAATATTTATTTTATAAATATAAATTAGATATTTTTAATAATAAAATTAATTTTTTATATTATTATTTAAATTGAACTCCGGCGACATAGCAAAATTAGAAATTGAACATTTCTTAAACTATTAAGAACAGGGTTAAAATTGGAATATTTTTTTTTTATTTCCTTTCCCCTTCTTTACTAGTTCAGATCCTCTGTCCCGAAACTTCTCTGTCCCCATGTCTCACTGTCGATCGGACGGTCCAGATTACATCTCAAGGATGTCTTGCACATCATAAGGATACTGCACACATCTTAAAGATGCCATGATACATTGTGATGTAATCTGGACCGTCCGATTGGCAGTGGGACATGGGGACAGAGAAGTTTTGGAACAGAGGATCCGAACTACTTCTTTACACCCCAATTCGGGGTGTAAGAAAATCTCTTTTTTCATGATTAATGAAGGTTAAAATTTACCATTCCTTACTTTTCCTTTTCTTCCCTCACTCCTTCCCAAACGAGATTCAAAGTTTCCCTTCTCCTTATTTCTCCTTCCTTCCTCTTCCCCTTCCCTACCTCCTCCCAAACAGATCATAAGATATCGATTCTTAAGATTTTTATGATTTTTATGTGTGTGTATGTGACACGAGTCAAGGTCTCCTCACCTCCGCCTTTATCTTCGTCAAAGTCAAGCAAACTTGAAAAAGGTGTCTTTGTTGCTCATGGGATGCATGCTTAATGGCCTCGCCACTGATGGAATTACCTTCAATGGTGTCCCTTTCTTCGTCTCTTTCTTAACAAGTTATATAGGAGAATTAATTTGTATCTTCTTGTGGTAGGGTCAGATGAGAAACAAACGTTGACTTTGTTGCCATTCATGATTGGTATGCCATCCATATGCATACCATAGATATTTTCTTTTTTAGGCGCAAGATAAGTTATAACTTAAATATAATTGACCATAAGATTTTTTTTTTTATATTTACATCAGGCTTAGCCCTACTTAGTAAGAACAGTGTTTTCAAATGGGGACATTAATTAGACTCACACCTTCGACTAAATTTGAGAGCACGACTTATGATATGGTATGGATAAGGAGGCCATGCGGGATAGAGAGGGCGTTTTAGTGTTTTGCATGGAGTATCGATGACAAATTTATTATGAGATCAAACAAAGGACAGTAGGAAACACAGGCCGTATATATATTCCATGGGCGTTAAAGACTATACATATCAAGATATCTTGGAATATATATTGTGTATAAATCTTTTTTATATATATATATATATATATATAATACATCATTATATAATATTCACCTACTAATCTTTTATATTTATCTATGTAGAGATTAAAACATATTAGTGAATATAAAATCGAGCGTCATCTGGGGGTTACTTTCGATGAGGAAAGTAGCTTGATGGATGTATTAAGTCTTGGATCTAAAATATAATGAAATTTTATATCATAGAATACAATGATGACCGCTCAATCATCCTAACAAGTGCAATGAGTAGTTTTGTATGCAGGTGTGCTCGCAAGTCGCATGACGTTCAACCTTTCATGGAAGCCTAGTATGGTGATATGATAGGTCACATGAGTTGAATGCCCTTATGAGCAAGTGGAAGATGTAAGTAACCTATGTCCAATATAGAGCATTAATACATGTAAGTTGTTAGAGTGTATACTAAAAACCTAGCTTTTGTATAAACATTTATTTAGAAATAAAGAATCACAATGGTCAAATACCTACATTTATATGCTAAGTGTAGTTGTTCAATTAATTTATATTGTAGATAACATGGTGTGTGGTGTCACACACAGAAGATCATGCTATTAATTCCTTATAAATTATAAACAGTAACTCACGACTAAGATGGAAAGGAACAAACCGTTGGAATAGTCGTAGTGTAATTAGATATTAGTTTATCTTGACTAATGAATTACATTAGTACACTCTAAGTGTATTGAGTATGACCATTTAAAGTAAGTTCTTTTTATACTGACTTAATAAAAGAACGAGACCTTAGTTATTATGGAAGTGTGTGCTCTTAATCCTAATATAATAACAAGCACATATATTTAGGATTTATTTCTTTGACTTATCAAAGGGTGAGATTTCGGTCGATAAATCAATAGGCCCGATAAGTTGGGAAATGATATTACTTATAGTGTGTGTTGTTGATTATAGAAGGAAACTGTGTCCTAGTTATCTAGGTTGAGAATGTTCCCAAGAGGAGCTCATAAGGATTGTCATGTTAAACCCTGCAGGTGGGCTTAGTCCGACATGATGATAAGGTTGAGTGGTACTACTCTTGGACTAGATGTTAATTAAATGAGTTGTCAGTAACTCATTAAATTAATGGACATTCGATATCTTAAACACAGGGAGATTAATACACTCATAATAAGAAGGAGCCTATAATGTAATTTGAGATTGGTGCGGTAGTGCAATAATAACTCTCTAGTGGAATGAGTTATTGTTGATGAACTTGAGTTGTGTGTTCGGGGCAAACACGAGATACTCGAGCTCGTCGGGAGGTCAAAATCAATTTCTCCTCTAGGTCCCTGTCGTAGCCTCATTAATGCCTCATATCCATCCATTGAAAACCCATCTTGGTGTCCAAGAGGCACTACAACAATAATATTAAAAGACAACGGTTTAAAACCGTTGTCGTAGCCCTTTAAACCCATTGTAATTGGTAGTGTTGTTAAAAGTGGGGGGCTACGACAACGATTTTAAACCGTTGTCTTTGAATGAAAAGACAACAGTTTTGCAACGGTTTTAAACCGTTGTCTTTGAATGAAAAGACAACGGTTTAAAACCGTTGTTATTTAGAGCATTTTTCTGCCAATTACAACGGTTTTTGGGGCTACGACAACGGTTTTTAACCGTTGTCTTTGAGGGTGATAGACAACAATAGTAATTTTAAATCGTTGTCTTTTAATTTATTATCTTTTAATACCAATATATCATATATCAATTTAAAATATAATAAAGAATCATAATCAAGAAAGAATATTTCCCACATCAATATCATTCAAAATGTTAGTTATACAAGAATTACAATCACAAAAGAAGAAACATATCTCATGTTCAAATAAAATTTATCCCAATACAAATAAATAAATAAACTCTATTTACAACTAATGAACAATAGCCAAACGACTATTTCATGATGATTCAGTCACTGCCTATTTCATGATTTGAACCACTGTGGTAAAGTTCTTCTAGTTGAGCTGGATCTCTACCCTGTTGGCTATTGCAACTACAGGATGCTGATCCCCTATCAAGTGCTACCTTAGTTTGAGTACAACTCATGGTGGCGTGGCTGGAATATTCCTCTAATCCGAGAGTCTGCATGGGGTGGATGACTGAATCATCATGGTTCAATGTCAAGTGAGGTGTGGAACCATGACCGTTTGGATTTTCCATCGAGGGCAGTAACCATCTCATCCAATCCTCTCGTCTTCTAATTTTCTCTGCTTGTAGATGATTGCAAGAACATGTTTTGAAGAAAAATATCAAAATAAATTATTTAAGAAACATAGCTGATAAGAGTAGAATAAAGAGAGGAAATGATGGGGGTGAAGTACCTGTATTTCAAGTTCTGTCAAATCACTTAGAGCATTGAATATCACCGCTATGCTCGTGGTCACCCTTTTGACCTGCATATATTGTGATGTGTTAGGAAGTAGAGGCAGTTAAATTTTTTGAACATGGAATTACTCCTCATATCCATAATCACATGGATTACTCACCATGTTAAAGGTAGCAATCAATGAGACGGGAACCCAACCTTGATCATCCATCTTGCCACGAAGAAAAATGTCCTTACAGAGATTATCCACGCTGCAGCAGAAACAATTTAAATTATTAACTGCCTGAAAAAAATACCTTACAGATATTAAGGTACCTAAAATAGTATTCAATATCTGCCGCTTCAATCTCAGTTTCTGATTGTCAACCAGAGAATGAATCCTGATTGTGGAAGGATAAAATCCGTTATCTTTTAACAGTTTTAAACAGTGGGAAAATTAATAATACCTTAATCCAATGATAGGCTTGCTGAACTAGTTTTTCACTTTTGTTCTAAACACCAAGAAAAGCTGGAGACTATAAATGCAAGAAGAATGAAGTTTTAAAATGAAAGATTTCATTTTGGTATTTTGTTTCTCTTCTTCCAAAACCATCGGATAGCATGAACTGCTCCAACAGAAAAATCAAGCAAAAAACATTATGCCATGCAAGAGAAATCAAAAATAAAACAAGAAATAAATTTCAGACTTAAAACTAGAAGACATTATTTTCTTTATTTATTTATGTTCTGGAGAAAAGGAAGTCACATAATATATATTACTTGTCCGGTTCTTGATCAGCCAACCATTCTCCTGTAAGAAAAATGTCCATTACACATCTAATGGGAAACTATATCCATCACATTTGGCTGCGGATTATTACCTTTAACTTATAATAATCAAGCTTGATTTGATCCATCAAAGGGGAGCATTGCAAGCTTTCCAACACAAGTTGATAATTTTAAGATTATTATTTTGTTTTAACCTTTAATAATAGTACATTTGCACTACAGCACTATAGAACTGTCTTATATTAATTATGTATTTCCCTTTTCATTGTGCTTCTTGTGCAAGTAGGTCATCAGTATTACTTCGCCCACAACTACAGAGCGTCCAATTCTTTAAGAAGAAGGCAGTTGAGCAGAATCTTAGAAACAGTTGCAAAAGTTATGACCAATTCAAAAGTTATCGATTGGAAAGGGAAAACAAAATTTAATCTTTTTTCTAATCGATCTTGATAAAGTAAAGTAGTTGAACGAAGCATGATGGTAAAAGGAAGTCACACAGTAAAGGCAGATACATCAAACACAAACTAATTACCTGACAGGGAATTAGTTTAATTTATCTTATCTTTGTTGAGCTCAAAAGCACCAAACATACATTCTTTAATTTATTAAAGTTTCTACCTTTCATTGGAGCATAGTATGGTGAAGGTAACTGAAGAGAAATATAAATCTTAGGCTTAAGAATTATATAATAATAATAATTATATTATTATTATTATTATTATTATTATTATTATATATATATAGCAAAATTTTAAAATAATCAATTTGCTTAATCTGCTATGCATGGAATGTATGAGCTGGGCATGAAACCAAACAAAAAAAGAGTACCTCTAAATAAAATGAATCTGAAAAACCAGACATGATGCGACAGACACTTTGAAATTCTTCAGTATCGGGATTGTAGCACGCGCCACGAGGAAAGGACTATACTTGAACGATGGAATCCACAAATATGAAATATCCTTGTGAAATGTCAAATGCCATGGATTTCATAAAAAATGACAGCAGAACAAAAAACTCAAAATTTGTACCATCCAACTTTTCTTCCATTTCCATGCCAAGCACTAATAAGAACAAGATCAAGACTGTCACCTATTCCTTCAACATAATCACGCTTTACCTAAAAGAAAGAAAATTAAAGAAAATTAGTAAAATGATTGTCTGTATAGAACAGTTAGAAACTAGGATACCTTCAGTCATGCCTCACAACGTTTTGATGCAGAATACCCAAAATCATCTAGAGTCTTCACCATAATTCCTTCACAAGAAGAATTCCGTGCTTATTCAAAGAATAAATTAGTAAAAGGGTCAAAATAAGCACAGAAGCAGAAAAAAAAATAGAGTCTATGAGAAAATCTTACTCATAAATGTCCATAAAGGAAAAGAGATCAGGTATGCAATGCACAGAGGGTTTAGGGGCAACAAACTGCCTATTCTTAAGACACTGACCACAATAGAATTACACAAGCACCCAACAGTTTTCAAGCAAATGCACCGTGATCCAATACATCTGCAGCTTTACAGAACAATGCCATACAATTTTCTTTGTTGATCCAATAATCTATTACGAAACATCATTGAAAAAAAATTCAATAGAACGAAAGAAAATAGCAGGATAGAACATAGAAGACAAAAGATAGTCACACGGCACGGACACATATACCAAGAAAGGAGAAGTAAAAATTTTAAACAAGAAGTGTAAGAGAAAATTCAAGATTGACCTCAATGGACTGAAAGTTCCGATCTTGAACTCCCAATCTAACTGAATACTATGAGAAAAACTAAAGGAAAAAGAAAAAAAAATCTACTCGAACAGTTTCCAGTGGAACCATCTCACAGAAACGAAGTAGAACAACCGATTTAGTAACCCTAGGTTGGAAAATACAACATAAGATCAGAAAGAGAAAGAAACGTTTACCTGCTGAAATTGAAAAGCAATCAAAGGAGCCGGGAGGAGAGTCGACAAAGATCATAACTTTTGTACTCGTAGAAGAAACAAAGAGGAAAAAAATCGGTACCCGAAATCCAAAGAAACCCTAGAGACGGATGGATGTGGTGGGAGAAGAGGCCACGAGGCCCCTTGTTGTAGTAGGAAACGCCGAGGAAGGTGACATCATAGAGGAAGAGGTTGATGGGGTTGATTGTGTCACGGATGATGGACCGGGAGAAGGCAATGAGGAGCCCATCCTTGATGACGCCGGTAACGTTCATAGTGAGAAGTGGTCTTCACGTCTAGCAAGAAGATGGTGAGGTTGAGGGTGAAGGTGTAGAAGAAGGTTGTGCCAAAGATGAGAAGATCGGGGTGGAAGTTAGTCTAACCATGGAGGAGGGGCAACTCGATCAGAGACAAGGAAGGAGGAGGAAGAAAAAACAGCAAGGGTTCATTGCATGAAGAGATTGTATAAGGAAAGGGAAAGAAAAATAGGTTAGGGTTCGAGAAGATTAAGGGGGGAAAAGATGGCGCTAAAAAGTTTTGGCAGAAAGGGAAAGTAAAACACGGTTGCAATAAAAATGTGAAGGGGAAAACAATGAAAGAATAAAGTCAAAGACAACGGTTTATTAAAACCGTTAACTTTAACTATATAAAACAATATAAAAATACAACGGTTTATAAAACTGTTGTCTTAACCCCTAAGAAGTATTTAAAGACAACGGTTTTAAATAACCGTTGTAAAATGTGTCGTTGATTTAAAATAAAATCGCTCAACAACAACAGTTTTATCAAAACTGTTGTCTTTTATATTTTATGGGAGCTCAAAGACAACGGTTTTGTCAAAAACCGTTGTCTTGTATCAAATTCACAATAGTTTCTTCCAAAACCGTTGTCTTTGTGGTGTTGTCTTTTGACATTTTTGTTGTAGTGAGGGGGCCGACCCAAGGCTTGGTGACCAAGCCAAGGGCCGGCCACTATCTTCTCAAAGGGGCCGGCCCTTTGCTTGGTACCCAAGCAAGAAGGGGCCGGCCACCATAATTCAAAATAGGAGGGGTGTTTTGAATTTTTAAAATCTTCTCTTTGTAGATATTTACAAGTTTTAAAAGTGAGATTTTAAAATTATAAAACTTTCCTTATTTGAATTAGGCCACATGGTTTAAAAGAAAGTTTTAAAAATTTTGAAACTTTCCTTTTTTTAACCATCCACATGATTTTTAAAAAGAGAGTTTTAAATTTAAAACTTTCCTTTTTTGTAACCATGTTAAAAAAAGAGGAAATTTTAGAAGAGAAGTTTTAAATTTTAAAACTTGGCTTTAATTTTTAAAACTTTCATTTTTTAACATCCACAATAAGAAATTAAAAGAGAGCTTGTAAAATTTTATAAGAACTTTTCTTCTTTGCTTATAAATTTTTTTACATTTTTCTTCTTTTAAGGGCCGGGCACCCTTGCTTGGTGTCCAAGCAAGGGGCTGGCCAATCAATTAAGAGGAAAAAAAAGGAATTAAAAAGGAGGAAAGGAAAAATAAGAGGAATATTTTAATTTTTTATAAAAATCTTTTCTTATTTGCCTTGGGCAAATATTATAAAAGAAGAGGAGGAGATGCTTTATGGGGATACTATTCTTTTCTCTCTTCTCTCTAGTCTTCTCCAAAGTGCCAGCCCTTGTTTCTCTTCATGATAGGGCTGACCACCTCTTGTGGTTGTTTTTTGTGGCTGGATACAAAGAGAAGGAGAAGAAGAGGAGAAGTAGAGATTGCATCATTCTTATTCTATTGCTTGTGTTCTCTCTTGTGGCCGGATTTCTCCACTTTCTTTTCCCCTTGCTCTCTTTTGTTCCTTGGTGGTTGTGGCTGAAACTTAGAGAAGGAGGTGAACCTTTTGGGTGGTGTTCATCTTGGAGGTTCGTCACCCACACGACGTCCAAGAGGAGGCGAGAAATACGGTAGAAGATCTCGAGGTTATTAACATACAAAGAAAGATATAACTAGTAATTACTTTCCGCATCATGCTAGTTTTTCTTTGTATGAATTCCAAACATAAGAGGCATTAGATTCTAGTTTTTCGAATTTGTGATTGGAGTTTGTGTTTTTTTTTATTTTTCGAATTTGTGATTCGATTGTTCCTTTTGGTTAAACCTAATGTTATTTTAGGAAATTAAATATTTAATTTCGTTAAAAGGCTTTGTTGAGGCAGTAGTGGATGCTCCCATACCCAAGAAGGCCATGTGCCTTGCCATGTTTGACCTGGGAGCCGATTTTCGAAATAGATATTTAATTGAATTTGTAACATAGGTTGATTTGGATCAATAGTGTTAAGTTCCGCTTACGATCCAAGTCTAAACCATTAAGAACAGATAAATTAAATTTGGAATCAATAATGTTAAGTTCCGTTTGCGATTCCTAATTTAATTTCTAAAGAACACAATAGGTTGTTTAGGAAAGGTTCGACACTTGTACAAAATTTTTGTACAGTGGAACCAGTACGATCTTCCTAGGACCAACCAACAATTGGTATCAGAGTTAGAGTTTGCCTCTGTGTGTTTGGTTTTCAATTTAATTATGCACATGTCATACATAATTTAGACAGGATAATAGTAGGATATGCTAACTCTTTGGTTGCAGGCTCCAACTATTATGGCTTATAGATGTTGTGTGTGATTGGACCCTTGGACATGTCAAGGGCATTATTTGTGTGTGTGCATGATTGTATGTAACTAATACAGCAAGAGCTGTATTAGCCCTAGGATTTTAGAATTTTATTTTCGATCTAGATTACATGTACATTCCTTCGTGGAATATAGGATCGATATGTGTAAAATTCTAATTTTATCGTGGATCGGATGCTTGCGAGGCGTGGTGCTTTTTGAGGACCAGAGGCGCAGCAGAATAAGAAACAAGATAGATGCGACGACTGTACCCGATGGCGGTGGCTAAAGATGGCAGCAGTTAGGGTTGGAGCACACGGAGAACAGTAATTGAAAATGCCATAATAGTTGGAAAATTAATTTCCAAATTTATTACTTTTATTTACTGTGATGTGTGTGTGTCCATATGATGTATGCTTGCATAGGTTAAAATTCCTCACCTTAAATAACTAAGTGGGAGAGGGATTTTTAAAAATAAATTCCACGATCTCCATTATTGGTTTGTAAGTGATGCAAACAAAATTGCGCATTAGCTCTGAGTACCTTCCTCCATATCGAATAAGTTTGTTTGCGGATCACTAGATCAAACTTCCTTTATGGATGATTATAGTAAATTAATTAGGAGCGTGTGATCTTCCCCATCGGAAGTGGCACAATCTTATTTAATGGACTAAGTATCAAGTAATGGTATACACTTAGGCACATTTAATAGTATTCTCCCCATCAGAGTCACTGCTATTATTTGTGTAACCAAAGAAAAAATCAACTATTAATTTGTCATATAGATAGGTTGACAAGATAATAAAATTAAAACCCCCCTCTTACAAATGTTGAGATTTTGTATACGTCCACACTATCGTGGCATATAAAATTCACGGTGTATGAGGTAATTTTATTTGTCAGGTTGGCAAGAAAATAAAATTTATGGGAACCCCCTCTTACAAATGTTTGGTTTTGTATACGTCCACACTATCGTGACATACAAAATTCACGGTGTTTGAGGTAATTTTATTTGTCATAAAGATTTATTGACAAGATAATTAATGAGTAAAACCCTCCTCTTACAAATGTTTGAATTTGTATACGTCCACACTATCGTGGCATGCACCCCCCCTCTTACCGAACTGTGTTAGCCTTGCCTTGATTTCTTACTTTGTTTTTTTTTTCTATTTCCGTTGTGCGCTTAACTCTTTTCGAACGAAAGTTTTAATCGATATTCACACCCCCCCCTCTATCGAAACATCACGATCCAACAATAGGCAGGGGGACTATATGTATTAGAAGAATTGAAAGTTCTAGATGTTATAGTTTCTAGTGTTGATTTGTCATCCTTTCGATTAAGCTCTACTTCTTTTGATTTTTAGTTGTGGCATTCTTGTCCTAGACATATTTCTTCTTCTTGTTTGAAATACTTAGCTTCTAAAGGAAATTAGGAAAATTACAAACTCATGATATTTCAGATTGTTGTGGCTGCAAATTGACAAAATTCTTTGCTTTACCTTTTTATAGAAGTATCTTTGTTTCTCTTGCACCATTTGAGTTAGTTCATTTTGATGTGTAGGGCCCATTTCCTATTTGTACACCTGGTGGATCCTGTTACTACGTTTCCTTTATTGATAATTATACTCGTTACACTTGGGTTTATCTTATGAAACATCGTTCTAATTTTCTTGGTATCTATCAAATGTTTTCTACCAAGGTAAAAACTCAACATAATGCTCTTATTAAATGCTTTCAATGTGATTTTGGTGGTGAATATACATCCAATCTTTTTTTTTTAAACTACTTGCCTCAGATGGTACACTTCGTCAAAGTTCTTGTACTAACACTCCTGAACAAAACAGTGTTGATGAAAGAAAACATAGACATATTTTTGAAACTGTACGTTCTCTCCTATTATCTGCATATGTTCCTAGTGAGTTCTAGGGTGAAGCTATTCTTACTACAGTATATTCTATTAATAGAATTTCATCTTCTATTACATCCGGTTTGTCTCCTTTTGAAAAACTATATAGTTATGTTCTTGATTATTCTGTCTTAAGAGTTTTTGGATTCATATGTTTTGTCCTTCGTCCTCATTTTGAACGTAGTAAGCTTAGTTCTCGGTCCACTCTTTATATTTTTCTTGGCTTTCTTCTTAGCCAGCATGACTATGCTCTTTCTTTTTTTGTACTTCGTCAGGTCACACATTAGTCTCTCTTTATGTTGATGACATGATTATTATAGGAGATAATTTAAGTGGAATAGAAGAGTTGAAATTGCATTTGGCCCGTGAGTTTGATATGAAAGATTTGGGTCCTCTGCATTATTTTTTGGAACTTGAAGTAGTTTATTCTCCTCGTGGCTATCTTGTCTCGCAATCCAAATATATTGTGACATTCTAGAGTAAGCTCATCTATTCGACACTCGCACTGTTGATACTCCGCTTGAGGTTAATGCTCGGTACTCTTCTACTGATGGTGTTCCCTTGTCAGATCCATCTTTATATCGCACTCTAGTTGGTAGCCTAGTATATCTCACCATTACTAGACCTGACATTGCTTATGCTGTACATATTGTCAGCCAGTTTCTTGCTTCTCCCACTTCAGTACATTGGGGAGTTGTGGTTCGTATCCTTTGATATCTTCGAGGTACCAGCTTCAGAGTCTTCTTTATCCTTCTACTTCTACCTTAGAGTTGCGGGCCTATTCAGATGCAGATTGGGGTGGTGATTCTACATATCGTAAGTCTACCACAGGATATTGTGTTTTCTTGGGAGATTCTTTTATCTCTTGGAACAGTAAAAAGTAAGATGTTGTCTCTCATTCTTCTACCGAAGTAGAATATCGTGCTATGACCTCTACTACTGCTGAAATTGTTTGGCTACGTTAGTTACTTGCTGATATGATGAGTGTTTTTCTCTTGAACCCTACCCCTATGTAATGTGACAACTCTAGTGCCATTCAAATTACTCGCAATTCTATTTTTCATGAGCGCACCAAGCATATCGAAATTGATTGTCATTTCACTCGCCATCACTATCAGAATGACACCATCACTTTGCCATTTGTATAATCTTCCATGCAAATTGCAGACTTGCTCACCAAGGCGCATTCCACTGTACGGTTTTAATTTTTGATTAATAAACTCTCAATGCTTTCTGTTGGTGCATTGTGAGTTTGAGAGAGAATGTTATTATATGATAAATTATTATTATATAAGGGTAGATTAATCTTTTATTATTATTTTTATTATCTATTTATATTTTCTTTCCCTTTGTAAACTTAAGTTTTGCAATACAATTTGTTAGCCTTCATTTTTTAGTTTCTCTTTCTCTCTTTCACTTTATTATCTTTTATATCTTATTTACATTCTTTGCTTTATTCACATAGAAAACCATAGTTTGCAAAATCGCGATCCGGATCGTAGGATTGTACGATTCTACGATCCGGAAATCCAAAATCGATCTAGGATCGTGTAGAATCGAGTTTTGCAGTAGAATCGCAACAGGATCGATAGGATCGGAACAGAATCGGTAGGATCGGAGCAGAATCGGAGCAGGATCGGTGAAAGCTTTGAGAGGTCATAACTTTTAACTCGGATTGAACCATGAGGCCTATAATATATCAAATCAAAGCTCGTTCAGAGGTCTTTAATAAACTTCAAAGTTTATCCTTAACCACCCTATTTCAAAGTCAAAAAATATCATTTAAATCCTTTTCAGATGTCTAGGAGATTTTATCTTTTTTTTTTATTATTTTTTTCATCTTATTAGGGTTTTAAATTATTTAAACATATGTTTAACTATTTTTGAGTTAGTTTTTTTATCAATAGTATTCTGTCATTTCTTTTCCCCAAAATAATGAGTTTTTGGATGCCTATTATCTAGTATTGTGTGATATCAACTAGTCTTTAGAAGATTATTTCCGACATTCATATTTGAATCAAAGGATTCAATAGCTTCTGTTACATACGTTAGGTGCTTTGTTGGTCTGTAAATTGAATTATCTTATAAACCAAGGAAAGAATTATTACATTGAATGTGTTATTATTATTGTATTAATATAAATTTTATATATTTTTTTTCATTTTATGATATAAAAATATAAATATTATTACTATAAGAGAATGATAGTTGAATTACAAATTAATTTAAATTTATATATATAGTAATGTAATTTAAGGTGTTGAGTGTAAATGATTGCATATATATACAAAATTAGTTATTTATTTATATGTAAATGAGATTTTTAGGTATTTTCCTAATTATTAATCATGTATGATAAGATTTTAAGGGTTTTTGGTAGGATCATACGATTCTACGATCCGATCCTGACCGATCTGATCCTGACCCTAAATCGATCCTGTGTAGGATCGCGATTCTACAAACTACTCTCTATGAAAAGCGGAGGATCCACACTCATATTATTTATAGACATGTTTCATTAACATATTTTTACTTACATAATAAATTATTATAACAAATAATTTATGTTATAATAATAATTTAAGTTACTAAGTCTTTTTAAATAATTCTCTTTTACCCTAAATATTTTATGGGTCTTAAGTATTAAATTTGATAGCACATTTATCTTTTTAAAAATTCAAAATTATTTTAAGAAAAAATGAATTAAATCTGAATTAAATTTAAAAATAAAAGTGTCTATTATTTTGTTCGAAAATAAAAATAATTTTGGGAATCTAAATGTAAAAAAAACTAGATTTAGAGGGTGTTTGGCTGAGCTTATAAGCTCTCTAAAACAACTTATAAGTTGTTTTGAACCTTATAAGCTCTTTAAATTTGTTTGGTAAAATTTTTTTCAAACAACTTATAAGCTGTCAAAATAAGCTGTTTTGGAGCTTATAAGCTGTTTTTAAAAAAGTATGGAAGACCCTACTTTTTAAAAAAAAGATCTTATTTTAATAATTTTCTTCTCTAAAATATCTTTATATAATTTCATAAATCCTCATCTTATCGTTCATAAATTTTTATAAACCTAATATTTTTCTATCTCCGTCGACTTCTCTTCCAGCGCCATGTCATCTTCTCCGCCAACGACTCTTTCCAATTTTCTCTCCCCTAGTGTAGAAATTCACCCAAAACCCTCATTAATAAAAAGCTCAAAATCCTCTATTAATAGTATTATACCCTTTTTGATAATTTTATTAATAAAAAGATCTTATAATACCAAATACATCAATACTTTTAAGTTGATTGTAATAAGTTCACCCAAACACTTTAACAACTTATTTTTAAAATAAGACCTAATAACTTATAAGCTTCTAAACAACGTATAAATTGTACGAGCTTATAAGCTGTTTTTAATAAATTTAGTCAAACATCCTCTTAGTTAAATTGAAGATACTGATTTTTTATCCAAAGAAAATCTAAAATTCCAATTTGTGTCGATCTCCAATGAAACTAGTTGGATCCGATCTATGTTTAATCCATGCAAGTGTCATTCAATTAGACCCACTGTTTTCGTACTAAGATGCAAATTGATCTGAATTTCTTGAATTATAACGTTGAAATAATATTAGCTTAATTTGTATAAACTCATGTGAGCATGAAACAAATACAACCTTTGTGATAAATTCGAGAGTTCTGAATAAGAGTTTTTATGTTTTTCTTTTTCACAATCACAAAGTAAAATATAGATGGTATCTTGCATAAGATTTCCACTTTTAAATAAAAGACGCTTCCACTTAATACTTAATACGGTGAATAGGGAGAAAAAAAAGGCGCCAATGAAAAAAAAGACAAAAAGGTAAACATACATTGGGAAGCACACGTAAGAGACATTCTAAAAATCTAACGTCTATTGATTATGTACCCCATTTAATTTATTTTTTTTTACAAATACATTATAATCGAAGATCGAATCGTGAATATCTGAATGATAATTTGAATATCCTATAGTGACACTATAGCCCCGGAGACCTAAAAATGATAAAACAGTTAGTCTCATTGACTAACCCTACAAGGATGACTGACCTAGTCTCACGAAATTTTTCCACTGGAAAAAGAAGTCAATGATGATAAATCAAGTTAGTCTCATTGACTATTCCTGAGGTGACCGGTCCCATAAAAAATTTTCACCGGTCATTAGAGTAAATCGGGAAACGTACACGATGACAAACCCAAGAGCCCAACATTCTTTGATTGCATCCTCCCATTTGGAGGAAAAATTCTTGTAAATACATCGTAACTTGGGGATCGAACTACGGGTTTCTGGGTAACAACCTGAATATCCTACCATGACACCATAGCTCCGGAGACAAAAAAACAAAACAAAATAAATGAGCCTGTATAGATAGTGGTCAGAGTCCACAGTGGGTCAAAAAGCCGAATAGTTGGCCTATAGGGCCCACATCCCTATTCGGCCTTGCCGATCGGATAGGTCCCATGTACACACCACTCCTAACTTGAATCAGATTTACTAGGGACCCGACTCCCTCATTCCCGATCACCCCTGCCGATTGGATAGGTTCCATGTGGACGCCACTCTCAGTTTGGACTGGACTTAATAGGGACCCAACTCTCTCATCCCTGATCGGCACTGCCGATCGGATAAGTTCCAATGTGAACACCACTCTCAGCTTGAACCCAACTTACTAGGGACACGACTCCCTCATCCCCGATCGGTCCTATCGACCGGATAGATTCTTTAAGGACTCTATTGCTGATACAAATAGGATTCTCTAAGGACCCATCGCTCCCAATCAGCCTTGCCAATCGAACAAATTTATCATGGGCCCCATTCCTAATGTTGACCTGATTTTCTCATTTTTCTCAGGGGCGGAGCCGCCCTTGGGCTAGGATGGGCTCTAGCCCCACCAATTTTAAAAAAATAAAACTAATTTTTTTTTTATATCCCCATCATCATTAATTTCGTTTTATTTTTTCCCTATTAAAGTTTTAATAACTTTTTTTCCTATTTGAAGCGAGCACTTATGTTGCTTGAACTTTAATTAAATAAAAAAAATTTCATCATTTTATCAGTGCCAACTACATGACGTTTTTGTCGCACGCCACGAGAGCAACAACAGTGTCACATTGCTTGCTACTCCTTGTAGCCGCAGAGTCGTAGGTGTGAAAAATTCTAATTTTGATCCTCTTTATCTTTTTCTTTCATTGGGTTCAAATAGATCAGTTTATCTTTGAAATGTATTTTCTTCGACCTCCTTTCTCAACAATGTAATTTCTATATTTCTTAAAAAATTTTAATTATCCTTCACTTGATATTTCATATTCATGTCTGGTACAAGCGTCAAGTAGTGACTCGACGAATACAACTGCAACATCCCTTCTATCAAATAACACATGATATCTGTGCGACCATCGCTGCAGGTTTATTTTATTTTGATATCATCTCTACAAGTCAACTACTATTAATATCCTTGCTTGATATTAACTATTATTTTTCTCATTTGTTATAGTTTATATATTATAATTATACATTTACTTATATATTATATTTAATATATTTATTTAATTGGCAGGTTAATTTGTCTGATTTTAATTCTGTCCATTTCTACCGCAACAACGAAATGAGTATTTTCAATTATGAAACTTGTTGAAACAACTATTCATAATAAGATAGAAGAAGAGTTTTTAGTAAATTCTATGGTTATCTATATTGAATGGGAGTTTGATTGAAAAAAATTGATAATATTATAATAATTAATAAATTTGATTCTAAGAAGAATCGAAGAGCATAACTTCGACGGTTAGCCCCATGTAAATTTAGATCCTAGCTATGCCCTTGCTTCTCTACTTCCACTCCTTTGGTCGATCTGGCCGAGCAGAAGAGTCCTAGAAGAATCAATGAGGGCTTCCTGGGCCGCTATAACCCTGTTTTCTTTGATATTGTTATGGCTGAATTATGCTATATACATACCTGGGCTATGTGAAAAGCCTACAAAGAGCAGCCCAAGAAGCCTCACAGCCCAAAAGCCCAGTTATAACCATTAATACAAGGCATGAGCTTATTAGAGGATCATATATATATATATATATGAATATTTACACCACCTACATGTCGCTATGATGCAACAAATTGACTTATTATAGGATAATACTTCATCAATATGGAAATTATAAGAGATATTATAAAAGAGATTCTTTGCCAATGATATAAAAGAGATTCTTTTCCGTTGGCAGGGGTACATGCACATGCATATTGACATACCTTCTTCTTCTTCTTCTTCTTCTTCTTCTTGTGCCTATTGTTTACTTTGCACCACCACATGTTTTTCGCTTGCCTAGCGGAGTAACTGTTCTAGGGACCCCTGATTTGCTTATTGATAGTTTCATTATTTCTGAAGGGTTCTCGGAACCAGTCAATCTGTGCGTCATATCACCGATGGTCCATCCTCATCGCTTCCGGACGAAATCACCACTGATTAAACAACGATACTAATCTAATAATTTTTGTATGTGGTACATAAACTTAAACTTAACAGTTAAAATAGATAATTTAATACTATAAACTGTTTTAATCATTCCATTATAAACTTAACAGGTTAAATTTCGATTAAAACCATTCCATTATAAGTGATTGCTCACTCGTAAGGCCATCTAATTGAAATATTCCAATCAGATTGAATGATTGCTTGGAATACTGTTTTTTGAAAAATTAATTAAATAAAAATAAATAATTATCAATCGAAAAAATATACGTGTGGATATCTCGTTCTTAGGTTTTAAAAACACTGCTGCATTTTCCAAACTTAACGAAGGTTAGGAGTTTGCCTGAAAGATATTTTTTTCCCTAGGAATTCTTTTCAAACAAGGTAAGAATAAGACTTTTTGATTGGAGGAAGATTCTTTGTTTTCATTCTTAAATTCTAAAATAATAGAATTTTTGATAATATAAGATTTTTTTAATATATATTTATGAGGTGATTTTTAATACTTTTGGATAAAGAATAAACACACTTTACGCGAAAATTAATAGATAATTACAAATTAATTAGTTATAGATTTTATTCTATTGGGTTTGTGGATGAATTATCAAAAATCTCCATGTGACATTTTATTTTATCTATCAATAACGTTAATAAATCTACTTAGATATATTACAAACATTACCTAGAGATTTCACAAAATCAAATCTAAATTGTTTAAGATTATTAGTTTCATTATCATCTAAGGGCTAAATTTAGTTCAAACCTATTTGATGAATTCACGAAGGCGAGTATATAAAATTTGCATTCTATTTTATTTTTGAAATCGCATAGGTGAACAACTTTTGCTTGACCAATACTAGAGTGTTGCCTAGTCACAGAAATAATTTTAGTCAAAAATAATTTTAATTAACAGAATTAATAGTTTTTTTTTATAATTCAGGTATTAATCCAGAAATTTTCCACTAGCATGGTAAAATTATTACTTTTTACCTAAAAGTTATAGATTCGAATCCTTAAAATAATCTCTTGTAAAAAGTAAAGTAAAATTACGTACAATGAATTTTTCCTTGGGACTCTGTATGACGAGAACTTCGTGTACCGGACTGTCTTTTATAATTCGAGATTTAATTTTGAAATTTTCCATTAGTGACAAGATAAATCGGGAAGCACTCACGAAATCCCATCCAAATAAGAAATATCTGAGCTAGTTTGTCATTCCATTAGAGTAAAATCTTTACCGCGTACAACAGTTAAGATTTGAATTTTAGATGCTTAATTAATTATTTGAAGGATCTTATCGTTGCACCGTAGATCCGGGACGAATTCATTATTCATAGCCTTTTCAGAATCATGACTTACGATGGAGGTGATAAAATCACATGAAATTTACAGTTCATTTAGCTTCTGATTACCCATATCAGTATTTATTGCTAGGATTCAGACATACAAAAATTAATCCACGATTTAGCATTCATTTATTTCTTGCATGCAATTGTTTTTCTTCACCTTCTGTCATGTAACAATTTTTCATAAACCTGATTGCATCTATGTCGGATCATCGATATAATACAAATATCATCAGGTAAACTGAAAAGTGGAACAATGTCCCAAATGGTTCTACAAATACATAACAGAAGTTTCCAAATACTTCCTATTTCACACAGCACCATTATTCGTATTCTAGCTAGTAGAGCAGCATACAAGTTGGAGTGTTTCTCTTTGATAGGGAAGTACAATCAGCAAATTATAAGGCTTTCAAGTTCATCTTTGCCACTTTGTCTTCACCTTCCAAACTTCACTGCGAGTTGCACATAGTCATAAATCCTGTCCACCATCTGGAAGAGAGCAATTCTGATGGACTTTTTCATGATCATTGCGCCCCAATATGCCCAAAATCCGACTATAAATCCCATAGCAATGAAGGCATAATCCAGAACTTTTTCAAGCTTGCTGCCATTACCATCATCATCATCTCTTGCATGAAGTGGACCTCGCTGGGCTTCATCACTAGGACACTCGGGTAGTGGCCAACCACAAAGGTCCTTGTTGCCAGCGTATATCGCAGGGTCATCGAAGGTTAAAAATTGATTCCCGGTTGGGATTCTTCCGGACAAGTTATTGAAAGAGAGATTCAAGTGACTGAGAAAGTTTAGAGCAGATAAGTTGGAGGGAATTGTGCCAGTGAGATTGTTCATTGACAAGTCAAGAGAAAATAACTCTGTCAAAACGGCAATGTTTTCAGGAATTGTACCGGTCAAGTGATTGTTGGACAAGCTTAGGAAGTGCAAATCACGAAGCATCATTAGCTCGTTTGGGATTTCACCAGAAAGATTATTATGCGATAGGTCTATGCTGGTCACGAGGGAGAGAATTATAATGTATTCATAGGTTGATCCTTTGGCAGTTATTAGGATCTTATCCTTTGATCTATAAGAGCCCATAGGTCCCATTGCACATTGAAGATTATTATCATGGCATGGTTTAGAATTGGTATAATCTTGAAACATAGCCCTGAAATGTCCTACAGATGAAGGTATTTTACCAAATAATTTATTGAAAGAAAGATCCAAGACCTTAAGAGAAGCAAGGTATCCTATATTTATTGGGATGACACCGGTGAAAGAGTTTGAACTCAAACGTAAAATTTATAGAGAAGTGAGATATCCAACCCATGTTGGTATTTTGCCCGACAATTTATTTTCACCGAGATCAAGAGTGATTAACAATTTACATTTTTTTAGGAAAGAAGGAAATTGTCCAGAGATACTATTATTGTTCAAATGTAGATACTGTAATGCATGAGGAAATGAGTTTTGACAATGTGGGAATGTACCAGATAAGTGATTGTTAGACAAATCAATGAAAAATATGGAAGTTAAATTACACAAGGATGGAAAACTACCATTTATATGGTTATTAGACAACACTAAAATTTGAGTGGAGTCTGTAATCATTATGTTCGTTGGAATTGGCCCTTCAAATGAGTTGTTTGAAAGATCAGTAAATGGAGAAAGAGTAGAAGGGATTAGACCACTCAAATTATTTGAACTTAGGTCAAGACATTGAAGCCTAGTGTTTGAAATGAAGTTTGAGAACCAGAGTGGAATTGTTCCTAAGAGTCCTACTCCAGAAAGGTACAGTGAATTCAAATACCTTTGGGATTGAATCCATGAAGGAAATGTACCTCCCAAATGACAGGAACTCATATCAATTTTATAGGCATGAAAAGGGGGACGCCAATCATTTGGTAGAATCACATTCAAGGAGTTAAAAGATATATTCAAAGACGACAAGCTTGTAAGTTGAGAAAAGTGAGCTTCAGTCATGTTACCTTGTAGAGAATTTGAGGAGAGGTCCAGTTCCTGTAAGTGAGCTAACAGTTCAAGGTTGGATGGAATACTTCCACTCATATTATTGTCGGCAATGCTTAAGTATGATAACGCTGCTCCTTGTGGACAATTAGATAAGCCATCAAGTAGATTTGCTAACTCTCCGATGATATTGTTTAATGACAGATCTAGCATCCATAGGTTGCATAGGCGGCCAAAAGTCTTTGGTATTTCTCCAATTAAGTTGTTCTCTGATACATCCAAATACCACAAGTTGGAAATTCTACCAATAGTTGTTGGTATTTCTCCAGTTAAGTAGTTATTTGATACATCCAAATAACTCAGGTTAGAAATTCTGTCAATCGTTGTTGGTATTTCTCCAGTTAAGTGGTTCTCTGATACATCCAAATAACACAGATTGGAAATTCTGGCAATCGTTGTTGGTATTTGTCCAGTGAGAAAGTTGCCGTGTAAATCTAATTGTAGCATATTTTGAAGACTCCCCAAAGTTTTTGGTATTTCTCCAGTAATCTTATTTCCCAACAAATTCAAATACTTCAAGGAAATAACATTACCAAGACTCTCTGGTATCGATCCTGTGATGTTGGTTTCGCTCAAATATAGCTCTTCCAAGTTTGTAAGGTTTCCTACGTTCAATGGCATCTCTCCTGTTATATCATTTATAGACAAATCAAGATGCTCCAAATGGATAAGTTTCCCTATTGTTCTTGGAATTTCTCCAGTTATTCGAGTGTAGAACATACTCAAGTGTCTCAAGCTTGTGTAATTCCCTAACATCTCTGGGATTCTCCCATAGATGTTATTACCGTCTAAAGCTAAGAACTCCAGTTGGCACGGAAGGATCGACAAAATTGTTGAAATTTCTCCAGATGAGAAGAAATTCCATTGCAAATCTAAATGTTGCAACATTCTGCTAACATTCTTCAGAATTGTAGAAAATTGTCCTGCTATTCGAGTTTCGACCAAAACTAGCTTCCTCAAATTATGCAGAGCTCCCAAAGCAACTGAAAGCGCCTCAGCATCAAACACCGTCATCCAGCATTCAGATATATCGAGGTGTTCAAGATTACTGGCATTAGACAACCACCTCAACATGGAAGCGCTGATGTTCCATTCATACCGACTGAGATCGAGCATGGTGAGGGAAGTGAGGTTAAATGTGGGTAAAGAAGGTGGGACACGTGGGAGACTTGCACCCCCCAAAAGCAACACTTGTAGAGTAGGAATCAAATTAATTTGGTGGAGCCAATTGGTTGCTTTAGAGAGGTTTACACAACTCATGTCGAGATATTGTAGAGAATTTAAGTTGGAGAGCCAACTCAAGTTGTTTGAGAATAGAGAAATTGGATATGTATAACAATTTCCAAGGTCAAGGTGTTGTATGTGGGAAAGATTCCCTAACACGGGAGGAATTAATCCATAAAAAAAGGCATGGGAGAGGTTAAGGTATTCCAAGTGCACAAGTGAGGCAATCATGTGGGGGCACATGCGCATATGAGAAGTTATTAAAGCTCAAATCCAAGTATCTCAAATTCTTCAGTTCAAACAGAGAAGGATTTACCTTGCTCGCACCAATACGCTCCACTACCCATGGATTATAATCATAGGTATAGAAATCAATCTCCGCCCAAAGACAATATTCATAGGGGTTGCTACTAATCTCCACCCGTGGATTATATTCAAAGGGATAGTGAAGGTCAAGACTAGTGACAAAACCAGTAACATTGTCGCAAGCAACTCCTCTCCACTTGCAGCAATCATAGCCGGTCCATGAAGACAACCACTCGCCAGGATCATACATATCGCTCTTGATGGCAATCAAAGCTCTCCTTTCACTCTCTAGGCAGGTGTTCCCCTTGTTGGCATGTAGAGAATCATCACAGTTTGCTCTATTGCTCAACAGTATTAAAGCGGCAAAGATAACTATAGCATGCTTTGAAGAACTAGAAATCACCATGAAATCCCAATTAAGAGTCA
The DNA here is from genome assembly GCF_018446385.1 of Zingiber officinale. Taxonomy (NCBI): domain Eukaryota; kingdom Viridiplantae; phylum Streptophyta; class Magnoliopsida; order Zingiberales; family Zingiberaceae; genus Zingiber; species Zingiber officinale. The sequence continues at coordinate 118,617,968 of NC_055998.1, read as the reverse complement.
TTCGTAAGTTGTTTCTCTCTCTAGGAAAGAGGGGAAGAAGATGTGAGTTGGTGGGAATGCAATACTTAGTTCGCATATATATAAGTTGTCTTGATCGTGTGAAAGTTCAATATGCTTGGTTTCGATTGGAAAATTAGATGACTTTTATTCGTGATAGTCCAAGTCCAGTTAGACAATGTTGTCATTTTCATAATCAATGGTCACCTACTGCGACGATTGATGGATGAACAAGTCAATTTATTTTATTAATACAAATTTTCTTTTAAAATAGGAAAATGGACATTCAATTTTTAAACATTATGAGAAGTCCCAAATTACTCTTGTTATCATTTGATTTGTCTGACTTCCTCGAACGCAAGTGAAACTGCATCACAATTTATTCTTATTTCTTCTTGCTTGATCTAAAATTCATAAAGAAGGCAGGGGACGACAATACTACAAAAAGTCATCTTGGTGGCCTCCCATTGTGTTCCACGCCATAGGGGAGTAAATGAGATACTGAATAAACCTCCATGTAGGAGGATATTTTCCACCGGGTTCACCGGACCCTTGCTCTATGTCATAAATCTATCAAATGGCTATTAGCTTGGTTATGCCCCACGGTAAGGAGGGGACGATAAAAAAAATAATAAATTTAATTAGTCTCCTAGTCCTATAATGACTGGAATGATTCTAATAAAAATTTTTACTTGTCACTAGGATAAATCAGGAAGCGTGCACGGTAGGCAGCCCAAGAGCCCAGTATCTTTTGATTGTTGTCCCATTTGGAGGAAAAATTTCTACAAATTTGTCATAGCTGAGGATCGAACAAAAAATGATAAACCTAGTTATCCTTATTCACTAGCCCTGGGTGACCGGTCCAGCCTTATCGAATTTTTCCACTGGCCACCAGGGTAAATCAGGAAGCGCGCGCGGCGGGCAGCCGAAGAGTCCAATATCCTTTGGTTGCATGCCCCACTAGAGTAAATCTAGAAGCGCGAGTAGTGGGTAGCCTATGAGCCTAGTATCCTTGGGTTGCATGTCCTATTTGGAGGAAAGATTCCTGTAAATATATCATAGTTGAGATCTAACTAAAAATAATAAACTCAATTAACCTCATTAATTAGCCTGGAGTGACTGGTCTGATTCTATGAAATTTTTTACTGACCATCATGATTGATATAAATCAAGAGAGGACGATCATAATTGTGGCAAAGGGCGAATACGCTCGCCCCCAGCGCCCTCGCCAACCCGTCCCAGGTCAACATGAAGGAGATAAATCACGAGCGGCTACTAGCCTTTGAAATAGTGACTAACACATAAGGGAGGCATTTACCTCAACTTTATCGAGATTCGAATCCTAGACCTCATTATGGTAATACTTCATGTGCTAATCACTAGATCCATTCGAGGAGATAAGAAGGGACGATTACAAGCTTAGGCAGGTGGTGACTGTGAGGTTAAGCAAGTAGAGGAAAGGGTCAGTTAAGGAGGACAATATGCAGACGATGACAGGAGGACAATTTAAGGAAAACAAATGTTATTTTGATTAAAAAAGAGGAAAAATCTTTAAAGAATACTCTCTATGTGATTTCTCTTAATATCTTAAAAAAAAAAGATTGAATCAAATAGATGCCAATTCGTAAGATTTTTATATCTGCTTATATGATACTAAGTCACCTTTACCTTTATCTGCGTCAAAGTCAAGCAAACTTGTATATTGCTCTGGCATATTTAATAGAGTCACCTTCAATTGTTCAAAGGTATCCATTTTCTTATCTCTTTCTTGGAACAAGTTAGAAGAATTGCTATTGATAATTTAATGGGTCAAGTGGCAATTTAGGGAAAACAAATGCTATTTTGATTAAAAAAAAAAAATCATAAAAGAAATACCCTTTTAATGATTTATTTTAATATCTCAACAAAAAAAAAGATTGAATTAGCTAGATGCCAATTCTTAAGATTTTTTTTATTATGTATGCGTATGTGATACGAGATAATGTCCCCTCACCTTTATCTGTGTCACAGTCAACCAAACTTGAATTTTACTTATGCATGCTTAATGGTCTCACCATTAATGGAGCCACCTTCAATTGTTTAAAGGTGTCCATTTCCCCATCTCTTTCTTGGAACAAGTTAAGAGAATTGCAATTGTTAATTTAAATGGATAATTTAAAGGGTCAAATCCTTGACTTTCACATTGAATCAGTCAAAAGATAAAATTCAAATTGGAAAATCTTCATTACCTTTTTTAAACATAAATTAGAAAAATAGACATTCAATTTAGAACGCATCAGAAAGCAAATCAATTCAATCCTGGGGATCATACATGTAAACCCTTGATGGCCAACAAAGCTCTTCTTTCACTCTAAGCAGTTTCCCCTCTTGCGGCATTTAAAAAATCACCGAATATTGTTTAGTGCTCAACAATATTAAGGCAATGAAGATAACTATAACATGCTTCGAGGAACTAAAATCCACCTTGAATTCACACTTTGGAGCCATTCATCAATTAATCCTCTCTCTAAGAAAGAGGGGAAGAGTAGAGAAGTTATGAGTTTGAAGGTAAGACAATCTTTAGTGATAGGTTCTCCATGTGAAAGTTCATCAAAATGCTTGATTTTGTTTGGAAAATTCGATGACTTTTACTCATGATGGTCAAGTTAAGTTGAGAAAATATTGTCATTTTGATTACCAATGATCTACTATTATATGAGTCAACATGTCATTTTTTTTATTGGAAATGAATTTTCTTTTAAGATACAAAATTTTAATTTTTAAAGCCTATATAAATACTCTTTTATCTTTTTTTTTTACGAATAATCACTAATTTTTCATTTTATATTATTTTCAACAATCATAGAATGCCCTAATACTTAGTAATATTAAGGCAATGAGGATGAATGTAGCGGCCTTTGAGGAATTTAAAATGATCTTGAAGTCACAAATAAAAAAAAAAAGTGGAAATTAAGGGAGAGGAGTAGATAAGTTTGTCCCATTCTTGGAACAAATAGAAGGCCTAGCTTGCTAGACTCTTGAGGAATTGAGAAGGTGGGGGCATGGAAACTGCTGCCATACTCTTGGCTTTTAGGTAGAATCAGACAAAAGATAAAATTATATCTTTATTAACTTAATTAGATCATATTCGTATCCAATTTCTAGTTCATAGATTAGGTTCTTTTTATCAGAAACTCTTATTTTTTATAAATAAAAAATGAAAAATAGACATCCAATTTTAGACCACATCATATTGTGTAAGTAAATAGAGCTCACTTTTCACTTAGCAATTGCTTCCCTCTTTTATGATAGTCAAAGTGAAGTTGAGAAAAATGTTAACATTTTCATAATCAATATATGCCCACCCTATTGTGTGACTGATCAACAAGTTAATTTATTTAATTTTATTAATAACAAATTTTCTTTTAAAATAGAAAAGTGGAGATTCAATTTCTAAACAAGTTCCTAATTATATGATTCCGATTTACCTGTCTTCCTCGACTACAAGCGAAACCGCTTCACAATATATTTTTTTTATTCGCTCAACCTAAAATTCATACAGGAGAGGACAATCATTAAAAAAAAAAATATATATATATATATGGAACCGTCACATCAACGGTCCTCTAGAGTCGATCCCACGAATATGGAGGGAGATAAATGTAAGTACATAGTTGAAAGCGTATAGCCGGGATGTTAACCCCAGACAATGACATCCCGAGAATCAAACCCTGGACCTTTCGACCATGAAATCATGCACCCCCAATTGTACTACGTCTTGGAAACAAGAGAGGACAACCACTAGCTTAGGCAAGTGGTGACTCTGAGCTCAAGCAAGTAAAGGAAAGGATCTGTTAAGGAGGACAATATGTGGACAATGACATGAGGACAATTTAGGAAAAATATGCTATTTTAATAAAAGAATATCATAAAAGAATACTCTTTTAATTATTTCTCTTAATATCTTAACAAAAAAGATGAAGAAGATTGAATCAAATAGATGCCAATTCTTAAGATTTTTATATATGCTATATGCTACGAGACAAGGTCACCTTTCCATTTATAATATGCGTCAAAGTCAAGCAAACTTGTATATTGCTCATGCATATTTAATAGAGTCATCTTTAATTGTTCAAAGTGTCCCTTTCCTAATCTCTTTCTTGAAACAAGTTAGAAGAATTGCTATAGATAACTTAATGGGTTAAGTGGCTTTCACATTAAATCAGTCGAAAGCTAAAATTCAAGTGGTGGTAAATTATCAAATCAAATAGATGAAGTTTCAGTATATCTAAATTAAGTATTCAAGTTTTAAAATTATAAAATCATATACCTTAGAACCATTTTGCCTTTCTATATTTATCTCAATCAATTGTTACAGTATAGTAAGTGAGATATTATTCACCATTATAGTAACAACATCCACATCAATTACTCTAAACTAAATTTTTATCTTAAATTTTACATATATAAAAAACAATATCTGCATCAACCCTACCCATTCCCTAAATATATATTTTATGAATAGTAATTTTTTAAATTTAGGAAATGAATTCTGATCCTGTCCGAACGCTGAATCAACGGACGCTGGGCACGTGGTGCTCTCCGCGTTGCTAACGCAGATCCGGCGAACCTGCAAAGAAGTCGGGCCGGGAAGGGGTTCCCGGCGACGACCCTCTGACGCTCAAGTCAGGCAAGTGGACGACAAAGAAGTGACTCTCAATATCGTAGAATGCGTACCTCCGGTGAAGGGTGAGACCCTTTATATAGGGCTGGGAAGGGGCTCACGCACACATATCGAGGCGAATACGTGTCCTCAGCCCATACTTCAATATGAGCTTGTCAGAAAAGCTTACCTGACCCCTTACTGCTACAGTCCGAGCACGTCTTTGATGGGACAGCGGACCCCTGTCATAAGATCTTGCATATGGCCTGCTCCTCAAACATACCCGCTGTCAGAGGATGTTTCCTTGTCCTTTTGTCTCTTCTTACTCCATGCCGAGTGTCCGGCCGGTCGGCAGTTCCCTTGCGTCCGGCTGGTCATATGTGCTGGTCCACTTAGGAGATTCCCGGTAGTGTGCTCTGTGGAGACTGTTCGCAGTATTGCTACCTTATGCCTTCGGCCGAGTGGGCTACCCGCTCGGTCGTACAATCCTGTTCAACGAGCGTCAGAACCCTGACTCCTCGACGGGTGCCTTTGACTCCGATGAGACCCCGTTCGGCCGACCGGTCTTCTCTTCTCCGGTCGGCCGTTCGGCCCATAGACTTCCACGTGGCGTTGACTTCCCTCAGAGGGGGGTCCCTGTTCTTACCGCCGGATCACTTGCCTCCCCTTCAAGTCTAGTCGAATGAGGCGATTAGTCCGAGTGACTGGACCATCAGTTGGGCCGAGCGGTGTACTGAAACTACTATCCGCTCGAAAATAAGGGGCAGCCAAAATGTTAATCAACGCCAATATTACTCAGCATCTCTTCGACTTTTCCGCCAATCTCCATCATTAAGGTCTAGCACGCGCTCATTAAATGCACTCCAGTGGTTGAATGCCACATGGCGGTGCTGCCGTCATCGTACGACGGCGGCGTGGTGTTCTGACGGGATCGAGGCGGTTCGAAATGAACGGCGCGATTCGTGCTCCGATTCTCGCGACCTGGATCCAACGGCGGAGGCCGCTCGAGCTCCGCCCTATAAAATCTTCGCTTTCTCCCCTTCACCGCATCTGCGTCTGCACGAGTTCACTGCTTCCTCTTGCGTTCCAAACTCCCGGCGATCTTACGCTTCTGCTTCCGGCGATCTCCGGTGCTCTTCCCTCGATCTTCTTCTTCATTGTAAGGTTCTTCTCCTTTCTCTCTTTGGTTCGAGCATTTTCTTTGCACTCCTTTCCCAAGTTTTCTTCCTCGGGATACTGTTTCGTTGCCATCTTCTTCCTTTTATCCTTTCATTTTCTTTCAATTTCGTCCGTTCAGACCATGGCCCAATCCTCTCAACCCGAAGACCAAACCCTCGGTCCATGGTATACTACCATGGAGTCGCGCTTCGATCGGCGCGACACCGATCTTTTGATAGAAAATTTTGACATCCCTTCTGATTTCGAAGTCATTTTACCCGGTCCCTCCGCTCGGCCTCATAAACCGCCACGCGGAGCCTTTTGTGTTTTCCACGACCAGTTCACAGCCGGTCTGCGATTTCCCATTCATCCTTTCATCGTTGACGTCTATAACTTTTTCGGCATTCCGCTCGGAAGCCTAGTCCCCAATACCTTCCGCCTTTTATGCGGCGTCGTTGTCCTGTTCAAAATCCACAATATCCCCCTCCGACCGGAGGTTTTCTATTATTTTTATTACCCTAAACAGTCCGAGCTGGACACATATATGTTTCAGGCTCGGCCCGACCTAGTTTTCTTCAATAAACTTCCTTCTTCCAATAAGCATTGGAAAGAATTTTATTTCTACCTCCGCATGCCCGAGCGGGCCCCCTTCCTGACGAAGTGGCAGATCGGACAACCAACCTCCCTAGAGCTCAAAAGATTCAAGACCCGGCCGGATTATCTACACGCTGCCAATATGCTTGCCAGTCTGCGGTTCGACATCAACAAATTCCTCCCAGAAGGGGTTATGTACATATTCGGCTTGAGTCCGATCAGAACCCCCCTTCCGAGCGGCTTCGGTAAGCATTTTACTTGTGCATTCGCTTTGATTGCTAACTGATTTCCTCCTTTTTCCTTTGCAGCAAACATTGTCATGGAGTCGGTGATGGCTGGAATTCTGAAAAAGAATGCGGCGGCGCTCGAAGCCTAGGCTGCCAAAGAAATGGAGACGCTCGGCATCCAACCGGTCGGCTCGCATGAAGGGGAAAGCGGGACTCATGAAGAGTCGGCCGCTCAGGCTTCTCTCCCGGAGCCGGCGGTGGGAGCAACTATTAGCCAAGAGCCTTCCGCCCGGGAGGAAGGCTCCGCTTAGGCAGGAGAGCGGCCTCTCCGAGAAAAAAGGCGCCGAGTGGAGACTCCCCTTCGATCGGCTACGTCCGCGGTCCAACCGCCCGAACGGGCCACAGCGGATTCGCGAGGCAAGGCTCCAGCAATGGAGACTATTTCGTCCGATCGGACTCTATCCCAATTGGATGCGTCCGTGGACCCAATTGAAGCAGCTCCGATCAACTCCCTTCCACCTGTTCCCCGTCCAGTCCATCGCTCAACCATCTTGTCCCAGTTTTCGGTGCCAGCTTCCGATCCTCTCCCATCATCCGCTCGGACGACCCCCGGTCATGGCCGCACTGTCCGGGTCACACTTCACCTTCCGACTGAAGAATTGCTACCCGAGGCCGATCGCCCAACCGCGCCCTAGCCGAGATGTGGGCCGACGCTCGGGCGCGCGTCATGATGATCCCCCTCCGTAATTTGGCTAACATCCATATACAAGAGGCCACGGGGGTAAGTTTGTTTTCTTCCAAAGTTTTGTATGCATTCCTTCCGATCGGCCACTAACAACTTCTTTTTTTCCTTTTCGTCAGAGATGGGTGGAGGAGATAGCTGTCTCCAACCGCCTGGCGATGGTGGACGAGGAATTGAGACAACTGAAGGCTGCAAGCGGTCCGTCTGGCTCTCAAGGCCCCTCGTATGCCGAGTTGCAGAAGGAGCTGAGGAAGGCTCAAGCTTTGCTGGCGGCCGAGCAGAAGAAGACAGCCGATCAGGCCCACGCTTTGGCCGAGCTCGAGCGGCAAGTCAAGTCGCTCGACCAAAAAATAAACTTGGCCACCACTAGAAAAAACACGGCCATCTCCGATCTGGAGAAAAAGAATGTCGAGGCTCGGGGGCTGGAGCAGAAAGTGAAGGAACTGATGGACCAACTGGCCAAAGAGAAGGTTGCCCGAACGGACGAGGTGGCAAAGCTCGAGGCGGCTTTACAAGAACACAAGGCAGCCGCCGATGCTTCCCGAGCGGCCTTTAAAGAATACCAGGAGGCCGAACCAAGCCGAGTCGCTGCCCTGCAACAGAAATGCATCCGTTCAGTCGAATTTTCGGAGAAGGTCTGCGAGTGGATGTACATGGCCTTCGAGCTTGCCATGAATGCCACGACGGCATACTTGAAGTCCAAGGGGCAACTTCCCGAGTCCGCAGTCATCCCGGCTAAGGACCAGGCGACACTTCTCAACGACATCCCGACGACGCTTTATGATTATTTGGAGTAGTTTGTATGTAATCCAGTCGCCCGGCTAAAAAAAACTATCACTTTTTGTAACTAGGCCGTTCGGCCTTATTTTCTATAATGCTATGCCTTTCCCTTTGCTAATCCATATGCGTGTTGTCCGCTCGGCTCGGTAACTACCGTTTACATTCGCCTGCTTCTCCTCGTAATTCTCCCTTCATCCCACCTTTCTTGTGTTCGAAAGGGGTTTTTACGAAGTATTTCACGTGGATATTCTGCTCGGATGAATGTATACTTTTTCGCAACTGAAATTTACGCTAGATGTTCGCCAAGTACCTTTGGTTACCTGGTCGATCGGCGACTTTATTGTCTTATCCGACGCAACTCGATTTTTGACGCCGGAGCTCGACGGTATTCCGGCCGGAGGGTTTATAGACGCCGGTTCGTCTCTCGATTTTTAACATCGGAGCTCGACGGTCTTCCGCTCGGATGATTTATAGACGCCGACTCGTCTCTCGATTTTTAACGTCGGAGCTCGACGGTCTTCCACTCGGGGGGTTTATAGACACCGGCTCGTCTCTCGATTTTTAACGTTGGAGCTCGACGGTCTTCCGCTCAGATCATTTATAGACGCCGGTTCGTCTCTCGATTTTTAACGTCGGAGCTCGACGGTCTTCCGCTCGGATGATTTATAGACGTCGGCTCGTCTCTCGATTTTTAACGTCGGAGCTCGACGGTCTTCCGCTCGGATGATTTATAGACGCCGGCTCGTCTCTCGATTTTTAACGTCGGAGCTCGACGGTCTTCCGCTCGGAGGGTTTATAGACGCCGGCTCGTCTCTCGATTTTTAACGTCGGAGCTCGACGGTCTTCCGCTCGGAGGGTTTATAGACGCCGGCTCATCTCTCGATTTTTAACGTCGGAGCTCGACGGTCTTCCGCTCGGATGATTTATAGACGCCGGCTCGTCTCTCGATTTTTAACGTCGGAGCTCGACGGACTTCCGCTCGGATCATTTATAGACGCCGGCTCGTCTCTCGATTTTTAACGTCGGAGCTCGACGGTCTTCCACTCGGATGATTTATAGACACCGGCTCATCTCTCGATTTTTAACGTCGGAGCTCGACGGCCTTCCACTCGGGGGGTTTATAGACGCCGGCTCGTCTCTCGATTTTTAACGTCGGAGCTCGACGGTCTTCCGCTCGGATCATTTATAGACGCCGGTTCGTCTCTCGATTTTTAATGTCGGAGCTCGACGGTCTTCCGCTTGGATGATTTATAGACGCCGGCTCATCTCTCGATTTTTAACGTCGGAGCTCGACGGTCTTCCGCTCGGATGATTTATAGACGCCGGCTCGTCTCTCGATTTTTAACGTCGGAGCTCGACGGTCTTCCGCTCGGAGGGTTTATAGACGCCGGCTCATCTCTCGATTTTAACGTCGGAGCTCGGCATCTTCCGCCGGATGATTTATAGACGCCGGCTCGTCTCGATTTTTAACGTCGGGGACTTCCCCTCGGATCATTTATAGACGCCGCCTCGTCTCTCGATTTTTAACGTCGAGCTCGACGGTCTTCCACTCGGATGATTTATAGACACCGGCTCATCTCGATTTTTAACGCCGGAGCTCGACGGCCTTCCACTCGGGGGTTTATAGGCGCTCGCCTCTCGATTTTTAACGCGGAGCTCGACGGTCTTCCGCCGGATCATTTATAGGCGTTGGCCGATTTTTAATGTCGGAGCTCGACGGTCTTCCGCTTGGATGATTTATAGACGCCGGCTCATCTCGATTTTAACGTCGGAGCTCGGCGGTCTTCCGCTCGGATGATTTATAGACGCCGGCTCGTCTCTCGATTTTTAACGTCGGAGCTCGACGGTCTTCCGCTCGGAGGGTTTATAGACGCCGGCTCGTCTTTTTAACGTCGGAGCTCGACGGTCTTCCGCTCGGATGATTTATAGACGCCGGCTCGTCTCTCGATTTTTAACGTCGGAGCTCGACGGTCTTCCGCTCGGATGATTTATAGACGCCGGCTCGTCTCTCGATTTTTAACGTCGGAGCTCGACGGACTTCCGCTCGGATCATTTATAGACGCCGGCTCGTCTCTCGATTTTTAACGTCGGAGCTCGACGATCTTCCGCTCTGATCATTTATAGACGCCGGCTTGTCTCTTGATTTTTAACGTCGGAGCTCGACGGTCTTCCGCTCGGATGATTTATAGACACCGGCTCGTCTCTCGATTTTTAACGTCGGAGCTCAACGATCTTCCGCTCGGAGGGTTTATAGACGCCGGCTCGTCTCTCGATTTTTAACGTCGGAGCTCGACGGGCTTCCGCTCGGATCATTTATAGACGCCGGCTCATCTCTCGATTTTTAACGTCGGAGCTCGACGATCTTCCGCTCAGATGATTTTTAACGTCGGAGCTCGACGGTCTTCCGCTCGGATGATTTATAGACGCCGGCTCGTCTCTCGATTTTTAACGTCGGAGCTCGACGGTCTTCCGCTCGGAGGGTTTATAGACGCCGGCTCGTCTCTCGATTTTTAACGTCGGAGCTCGACGGTCTTCCGCTCGGATGATTTATAGACGCCGGCTCGTCTCTCGATTTTTAACGTCGGAGCTCGACGGTCTTCCGCTCGGATGATTTATAGACGCCGGCTCGTCTCTCGATTTTTAACGTCGGAGCTCGACGGTCTTCCGCTCGGAGGGTTTATAGACGCCGGCTCGTCTCTCGATTTTTAACGTCGGAGCTCGACGGCCATTAAGGCTAATTTTGACACTGTCGTTTGGCGAAGCTATTTGCCATCCTTTAATTATTTCTGCTTCCTGCATTACAAGGACATAGGCGACCAAAACATATATAAAATTACATCAGCGCACCTCTCACCCAGCTCGGTACGGCTGGAGATGATTCGCGCTCCATGGTCGATCTAGCCGCCGACCGTCTTCATCCTCCAAATAATAAGCACCCGAGCGGAGCTTTTCGAGGACTTTGAAGGGGCCCGCCCAAGGAGCCTCCAGCTTGCCGACATCGCCGACCGGCTTTACTTTCTTCCAGACAAGTTCGCCAACCTGGAATGCTCTGGGGATTACGCACCGATTGTAGTTTTGCTTCATTCTCTGCAGGTACGCCATCAGCCGGACGGACACCTTGACCCGCTCTTCATCGACCAAATCCAGCTCCATGTTCCTCCGCTCGACGTTATCATCATCATAATTCTGGATCCAGACAGACTCGACGCCGACTTCGACAGGAATAACCGCTTCGCCGCCATACACCAAATGGAAAGGCGTGACGCCCGTTCCTTCCTTTGGGGTCGTGCAGATGGCCCATAAGACGCCTGACACTTCATCCACCCAGCTTCCTCCCAAATGGTAGAGCCGAGTGCGCAGAATGCGAAGAATTTCCCAGTTGGCTACTTCGGCTTGACCATTGCTTTGGGGATACGCCACGGACGTGAAGTGTTGCTCGATGCCGTAACTTTTGCACCAATCTTCGAGCAACTTTTCCGCGAACTGCCGCCCGTTATCGGAAACAAGTCGACGGGGGATGCCGAACCAGCAGATGATGTGTTGTCATATAAACTTTTTGACCATCTGCTCGGTGATCCTGGCCAGTGGCTCGGCCTCCACCCATTTAGAAAAATAATCGACCGCCACTAGTAGAAATTTCCGCTGCCCGGTCGCCATAGGAAACGGACCCACAATATCCATTCCCCATTGGTCGAACGGACAGGACACGGTAGCTGCCTTCATTTCCTCCGCCGGTCGGTGGGAGAAGTTATGATACTTTTGGCAAGAAAGGCACGTCGCAACGGTCCGAGCGGCGTCTGCTTGTAGAGTTAGCCAAAAGTATCCGGCCAGCAGGATCTTCTTAGCCAGCGATCGTCCGCCCGGATGCCCTCCGCACGATCCTTGATGCACTTCTTGGAGGATGTACGTCGCGTCTTCCGAGCTCACGCATTTCGACAACAGCCGGGAGAAAGTCTTCTTGTAGAGTTGGTCTCCAATAAGCGTAAACCGACCGGCTCTCCTTCTTAACAGCTGTGCTTCATCCCAATCGGACGGCGTAGCACCCGAGCGCAGAAACTCTATGATTGCTGTCCTCCTGTCGCTCGAAAACGCGAGGCCGTCCATCCGATTGACGTGCGCCACCAAAGATACTTGCTCAATTGGCTGCTGGATGACGACCGACGTTATTGAACTTGCGAGTTTGGCTAACTCATCTGCCGCTTGGTTTTTCGCTCGGGGTATCTTCTGGATAATGACTTCTCTGAAATTGGCCTTGAGCTTTTCAAAGGTCTCAGCGTAGAGTTTGAGCCGAGCGTTGTTAATCTCAAAAGTACCAGAGAGTTGCTGAGCGGCCAACTGAGAATCTGAATGCAGCGTCACCCGTCCGGCGCCCACATGCTGGGCGGCTTGTAAGCCAGCTATAAGGGCCTTATACTCTGCTTCGTTATTTGTAGCTTTATAATCCAGTCGACGGATAAGTGCATCTTTTCTTCTTGGGGAGAGAGCAATAACACACCAATCCCGCTACCGAGCCGGGTGGACGATCCGTCCACAAATAATTTCCACACAGCTTCGGGCTCTGGCCTTTGCACTTCGGTGATAACATCTGCCAAGGACTGTGCCTTTATTGTCGAGCGGGGTTGATACTGAATATCAAATTCGCTCAACTCCGTTCTCCATTTGATGAGCCGTCCGGACGCTTCTGGGTTCAACAGCACTCTTCCCAAAGGGCTATTGTTACGCTCCGCAAGTGTACGGAAATGTCGCAAGTAATATAAAAGATTATCGTATCTACAGGGACTGGAATAAGCACTAGAAATGCCTCAATGCGAATTAGCTAAACAACTATCCAATTGTTTCAAATGCAAAGTGAAGGTAAACAAATCTAATATTAAAGATCAACAAACAAGAGTTTAGTGTTTTGGGTTATGATAAGAGGAGATTCTAGGAGTTTCGGTTTCTTTGTAAGATTTCTTGAATGTAAATGGTTCACCAATTCTTATCCCTCAATTGCCAAACACTTGTAGAAAGTTGTCGGTTCTCTCTTGCAATAGATAACCGACTAAGGACTGAGAAATGTATCTAAATATGATCAATTAGACGTGAACCTACGTTGTCCTTACACAGAAGTGCACCTATTACTATGCCTTCCTCGGATATCAACATAGAAGCCCACAACTTATTAATCTATCAAGATACAAGAAACTAATCACAAGATCCATCCTACTCTCTTGAATATTCCTATTTCCTCTTCAAGATTATCTCTCAAACGTCCTTACACGGGCTTCTGTCACGTGGATCCCTCGGATGATCGAGTGAGAGTTTATCTTTACTAAGTCCACAAGAAATCCAAACAATCAATCAAGAATGAGAATTAAGCACAAATCACCATTAATCATTCAAGATCTAATTGATACAAGCAAGACAATGTCATTGAAACAAGAAATTGGCAAATCCATAAGAGATTACATCAATCCATCATACAAATACTCCCTTAATCCTAGAATACAAGATCTAATCCATGAATCGAGGAAGAATACCCGAAGAAATAAAAATTACAAGCATTTCTTAAATCCCCAATCCAAGAAACCAAGAAAAGGGGGAAAGAGAAAACTTATCTACGAAGAAGCCTCGTCTTCGGATCCAATCCTCGCTCCGGAGTCGAAATCATCAAGTGTTGGTTGCTACTCGGAAAACCTAGAGGTTCCACTGTACAAAAATTTTGTATAAAGGTCTGAACCTTTTCCTAGCTACCATGTGTTCTTTTAAATTAAATTTTGGATCGCCTGCGGAACTTAACACGTTTGATCCAAAACTTAATCTATTTGTTCTTTTAGGTTTTGACTTGGATCTCCTGCGGAACTTAACACGTTCGACCCAAATCATCTTAAGTTATTAATTCCATTAAATATTAATTTCCATAATTGGTTCCCAGTACTGACGTGGCGAGGCACACGACCTTCTTGGATATGGGAGCAACCACCACCGACTAGACAAAACCATTTATAGAAATCTAATATTTAATTTCCTAAAATAACTTTAGGTTAACCAAAAAAACAATCAAATCACAAGGAAAAGAAAAAACAAAAGAACACAACATCGAAAAACATATTCGAAATTCTAGAACGTAAGCCTCTTGTATTTGGTATTATTTCCATAAATAACTAGCATGATGCAGAAAAAAAAATTACTAGTTATACCTTGTAGAAAAACCTCTTGATCTTCTACCGTATTCCTCTTCTAATCTCGGACATTATGTGGGCAATGATCTTCCGAGACGAGAACCACCTAGCACCTTCTTCTTCTTCCTTCAAGTTTCGGCCAAGCAAAAACTTCCAAAGGATGAAGAACTTTTTCCACCAATCAAGCTCCAAGGGATGCAAACTTTCTCTCCTTCTTCTCCAAGCTAGAATCCGGCCACCAATTAAAACTCCAAGAGCATGAAGAGGTTCGGCCACAAGATGGAGAAGAAAAGAAAGGGAAGGGCCGGCCACACCTAGGAAGAAAAGAGAGGAAGAAAAAGAATAGAGTCGTTCACATGAAGACACCTCTACCCCCTCTTTTATAATCCTTGGTCTCGGCAAATAAGGAAATTTAATTAAAAAATTTCCTTAATTCTTTTGCCATGTAAAGAAAAATTATTTTAATTAAAACAATTTTCTTCTTTTAAAAACAATGGCCGACCACTTTAAAAAACAAAACAAGGAGAGTTTTAATTAATTAAAACTTCCTAATTTGTCTCCAGAAATTTTATAAAAAATTTCTCCAATAATTTTTATCCCTTTTATGATTGGTTTATAAAAAGCAATTTCTATAATTTTAATTTTTCAACATGTGAATAATTTATAAAGAAGAGAAATAAAATATCCTTTCCAATCTACAAATAAGGAAAGAGATTTAATCTCTTTCTTTAATCTTTTGTAGAGACTTATAAAAGAGATATTTTAATTTTTAATCTCTTCAATAAATTATATCTTTCACATAAGAAAATTTTAAAATTAAAATTCTTTTTAAATTAAATAGGGCCGGCCACCCATGAACCAATGGTTTGGCCGACCCTAGCTTGATCCACAAGCTAGCTTGGCCGACCCCTATAACATGGGTATGAAGGTGGGTATAGGTGGGTATAGTACTCTATAAATAAGAGGCTACGATAGGGACCGAGAGGAGGAATTGGTTTTGGTCTCCCGATAAAATTAAGCATCCTGTGTTCGCCCCGAACACACAACTTAATTTTATCAATAATAATTCATTCCACTAGAGAACTATTATTGAACTACCGCACCAATCCCAAATTACATTTTGGGCTCCTTCTTATTATGAGTATGTTAGTCTCCCTGTGTTTAAGATATCAAATGTCCACTAATTAAGTAAGTCACTGACAACTCACTTAATTAATATCTAGCTCCAAGAGTAGTACCACTCAACTTCATCATCATGTCGGACTAAGTCCACCTGCAGGGTTTAACATGACATTCCTTATGAGTTCCTCTTGGGGACATTCTCAACCTAGATTACTAGGACACAGTTTCCTTCTATAATCAACAACACACACTATAAGTGATATCATTTCCCAACTTATCGGGTTTATTGATTCATCGAACTAAATCTCACCCATTGATAAATTAAAGAAATAAATATCAAATATATGTGCTTGTTATTATATTAGGATTAAGAGCACACACTTCCATAATAACTGAGGTCTTTGTTCCTTCATAAAGTCAGTATAAAAGGAACGACCTCAAATGATCCTACTCAATATACTCTAAGTGTACTAGTGTAATTATATAGTTAAGATAAACTAATACCTAATTACACTACGACCTTCCAATGGTTTGTTCCTTTCCATTATGGTCGTGAGTTACTGTTTATAATTTATAAGGTACTGATAACATGATCCTCTGTGTGTGACACCACACACCATGTTATCTACAATATAAATTAATTGAACAACTACATTTATCATAAATGTAGACATTTGACCAATGTGATTCTTATTTCTAGATAAATGTTTATACCAAAAGCTAGGCTTTTAGTATACACTCTAACAATCTCCCACTTATACTAAAAGACTAAGCTGCCATATCTGCTGCCATACATCTGATTCCTGACCCTTCAACATGCCCATCAAAAGCTCTTGCCTTAAGGACCTCAGTGGATGGATCAATAGGTCATCACCTGATGCAATCTAGGCGGCAACAACTTCTCCTCGTTTATACGATTTCTCGTATTGGGTGGTACTTGCGCTCTATTGTGTTTACTTGCCTTATAGACTTATGGTTTCTTCGAGTTTGCTACTGCACCAACATTATTACAATAAATTGTAATAATCTTTGGACAAACCAGAAATCATATCTAAGTCTATCTTGAGGTTATTGAGTCATACAACTTTTAATGGCTACCTCAGAGGCTTGCCATATACTAAGCTTCTATGGTGGAGTCCAGAAAAACACCTATGCTTATCACTCTTCCATAGTTATGACTTTACCTCCTAAAATAAACACAAAACCCCGAGGTTGACTTATTATTGTCCCTATCCGATTGGAAGTCAAAATCCATGCAACCCACAATGACCAAATTAACTACCTTGTAAGCTAGCATATAATCTCTAGTACCTCTAAGGTACTTCAATATATGCTTTACTGCAATTCACTGTCCTTGTCCAGGGTTACTTTGATATCTGCTAACTATGCCCTTGGCAAAACAGATTTCTTATCTCGTACATAGCATACATTAGGCTTCCGACAGCCGAAGCATAAAGAACTGCCTTTATTTCCTTTATCTCCTTTGATGTCTATAGAGACATATCTTTAGATAAAGTTACTCCATCCTGAAAAGGTAAGAAAACTTTCTTGGAGTTTTGCATGCTTAAAACGAGCAAGGATTTTTCTGATATATGAAGCTTGGGATAAGTAAAATATTCTTTTCTTGCGATCACTTATTACTTTGATCTTAAGAATATATACATTCTCCCAAGTCCTTTATATCGAATTGTTTGAACAACCATACCCTTACTTCTGACAACATTTTGATATTGTTTCCAACTACCAAAAATGTTATCTACGTATAGTACAAAAAAATACCACCACACTTTCATCACACCTACACAAGACTTATCCGGTTACTAAATCCATAGATCTGGATTACTTTGATAAACCGGATGTTCCAAGACCTTGAAGCTTTACCTCAGTCCATAGACTGATTGAGCTTGCACACAAGATGCTCTTAGCCCTTTGCAATGAACCCTTCTGGTTGCTTTATTTGGATGCTTTCTTCAAGACTTCCATTAAGGAATGCTGTCTTGACATCCACTTGCCAAATAGATAAAAGAATCCGGATAGACTTAAGCATGGCTACCAGTGAAAAAGTTTCCTTTTTCATCAAGCCTTGCTTTAAAAGTTACTACCTTCATGTCTATCCCTCTTTTCCTATTATAGACCTTTTTACACCCAACGGCTTTTACACCATTTGGTGATTCTACAAGCTTCCAGATTTTATTAGAATACATATATTCTAATTCTGTTATTCATTACTCTTTGCCAAGATGCTGCATCTTTATCTTGGAGTACTTCATCATATGACCAGAGATCAGGTTCATGTCCTCCAGGGATCGAATCCAAAAACTCTCCCAAAACATGAACCTATTTAGGTTGCCTAACAACCCTCCCACTACGACAAGGCACTTTCTGCAATTGTGTATCATTTGTGATATGTGTTGCAGTTTTCTTGTGGTATCTCATCTTGTACAGTTGGTACTAGGTTAGACATGTCCTTTATTATTTCCTTAAGAACAAATTTACTTATGAGCACGTGGTTCATTATATAGTCCTTTTCTAAAAATCAGTCATTGATGCTAACAATGACCTTCTGATTTTTAAGACTATAAACCTACTTTTGTTTATCTAGGATAACTTACAAACAAGTGAACTCCTATCCAACTTATCATTATCTCTCTTTAACATATATGCTAGATTACCCAAATCCGAATATGCTTCAAAAATAGGCTTACGCCTATTCAGCAATTCTATATGAGTAGAGAGTTATGACTTGGAAGGCACTATGTTCACTTTCATTTTCAGAGTTTATCCTTAAAACAAATTTGGTAATAACTCATCATCTATCTAATTATTCCATAAGAGTTCTTTACCTTCTTTCTACTACACCATTCTGTTGGGGTGTATCAGATGCAGTTAGTTGGGATTGAAATCCAACTTCTGATAAGTGACTCCTAAAATCTCTCAAGAGGTACTTGTGACTTTTTACTTTATTCCTCCGCATCATCCTTGTACTCTTTGAACTAATCAAAGTACTTAGTCTTGCGGTACATTAAGTAAATTTATTTGTATCTTAAATAGTTGTCTATAAATTAGACAAAATATTTAATACTACCTCTTGTCTGGATAGTCATAGGATCACACAAATCAGAATGAACTGATTTCAACATATCTTTGACTCCATACCCCTTGGACTTAAAAGCTTCTTGGTTATTTTCCTTCCAAGTAAGACTCGCAGGTTGGAAAGATTTCCACTACCAATGAACCCAAAAGTTCATCAGCTACCAATGAATCCTACTCAATTATAACCTAGCTTTAGATGCCAAAGATATAATTGGTTCATTTCCGAAGGTTGCTTTCTCTTAAAATTAGAAGATGTGTTACTAATTTCCATTTGTTGCATCGTGGGAGTTATTGGATTATAAATTGTCAACCATCATACCAGAATAAATAACTTTCCTATTTTTCTTGATAACAACTTTGTTATCAAAATAGATACAATATCTATAATAGTTTAGAAACTGAAATCAGGTTCTTTCTAAACTTGGTACGTAAAGACAATTACTTAAAATCTATATTTTATTCTTATCAAAGGATAAACATCTCCCACTGCAACAGCTACCACTTTTACAGTAGTGCACATATAGACGGTGATTTACCTTTCATTTAATTGTCGGGTTTCCTGGAACCCTGCAATGAATTGCATACATGATTAATGACATCTTGTATCTACACTCCAGGTTCTGGTAGATAACACCACTAGACATGTTTCAACTAATGAATTAAATACACCTAAATTGTTCTTAGTTCTAAGAAGACAGTCTACCTTAATGTCCAAGTCATATTTCCAATCATTACAATAAGTCTTTTTCTATAGTATGACTACTAGGGATTGACAAACATCCTAAGAATCACAAAAATATTTGGTCAAGATCAACTCCTTAAAATCTCCATGAATTTTGTGTATACAAAATCGAAGAGGAGATTTTATTCATTAATTTTATTATCTCGTCAACTTTACTTTATGACGAATAAAATTAATAGTTGATCTGTCTTTGATCAAATATTTGGTCAAAACTCTTTGAATTTAAAATAACATTGATTCCTCAAACAATATTATTTAAATTTACCAACACCTCAAACACCGTGAATTTTGCATGCCACGTTAGTGTGGACGTATACAAATTCATCATTTGTAAGAGGAGAGTTTTACCCATTGACTATCTTGACAATATAACTTTTTGACAAATAAAATTACCTCAAATACCATGAATCTTGTATGCCACGTTAGTGTGGACGTATACAAATTCAAACATTTGTAAGAGGGGTTTATTAATTTTATTATATTGCCAATCTAGTTTTATGTCAAATCAATAGTTGGTTTCCCTTTGGTCACACAAGTGACTCCGTTGGGGAGGATACTATTAAATGTGTCTAAGTGTATACCATTACTTGACACTAAGTCCATTAATAAGATTATGCCCCTTCCGTTGGGGAAGATCACACGCTCTTAATTAACTTCCTATAGTCATCCAAAAATGGAAGTCTGTTCTAGTGATCCACAAACAAGCTCATCAGTTATGGAGGAAGGCACTCAGAGCCAACGCGCAAGCTTGTTTGCATCACTTACAAACCAGTAATGGAGACCATGGGATTTACTTAAAAATCCCTCTCCCACTTAGTTATTTATAAATGAGGAATTTTAACTATGCTAGCCTACTAAATATGTAAACCAACATGCACACACAGCACAATATAAAAGCAATAAATAGAAAATCTAATTTTCAACTATTATGGCTTTTATCTCTAGTTGTCCTCCGTGTATTGTCATCCCAAGCTGCTGCCATATTTGGCCACCGCCACCGGGTCTAGCTGTCGCATCCATCTTGCTCCTAGTTCCGCTGCGCCTCTGGTCCTTAGAAGGTTCCACGCTTTGCAAGATTCGATCCGCGACATAAATAGAATTTTACATTTTTGATCCTATATTCCATAAAAGGAATGTACATGTATCTAGATCAAAAATAAAATCCTAATAAAACTAAATACAGCTCCTGCTGTATTTTATAATACAATCATGCACACACATATAAATGCCCTTGACATGTCCAAGGGTCCAATCACACACATAATAACTAAAAGACATAATAGTTGGATCCTGCATCCACAAAGTTAGCACATCCTACTATTAACCTGCCTAAATTATGTATGACATGTGCATAATTAAACTAATACCAAATACACAGAGGCAAAACCCTAGCTCTGATACCAATTGTTGGTTTCTACTCGGAAAACCTAGAGGTTCCACTGTACAAAAATTTTGTACAAAGGTCTGAACCTTTTCCTAGCTACCATGTGTTCTTTTAAATTAAATTTTGGATCGCCTGCGGAACTTAACACGTTTGATCCAAAACTTAATCTATTTGTTCTTTTAGGTTTTGACTTGGATCTCCTGCGGAACTTAACACGTTCGACCCAAATCACCTTAAGTTATTAATTCCATTAAATATTAATTTCAATAATTGGTTCCCAGTACTGACGTGGCGAGGCACACGACCTTCTTGGATATGGGAGCAACCACCACCGACTAGACAAAACCATTTATAGAAATCTAATATTTAATTTCCTAAAATAACTTTAGGTTAACCAAAAAGAACAATCAAATCACAAGGAAAAGAAAAAACAAAAGAACACAACATCGAAAAACATATTCGAAATTCTAGAACGTAAGCCTCTTGTATTTGGTATTATTTCCATAAATAACTAGCATGATGCGGAAAGAAAAATTACTAGTTATACCTTGTAGAAAAACCTCTTGATCTTCTACCGTATTCCTCTTCTAATCTCGGACATTGTGTGGGCAATGATCTTCCGAGACGAGAACCACCTAGCACCTTCTTCTTCTTCCTTCAAGTTTCGGCCAAGCAAAAACTTCCAAAGGATGAAGAACTTTTTCCACCAATCAAGCTCCAAGGGATGCAAACTTTCTCTCCTTCTTTTCCAAGCTAGAATCCGGCCACCAATTAAAACTCCAAGAGCATGAAGAGGTTCGGCCACAAGATGGAGAAGAAAAGAAAGGGAAGGGCCGGCCACACCTAGGAAGAAAAGAGAGGAAGAAAAAGAATAGAGTCGTTCACATGAAGGCACCTCTACCCCCTCTTTTATAATCCTTGGTCTCGGTAAATAAGGAAATTTAATTAAAAAATTTCCTTAATTCTTTTGCCATGTAAAGAAAAATTATTTTAATTAAAACAATTTTCTTCTTTTAAAAACAATGGCCGGCCACTTTAAAAAACAAAACAAGGAGAGTTTTAATTAATTAAAACTTTCTAATTTGTCTCCAGAAATTTTATAAAAAATTTCTCCAATAATTTTTATCCCTTTTATGATTGGTTTATAAAAAGAAATTTCTATAATTTTAATTTTTCAACATGTGAATAATTTATAAAGAAGAGAAATAAAATATCCTTTCCAATCTACAAATAAGGAAAGAGATTTAATCTCTTTCTTTAATCTTTTGTAGAGACTTATAAAAGAGATATTTTAATTTTTAATCTCTTCAATAAATTATATCTTTCACATAAGAAAATTTTAAAATTAAAATTCTTTTTAAATTAAATAGGGCCGGCCACCTAAGCTTGGGTTCAAGCTAAGGCCGGCCACCCATGAACCAATGGTTTGGCCGGCCCTAGCTTGATCCACAAGCTAGCTTGGCCGACCCCTATAACATGGGTATGAAGGTGAGTATAGGTGGGTATAGTACTCTATAAATAAGAGGCTACGATAGGGACCGAGAGGAGGAATTGGTTTGTCTCCCGATAAAATTAGCATCCCGTGTTCGCCCAACACACAATTTAATTTTATCAATAATAATTCATTCCACTAGAGAACTATTATTGAACTATCGCACCAATCCCAAATTACATTTGGGCTCCTTCTTATTATGAGTATGTTAGTCTCCCTGTGTTTAAGATATCAATGCCCACTAATTAAGTAAGTCACCGACAACTCACTTAATTAATATCTAGCTCCAAGAGTAGTACCACTCAACTTCATCATCATGTCGACTAAGTCCACCTGCAGGGTTTAACATGACAATTCTTATGAGTTCCTCTTGGGGACATTCTCAACCTAGATTACTAGGACACAGTTTCCTTCTATAATCAACAACACTCTATAAGTGATAGCATTTCCCAACTTATCGGGTTTATTGATTCATCGAACTAAATCTCACCCATTGATAAATTAAAGAAATAAATATCAAATATATGTGCTTGTTATTATATTAGGATTAAGAGCACACACTTCCATAATAACTGAGGTCTTTGTTCCTTCATAAAGTCAGTATAAAAGGAACGACCTCAAATGGTCCTACTCAATACACTCTAAGTGTACTAGTGTAATTATATAGTTAAGATAAACTAATATCTAATTATACTACGACCTTCCAATGATTTGTTCCTTTCCATTATGGTCGTGAGTTACTGTTTATAATTTATAAGGTACTGATAACATGATCTTCTGTGTGTGACACCACACACCATGTTATCTACAATATAAATTAATTGAACAACTACATTTATCATAAATGTAGACATTTGACCAATGTGATTCTTATTTTTAGATAAATGTTTATACCTAAAGCTAGGCTTTTAGTATACACTCTAACATCAAGAACTCCCCTCGAATCGCCCAGAAATCCTCCCAAGAATGGGAGGATACCACCAAATCTTGCTTTCTCCCAAAGGGGAAGAGATCCCCTTTCAATTCATGAAGGAGGGTTTAAATAGAGGAGGAAATCGGGCGCCACACGACCCCATGACACGGCCGTGTGAGATTCACACGGCCATGTCCAGTTCCTTCTCTGCCAAAGCAACACGGCCGTGTGACTCACACGGCCAGGACCCTTCTGTTCTCTGGAAATGCTACACGGCCATGTGGTGCACACGGCCACCACCTGCTTGGCCTCTGGAAACCTCACACGGCCGTGTAGATCTACACGGCCATGTAAGGCATCTGCTCTAATTTCTTCAAATCAAGACACGGCCGTGTGAGATTCACACGGCCATGTCCTCTTCCCTTCCTGTTAAAACTACACGGCCGTGTGTGGTACACGGCCTGATGCTCTCTCCCTTCAATTCCTTCCAAGCTTGTCCGAGGACGCATAATCTTTACCAATTTCGACTCCTGTGTACAGAAAATGCACAAAAAGCAGATCTCCGAACCAAAAGAGTAAATATGCTAAAAGGAAAGCTGGAAGTATAAAAATACATAGATCAAGCATGCTCAAAGTATGTAAATGTGCGTAAAAACATGCATAAAAGAGTATATAATCTACGCACATCAGCTATTCGTCCGAACGATGATAGTATGTGCCAAGAAATAGGGACGGAGGCGCCGAGCGGCGAGGACCAAAGCAAAAGTCAGCTTCTCGAGCCCGGTGTAGCGAGATTCTGCGTCCTTTAAAATATGACTTAGAAAATATACAGGTTCTTCTCCGCTCGTCCTTACTAGTGCCGAGCCGACTGCTTGCTCAGTTGAAGATAAATAGATACAAAGTGGCTCACCCATAGCTGGCTTGGCTAGCACGGGCAGAGAGTTCAAGTATATTTTCAGATCTTCGAACGCCCAATCGCATTCTTCGTCCCAGTGAAACTTAGTGGCTTTGCGCAAGATTTTGAAAAAAGGTAGGCTCCGGTCGGCAGTCTTGGAGATAAATCTGGACAAAGCAGTTATCCGACCGGTCAAGCGCTGCACTTCCCTCAGATTTCTTGGGGGTGGCATATCTTGTAGTGCTTTCACTTTGCTGGGATTCACCTCGATGCCCCGCTCGGTCACTATGTATCCCAAGAAATGCCCGCCTTTTGCTCCGAACAGACACTTCTGAGGGTTCAGCTTAACTCCATACCTCCTCAGCGTTCGGAAAGTCTCCTCCTTGTCTTTAAAAAGATCGGCCGCTCGGAACGACTTGATGAGAATGTCATCCACATATACTTCCAGATTTCGCTCGATCTACTCCTTGAACACTTTGTTCATCAAGCGCTGGTAAGTTGCTCCCGCATTCTTCAGTCCGAACGGCATCACATTGTAGCAGTAAGTGCCATCAGCTGTAACGAAGCTAACCTTCTCTTGATCTCCTCGGGCGAGCGGCACTTGATGGTAGCCCTGATAAGCGTCGAGCATGCATATCAACTCGCAGCCGGCTGTGAAGTCCACCAGTTGATCGATCCGGGGCAGGGGATAAAAATCCTTTGGGCACGCCTTGTTAAGATCCCGGAAATAGATGCACACTCTCCACTTGTTGCCCGGCTTGGAGACTAGTACCACGTTCGCCAACCAGCTCGGGAACTGGACCTCGCGTATGTGGCCGGCCTCCAGGAGTTTCTCGACCTCCGCTCAAATGATGGCATTTTGTTCGGCGCTGAAGTCCCTTTTTCTTTGCTTCACCGGCCGAGCATCCGGTCGGACATGGAGCTCATGCTGCGCTATACTCGGCGAAATTCCGGGCAGCTCATGCGTAGACCAGACGAAGACGTCGCAGTTTCTCTGGAGGCATTTGATCACTTCCTCTTTCTGGCTTGCCTCCAGATCGGCCGCAATGAATGTGGTGGCCTCCGATCGGGTCGGATGGATCTGTACTTCCTCTTTTTCTTCATAGACCAAAGAGGGAGGTTTTTCAGTTATGGCGTTTACCTCAATCCGGGGCGCCTTCCGAGCAGAATTGGCTTCTGCTCGTACCATCTCGACGTACCATCGCCGAGCTGCCAGTTGATCTCCTCGTACTTCCCCTACTTTGTCTTCGACCGGGAACTTGATCTTCTGGTGGAAAGTGGAGACGGCCGCTCGGAATTCACTGAGAGCCGATCGTCCCAATATTACGTTGTATGCCGACGGAGAGTCCACCACGACGAAGTTTGCAGTCCGCGTCCTTCTGAGCGGCTCCTCTCCCAGTGAAATCGCCAGCCGGATCTGTCTGACCGGCAAAACTTCGTTGCCTGTAAATCCATAGAGGGGTGCTGTCATGGGCAGCAGCTCGGCTCAATCAATTTACAATTGGTCGAAGGCCTTTTTGAATATAATATTGACCGAGCTTCCTGTGTCAATAAAAACGCGGTGAATAGTGTAGTTGGCTATTACCGCTTTGATGAGGAGGGCGTCATTATGTGGCACTTCGACTCCCTCCAAGTCCTTGAGCCCGAAACTGATTTCGGGTCCGCTCGCCCTTTCTTGGCTGCAGCCGACCGCATGGATCTGGAGCTGCCTGACGCTAGCCTTCCTCGCTCGGTTAGAGTCTCCTCCGGTCGGCCCACCAGCTATAATGTTGATTTCGCCTCGGGAAGTGTTGTTTCTATTTTCTTCTTCCCGAGCGGACGGTCTAGGCCGCTCCCTAGACATCCGGGGATTGTCTTCACGCCTCGGAGTATGATGCCGCTCGGGAGTCTGTCTTTGCCGCCTGTCGGGTATCGTCCGCTCGGCTTCACGAGGTCTTTGTCGCCTGTCGGATGATGACGATCGACAACCACCACTCCTGGGGACAGGGTGAGCGATCAGGAGAAGGCTTCGGCAATCTCTTGTATTGTGCGTGTCCGTCCGGTGGAATGAGCAGAACATAGACGTCCATTTCTTTTTAGGCTTGGGCCGCTTGGCAAACACTGCTTGAATGGCGTGGGATCTTACATGTTGCAGGGGGCGAGCTGCTTCAGCTCGCGGTCCTCTGGGTGGCTGATGAGCCGCGTGCGGCTTCCGCTCGGCAATGGGAGCCCACTCGGTTAGAGTTTCCTTCCTTCGGGCTGCTTGAGCTTCCTCCACATTGATGTATTCGTTGGCCCGGTGCAGCATATGGTCGTAGTCTCGGGGCGGCTTCCGAATGAGCGAGCGGAAGAAGTCCCCGTCCACGAGGCCTTGCGTAAATGCGTTCATCATCGTCTCGGAGGTGGCCATTGGAATGTCCATGGCCACCTGGTTGAATCGCTGGATATAAGCTCTGAGCGACTCTCTAGGCTCTTGCTTGATGGCGAATAAGCTCACGCTAGTCTTCTGGTAGCGCCGACTGCTTGTAAAATGGTGGAGGAAGGCCGTTCGGAAGTCTTTGAAACTTGTGATGGATCCGTCCGGAAGCCTCCGAAACCACCGTTGAGCCGATCCCGAGAGGGTGGTAAGGAAAACTCGACACTTCACTCCATCTGTGTACTGATGAAGGATAGCGGTGTTGTCAAACTTACCCAAATGATCGTCCGGGTCGGTGGTTCCGTTGTATTCACCAATCCCCGGAGGCACATAGTGCTTCGGCAGAAGGTCCCGCAGGATGGCCTCTGAGAATTGACGGTTGATCCGTTCGGGCGAGGCATCCGCTCGGGGAGCCTTGCCTTTCCTGCTGTCTCGTCTTGGCACTTCATCTAATGAAGATCCTCGATCACGATTCACTACTGCGGCTTCAGGAGACGTGCGGAATAAGGCCCGATGAAATGGAACCGTGGCATGAGGTGCTTCCGCTCGGCCCCCTGATGCTGATGTTGCTTGGTGTTCAACCCACTCGGCTTGCGACTTTTGTCTCTATTCCACAAGCTTAGCGGCTCTTGTCTCGATCAAAGCGTCGAGCTCCTCTGTGGAGAGCATCACCGAGTGCGGTCGTCCAGCTTCGTCCATTACTTCCGATCGGATGTAGGAGCGTTCCCACAGACGGCGCCAAATTGATCATGTCCGAACGCTGAATCAAAGGACGCTGGGCACGTGGCGCTCTCCGCGTTGCTGACGCAAATCCGGCGAACCTGCAAAGAAGTCGGGCCGGGAAGGGGTTCTCGGCGACGACCCTCCGACGCTCAAGTCAGGTAAGTGGACGACAAAGAAGTGGCTCCTAATATCGTAGAATGCGTCCCTCTGGTGAAGGGTGAGACCCTTTATTAAAGGGCTGGGAAGGGGCTCACGCACACATATCGAGGCGAATACGTGTCCTCAGCCCATACTTCAATATGGACTTGTCAGAAAAGCTTACCTGACCCCTTACTGCTACAGTCCGAGCACGTCTTTGATGGGACAGCGGACCCCTGCCATAAGATCTTGCGTATGGCCTGCTCCTCGAACATACCCGCTGTCAGAGGATGTTTCCTTGTCTTGTTGTCTCTTCTTACTCCATGCCGAGTGTCCGGCCGGTCGGCAGTCCCCTTTCGTCCGGCTGGTCATATGTGCTGGTCCACTTAGGATATTCCCGGTAGTATGCTCTGTGGAGACTGTTCGCAGTATTGCTACCTTATGCCTTCGGCCGAGTAGGCTACCCGCTCGGCCGTACAATCCTGTTCAACGAGCGTCGGAACCCTGACTCCTCGCCGGGTGCCTTTGACTCCGATGAGACCCCGTTCGACCGACCGGTCTCCTCTTCTCCGGTCGGTCATTCGGCCCATAGACTTCCACGTGGCGTTGACTTCCCTCAGAGGGGGGTCCCTGTTTTTATCGCCGGATCAAATTCCATTATCAAAAAATTAAAATAGTATTTCTCTCTCTTATCTCTAGTAATAACAAAATTTCTTTCTCGTCCATTTAATAATAAAAAATATAAAGGAAAGAGAAAATAATAAAAAATAAATATATGATAAATTATAGAAAAGCTGATGTATTGTGTAGTAAAAAGTAGATATCTAAATTTAATAAAGTAATTTTTTTACCTTAAATTTTAGATTTTGAATGAGAATTTTGATATGGATGTTCTAAGATTCCTATCGAAGTAATCGATTAAAAATTTTATTTTATAGTAAAAAAATTAGTACTCTCACTATAATGTATCAAATTAATATTTAAAAACATAAATATAATTAAGAGAACTAATAAACAAATAAGACTTATTTTATATCATTCTAAATTTTCTAAGTTCACTAATCGATTTGGGTGGAAACTATGGATCTTTTTAGTCAAGTTGAGAAAATGTTATCATTTTCATAATCCATGGCCGCCTAGCATAAGTCATTACTTTTATGTCTTCCGTGAATACTCATTATATTACTTTTTCATTTTATATTATTTTCAACAATCACATAATGCTCCGATAATATTAAGGCAATGATGAGGATAAATATATCATCCCTTTGAGGAATTAGAAATGATATTGAAATCACAATTAGTGACCATTAGTGGTGAAATGTGAGAAATATATATAGCTAGATAAGCTAATCAGTTGGAGGAAACACTCTTAAACACAAATGGAAGATTGAATTAGATAGATTAAGATGCCGATTCTTAAGATTTTTTATGTGTGCGTATGTGACACGAGTCAAGGTCTCCTCACCAACCCCATTATCTTCGTCAAAGTCAAGTAAACTTGAAAAAGGCGACTTTGTTGCTCATGGGAGGCATGCTTAATGGCCTCGCCACTGATGGAATTACCTTCAATGGTGTCCCTTTCCTCATCTCTTTTTATATAGGAGAATTGCTTTGTATCTTCTTGTGGTAGGGCCAGATAAGAAATAAACATTAACTTTGTTGCCATTCATGATGTGGTATGCCATCCATATCCATTAATGCTGTGGTGGAGCGCTTAGACTCTTGACTTCTAAGGATATTTATTAAAGTCCTATAATTTTTTTTATGATCCTAATATGTCATATCAATATTTTAAAAATTTATTAAAATATTTTTAATAATTAGTGTTCTAAATAATTTTTGTATAATCAAATTAATAATATGTAATTGCATGACTACATGGATATTACATCAATTTCAAGATAAAAAAATAATTTTGAAATTTTACTATTGTTTTTGAAATACAAAGTTTAAACCTTACACTCATAATAGTTAGAACTTTTTTGTTTAACTTTTTTATTTTACAAATTTCTTTAAAAACTTTACATTGAAGATGTCCGAAGTTGAATTAGTCAAAAGATAAAATCATATCTTTATTAACTTAATGAAGACAGGCTAGGTCATCTATCATGTACACATATAACTATTTTAAATAAGGGGCACGAGTTCTTTTAGAAAAGACTTGTTCCTCTCCTATCAAAGCGAGTGGTTAGGTGCAAGATAAGTCATAACCTAAATAGAATTGATCATAGATATTTCCTTTTTTTTTTTTAGTATATTTACAGTAGGCTTAGCCCCTACTAGTAAGAAAGGTGTTTTCAAATGGAGACGTTAGACTCACACCTTCGACTAAATTTGAGAGCAGCACGACTTGTGATATGAGGTGGATAAGGGGGCCATGTGGATAGGGGGGGTGTTTTAGGGTTTTGCATGGAGCATCGATAGCAAATTTATTATGTGACCAAACAAGAGACAACAAGGATAACAGGTCGTATATATATTCCATGGGCTTTGAAGACTAAACATAACAATATATCTTGGAATATATTGTGCATAATTTTTTTTTTTTTTTGTATATTTTTATATATATGTTTCTTCTTTATCATTATATCTTTTTATATATATATATATATATATATATATATATATATATATATATATATATATATATATATATATATATATATATATATAGTTCTGATATGCTGTGCAACACACACAGTGAGCGCAACATATCAGCTTTCTGTTTTTTTTTAATTATTTTTTTAAAGATTTTGAATTTAAAAAATTCAACATTTTCTTATATAAATCTCTAATACATAGATATATATCCCCTAAATACATTACAATACTCCGTAAATACTTAAATTTATTTCATTTTTAATTTTTCTTTTAACTAAACATTATAACCCAATTAGGAAGCATGAACCCTAGAGGTAAAATATTTAAAAAAAAATAGCTTAAAAATTATAACCCAATTGGGAAGCCTGAATCTAGAAATAAAATCTTAAGAAATACTTTAATTAATTTTTTAATTCAAAGTTAAAAAAAAACAATATCTATTATTTTTTTTAGATTTTGAATTTAAAAAAAATTAACATTTCCTTATATAAATCCCTAATACATTAATATATCCCCTAAACATATTATAATACTCCGTAAATACTTAAATTTGTTTCATTTTTAATTTTTCCTTTAACTAAACATTATAACTCAATTGAGAAGTCTAAACTCTAGAGGTAAAATCTTTAAGAAAAATTAGCTTAAAAATTATAACCCAATTGGGAAGCTTGAACCCTATAAATAAAATCTTAATTTTTTAAATTATTTTATAATTCAAAATTTAAAAAAATAAAAAAAAAATAAAAAAGCTGATATGCTGCGTGACGCGCACAGTCACGCACTGTAGCGTCGCACAACATATCATATTCGTGTGTGTGTCTATATTACTTAGATTTAGCGGTGAATTTCCCTAGAAATCCTCTGAATTTCTCAATTTCACATGTTAATATAGAATTATCTTCCTTAAATTTTAAAACTTGAGTTGAATTTCCATGTCGAACTTATTCAGTTGAAGAATTCGAGTTAAGTTATTCCTTAAGGTATTGGTTTTCCTCAAGGAGCAATTTAACTTGTTCCTTAGATTTAGTTAATTTTTATTCAAATATGTAATTACTTTAAAAAAATTTACAGTTAACTTTAATTTTACCTGGTTGGAACTTTCAGAAACAAATACAAATCTGTGACTTGATTTGTACTCGGATTCATCTTCTAAGTTTGAATTACTTTCCGACTCGGGTCCGGTTGTCATCAATGCGAGGTAGTTTACCTACTTCGGTTCTTCAACATCCGATTCTTTTGAAGAGGACCCGCTCTAGGTGGCTTTGAGTGCCTTTTTTCTTCTTATCTTCTTGGATTTGTTTTCATTCAGGTTAGGACACTCATTCTTAAAATGACTCTTTTTGTTGCATCCATAATAGGTTATATTTTCCTTTGCTTTGTTGGATGTAGACTTAATTATCTTTTGTAGATCGTTCTTGGTGAAAATTTTCGTCTTTCTAGTGAACATCTTCCTTACCAGGTTCACTAGTTATTCGTCTTTATCCGATTCCAAATTAGACTCAGTTTCTAACTTGGGTTTGGTTCAAGCTTTCATCTTCACTTCCTTGGTAGAACCAACAAGAAAAGATATATATGTCTCGACCTATTTTGAGTCAGTCTATTCATGCAGTTTTAATTCACAGAAGAGCTCATCTAACTTTAATTTAGAAAGGTTCATTGAAACTTTATAAGCATTTACTATAGATGCTTATAGTGCATTTCGAGGAAATAAGTTTAAGGTATACCTTTTTATGTCCTTGTTTTCGAACTGGTGGCTGATCAAATGGAGTCCATTGAGAATGTTCTTGATCGTCGCGTGCAATTGACTTGTTGCTTCTCCATCCTGTATTTTTATATTAAATAAATTATTAAGCAATAAGTCTTGTTTAGTTACCTTGGCATTGTTTGTGCCCTCGTGTAGCTCAATTAGTTTATCTGAGAGCTCCTTCGAGTTGTCGAACGGACCAATCCGGTTGAGTTCCTCCTTTATCATCCTATATTGGAGGGTGTTCAACACCTTCGAGTCAACTTGGGCTTGCTTCTTCATTTCTGTATTCCATTTTTTTTTATCGAGGGGCAGACCAGTTGCATAATTTATTAGAGTGGTGTAACCTTGTCGAACATTGAACCACTAGTCGATGTCAGTCTTTATGTAAACCTCCATTCTCTTCTTCCAGTATGGAAAATCGTCTCAACTTTAAAAGATGAAGAGATCTCTATTGGTAGGAGTCGATAAAATTCAAAAATAAATCCAGTGTTTAGCCCTAAAGTAGATAATATCATATCATTATAGATGTATATGAATTCTTTTAGTCTTGACAAATGGTATTAGAGCAAGATCACTCTTCACTGGACTAACCATCGGAAGAAGCATGAGTCAGAGCTATGGTCTAGACCGAATGTCATATTGGGTGACCTTAAATGAAGTTGAGGGGGGACTCGAACTATGAGAATAATGATGATCCTTGATTTGAGGAAAAGATTGTTGGAAATATAATAAAGTCTCAGATTAAAAATATAAGAAAAAGATTATGAATTTAAAAAAATAAAGATATCTCTATGATAAGAGATCTTTTATGTTGAATAAAAAAATAAATCTATAAATACTTAACTCAAAGCGGGCGATACACAGTTTTTTGAAAACGAATGTTATTTTGATTTAAAAAAAACATCTTTACTCCTCTAGAATAATAGAAGATTAAATTAAATAGATGCCAATTCTTCATATTTTTTATGTATGCGTATGTGAAACGAGACAAGGTCCCTCACCTTTAGCA
Organism: Zingiber officinale; assembly: GCF_018446385.1. NCBI lineage: Eukaryota > Viridiplantae > Streptophyta > Magnoliopsida > Zingiberales > Zingiberaceae > Zingiber > Zingiber officinale. The sequence goes on along the minus strand of NC_055998.1, from coordinate 118,585,410 downwards.
TCTGCGTCAATGTCAAGGAAACATGAATATTGCTGATACCTACTTAACGGTCTCACCATTAATGGAGTCACCTTCAATTGTTAAAAGTGTCCATTTCCTCATCTCTGTCTTGGAACAAGCTAAGAGGCTCAGGACCTATCCAAATTAGTTATTATATGATAGATTTATAGAATTGAGCAAGGATTAAACCCTAATAAAAATTGATAAATTATCTTCTCAGGTGATAGTCAGTTTCAATTTCCTGATTTACTCCCTTCCAATGGTGTGTGGCAGTCTTAAGGGCCGTTAGGATGACGGATTTCACCTTTTGTAAAAATCTTGAAACAAGCTAATTGCTGTCTAGATAATAATGCAACAATACAATGTATTTTCAATTTCTCAAATATTTAAGGATTGAGTTCCATCCTCAGAGAATTAACTAATATTTTTTTTTAATAAGAGGTTCACCTAAGAAGGCTGGGTTGATTCTGGATAATATACTCAGAAGATGATAGAATATTTGTTCTGGATAATTCTCCTACATTAACTCCATGTCCCCTACAAGAATTTGTATCAAGCGTATTCTATATCTCAGAGAGAATTTCTTTAGTAGTATGATCGTCCCTGATAAAAAATTTAAAAACTAATTTAGCAAAGTTGCATCTACATAATCAAGTGTTGCTGTACACATTAATATAGCAAAGACCAAGTAACGTTAGATATGGTGTACATTAGATTTTCATAATTTATTAGTGGTGGTGATAGAATCTGACTGATAGACCTAGGGTTTTTGTAATTTTACATATTTTCAACCACTACGAAGGGTTGGGCAAGGAAAAGATATATATACTGTAAAATCTAAGTTTTAACCAAAGATCACGTTGAGCCTAATAACATCCCATATCAGGCCCAACGTAGGCTCGATATAGGATGATATCAGGCCTGCATTGAAGCAGAAACTTCTCGTAACGTTGGACAACGACTGAGATGTTGGACCGCGGCGGCCGGCTAGAAGGGGGGTTGAATAACTTGCAAAAGCAAAAAACACAACCCTTCTCGACTTCCTAAACTAACACTTGCATATAAAGAGTAAATAAATAAAATAGAAAGGACGAGGCTCACAATTTACTTGGTTACAACCGGGGAGGTTGTTAATCCAAGGCAGATGAAAAACGTACTAACAAATCTCCTCTAGGCGGAGAAGCCTCTTACACGTTGATGTATAAAAAACAGAAGCTTAACTCTAAAAAGAAGCGCACGAGTGTCTGAAATGAATTGCTTGGAATTATTTAAAAGCTTCTGGACCAAGATTGTATTTATAGCCTTAGTCGGGGTGCCCCGAAAGGGTTCCAGGCGCCCTAGGGGGGATAAAACTTTATCCCCTAATGTTCAGATCACGATTGATGAGTTCTAGTTAAAACGTCAACTCCGGGCGCCCCGGACAGTTCCGGGCGCCCCGGCTGGGAAAGTCAACCCTATTGACTTTTTTCAACCCTGGTCTTCTGCTCCGGCTCCGTTTGCCTCAGATCGAGTCTTCCGCTCGCTTGGGTGATCTCTGCCATCCGGAATAGGGCTCACCCGAACCCAACTTCCGGTCTTCTCGAGCAGGCTTCCGCTCCGGCTTCTCGTCCCTCGGAATCGCCGCGTGCTTCCTTCTCGTTCGCTAGTGTACTCATCCGCAGTCTTCGTCCCTCGGTCACACCCCGTGCCGACCTTCTCGCTAGCTGCATCTCTTACTCCTCGAGCAATCTTCTGCTCCGGCTTCTCGTCCCTCAAAACCACCGCACGCTTCATTCTCGTCCGTCGGTGTACTCTTCCGCAACGTCTCGTCCTTCGGATGCACCGCGTACCGTCCTTTTCGCTAGCTGCGTCTTCCTCTCGACTACCTGTGCTCCTAAGCTCCTGCACACTTAGACCAATGTTAAAAACACACATGACCTAACTTAACTTGTTGATCACACCAAAATAATATTGGGGTTCCAACATGAGAGCCCTAAATAAGCAATGGATAGCACAATTTAACTTTTTGCAACACTAGAAACTCACTACATGTTAAATGGGTCTAATCAAACATGTTTAGGTCGATCAGTAGATTTTGGTCAAAACCCATTAATGGACATAGGTTAATTGGATTTATGCAAACTCCAAAAAACTACGACGGGTTGAGCGATGAGAAAGTAGATATGGTATCAAACGAAAATTTTGATCAACGAAGAAAGTGGGCCTGATATGATTGCATATCAATCCTACGTGCTGATACTTACCATATCAACCTAACTTGCATGAGCAACGTCTAGCTAAAATTTAGCATCACATTGGAGCACCTTGCAAACCAATTAAATGATGAAGTACATCATATTACATGTGTCGTTCAATATTAATTCGCCACACATCCAATGACACCATAAACACGATTTTTTTTCATTACCCTTTGCTAATACTAACCTATTTTACAATAGTAAATTTGTACATACATCGATAAATCTTTATCTGTCTTCTACTAATTTCACTCTTGCTAGAAATTTGTCAATCAACGCCGAGGATGCTAATCATTGTTGTCCTTTGAACTCGTCTCGTGCAATCCCGCCGATCTTTACAAGGACGTATGGCAAGTGGAGGAGGTTCATGATCGTTTCGTGTTTATAAGACCAGGAAGAGGAATGGAGGAAGAGAGAGAGTGAGAGCACGTGCATCCGAACCACAAATTCATTTGTAATTAAAAAAGTGGTTTGGAAGTTTGGAAAATGATGAATGAGAAATAGCATTTGATGGGAGGGTTAAAAGGGGAATTATAGTTTTTTTGATGCGTTCTTTGGTAAAAAGATAACTATGATACATCTTTTGATAAATAGTATATTCTACCTACATCTTTTGGTAAAATGTCGTTTTCCAAACTTAATGAAAGTTAGGAGTTCTTCCGAAAAATATTTTTTCCTAGGAATTCCTTTCGAACAAGGCTAGAATAAGACATTTTCATTGGCGGAAGATTTATTGTTTTCATTCTTAAATTCTAAAATAATAGAATTTTTGATAATATAATGATCCCGTCCGGAAGTTGAGTCGAATGAAGGCGGGCCTTGGTGTGCTGGAGGTTGACGAAAAATTGCCGCGGAGCTTGATCTACCTTACACCCTTGGAAAGGCTGGCATGAGTGGATGACGAGGGAAGGTGACCAGGGTGATGACGATACAACTTTACGCACACTCAAACGAGCCCACGAGTCGTTAGAGACCAAAAACCAGGGAAAAAGTCCCTGGGTCAGGCTCTCCGACGCTCAAGTCAGGTACTTTTTTCCCAGAAAACACAGAGAAAGGACGAAAAGTAAAGACTAGTGAGAAATGATGAGTGAGCGTACCTGCGTAAGGGACAAAGCATCCCTTTTTATACTACAACGGATGTTTCTGGGGCCTGGCGGATGTCAGGGAATGTCGGGTGTCAGGCTTTTGTCTGATGGTGGTCGACACGTGGCCTCCTCCCATAGGCTGGCGGAGGAATCAAGAGGTGAATGAGTCCCAAACCGTTAGAATATTCCCTGACATGTGATGATTATTCCCTGTAAAGTTGTTACCCTTCCCTGGCTTGCTCGCTTGTCCTGTAGTGCTTAGACCTTGAGTTTGTATTCTGCGCTCTATTTTCTGACCCGTGTCTGGCTGTCGATATCCATGGCATGTACGTCTCGACCTGCACACTAGGTCTGTCTCCTGACCCGCATCTGTCTGCTATTACCCATGGCCTGCAAGTCCTGACTTGCACGCTGGGTATGTCTCCGGACCCGCATCTGTCTGCTATTACTCATGGCATGTACGGCCCGACCTGCACGTTGGGTCTGTCTCCTGACCCGCATCTGTCTGCTATTATCCATGGCCTGCACGTCCCGACCTGCACGCTGGGTCTATCTCCCGACCCGCATCTGTCTGCTATTACCCATGGCATGTACGTCCCGACCTGCACGCTGGGTCTGTCTCCCGACCTGCATCGTTTCATCAGTGGCCTTTCCTTCTATGTCTTTATCTGGTCCGTGGGCTTGCCCTTGAGTCGTACCTGACCCGTGGACCAGTTCTCAACTGCATTCGGCCCTGTGGGTCGGTCCCGTTCCTGATTTCTAGCGAGGCCAGGTCTGGCCCAACTCGCATTTCTATCCTTTGACTACCCTGTCAACTGAGACTTTGACCATAGCCACGTGAGCTTGACTCTTGAGCTCCATGTAACTTGACTTCTGACCAGCCACGGGGGCTAGACTTCTGACCTTCATGCTGACATGATTTCTGACCAGCCACGAGGGCTGGACTTCTGACCTCCACGCTAGCATGATTTCTGACTAACCACGGGGGTTAAATTTCTGACCTCCACGCTGGCATGATTTCTGACCAGCCACGGGGGTTAGACTTCTGACCTCTATGCTGGCATGATTTCTGACCATCCACGGGGGCTGGACTTCTGACCTCCACGTCAGCATGACTTCTGACCCTTTCGTAGTCTTGACTTCTAGCCACCTCATCTTACCGACCCCACGACAATGCACCGTATCACAAGCCTCCCCCTCAAGTCTAGTCAAAGGAGGCTCTAGTCCGACTGACTAGACCCCAGTTCCTTCAATACCCGACCTGGGTCTTGCATTCTTTGCCAACCTCAACTAACGAGCCTCCAGTCTTTTTGCTACCCGATCTGGGTCTTGCATCCTCTGCCGACTCATATTCCATCTGTCCTCTGTAGCACTTTTAGCCGTCCTAGGAGGCAACCGGGCTCACTCTATGCTCCTGTTGACTCCTCAACTTCCGAGCAGTAAATGCCACGCTATTTCCCAAGCGCCCCCTCAAGTTCCAAGGAAATCCCTTCACCTTCCTCTTCTTTATAAAAGGTCCAATAATTTGATGCTTCAAGTTATCCTCTTGTTCATAAAGCATCTCGCATCCATGGAACCTTCAACGGCACCCAGCGAGCTTGATTCCTTGCTTCAACAAATCACCCATCTGATGGGCTTATTGGCTCATAAAGAAGAAGCCTCCCTCCAGAAAATCGCTCAGCTAACAGAATTGTTGGCTCAAAAAGAAGAAGCCCTACTGGGGATGACTGCAAGCAGAGATCTTCAGGCGTCCCTTCTTTATAAAATGAAAAGCCTTTGGCTGACCACCAAATCCAAGACTCAGGCTGAAATTGCCCTCAAGCTGAAAGCTCAGTCGGACTTCCAGAGCCAAGTTCACTATATTATCTATTTGAAGATGAAGCACGAGGATGAGGTGACTCTACTGAAGGAAGAAGGATGGATCATAGACGAGACCATTGAGCAACTAAAGCGCTCCCTCGATCTTATTAAGGAAGATCTAGCTAGAGCTCAGGCTCATATAGCTAAAAAAGAACAAGCTTCTGGGTCTGGAAACAATGTGAACACCTAAAAATGTACCCTTGATTAATGGAATAAAATCTATTTTGTGAGTCCTCCTCCTGGTGTAACCCCACCTTCTATTGCTTGGGTATCATTAGGCTTCTATAAAACACCTGCATTTCTCTTATATAAAAATAGCAAAAATAATAAGGATAGTTTGCTTACTCCATGTGATTTCCTGGCCATAGCAGCGGAGACAATTGAGAAAGTGCTGACGAAATTTCATACTTGTCCAAAACCCAGGCCATATAGCTTGCTGGCCCATCAGGCATGATAACTTGACTTTTTGTATCTTGCTTTGGCGAATATAGGAGTGTTGATCAGGAAAACCGTTGCATCGACTTGGAGGGCCGTTGGGCGTGAGAGCATAGCTCACTTATAACACGCACTATGGCGAGAGTCTGGGATAGTCGACCTGGAAGGTCGTTGGGCGTGAGAGCATTGCTCACTTATAACTCGCGCTGGGGCGAGAGTCTGGGATAGCCGACTTGGAAGGTCGTTGGGCGTAAGAGCCTTGCTCACTTATAACTCGCACTGAGGTGAGAGTCTGGGACAGCCGACCTAGAAGGTCGTTGGGCCTGAGAGCTTTGCTCACTTATAACTCGCGATGGGGCGAGAGTCTGGGACAACCGACCTGGAAGGTCGTTGGGCATGAGAGTCTTGCTCACTTATAACTCGCACTGGGGCGAGAGTCTGGGACAGCCGACCTGGAAGGTCGTTGGGCGTGAGAGTCTTGCTCACTTATAACTCGCACTAGGCGAGAGTCTGGGACAGCTGACCTGGAAGGTCGTTGGGCGTGAGAGCCTTGTTCACTTATAACTCTCACTGAGGCGAGAGTCTGGGACAGCCGACCTGGAAGGTAACTTCCTGACCAGGATAGATGTAGCTGACCTGGGGGTGATCTCCCGACCAAGATAGATGTTGTCAACCCGGGGGTAATCTCTTGACCAGGATGGATGTTGCCGACCTGGAGGTGATCTCCCGACCAGGAGATTACCTGAAGAGACTACTTCGACTTCGTCTGCAGGCAAGATATATACAGTATCAGATGTATTGTGAAGATAAAATATTTTAAAGTCTTACTCAACGCTTGGGAAATGGATATCTCGTGGCTTTGCCACATTCGAATTTCTTTCCCGCCCCTTTTCTTCGCCGTTTCCCAAGAGGCTCGCCTATCAGACGCTTTTTGTACGCCCATTTCCCCTCATGATTTCCTTATCACGCCCATCATTAATACGCTTCATAGGGGGGTGACACCTGTCCCGTGCCTTTATTGCTTACGCCGTATGATACCGCCGACTCCACTCCTTTTTGTACACGACTTCCCATAAGGACCTGTCATTCTGTGATCGGACGGCTTTGAACGCTTTACCCAAAAATATACTCAACTCATCTTTCAATATTCCCTAGGAAAAACCTCCTTTATAAGCCCTAAAGGCAGTTTGCCGTCGTTGCCTTGCGCTCTTCGACTGTCTTCGCCTTTCTCACTACTTCGTTGCCTCCGGTGTCTTAGCTCTTCCTTTCTCAACTCCTCACATCTGGTGCTCTTCCTTCTCTCGACTGCCCTCTTCTTCGACCTCCCTAACCTTGATAATGGCATATGGTAAGGCCTCCTTTTGGTATTCATGCTACATTTCTGATATAGATTAGCATGATCTGTCTGTGATCCGCTCTGACCTAAAACTTAGCTCGGATTACGAACTACGTGTCCCCACGCCTTCCGAACATCCCTCCTCCCCTCCTGAGGGCTTCATGACTGTCTTCCGGGATCATCTCCTAGGAGGACTTCGTTTTTCTATACCTCCCTTCATCTCCTCCTTGAGTTGTTACTTTGGCATCTGTCATTCTCAGTTTGCTCCCAACTTCTTTAGGATTGTATGTGGCACCGTCATTCTGTGTCGCATATACCAAATTCCCTTGACCGTTCAGCTCTTTCATCACTTTTACTCTTTCAAATGCTCAGAACCAGGAGTGTTTATGGTACAGGCTAGGCCTGACTATAAGTTCTTTTCTGATATGCCCTCTTCCAATAAGGGGTGGAAGTCACACTTCTTCTTTATTAGATTACCTACATCTTCACCCCTAGTCAAACCGACCCTTTGGCGCCCTGATATTCCCTCCAACCTTCCTGTACATTCCCATCAATCTTCCTGCGACGCCGCTTCAGAAAAACTTTGGGGCTTGAGCGTTCGCTTGTCCATATTATTGTTGGAAGGCTTTTTGTATTTGTTTGGGCTCAGCCCAGTTCAGGCGGAGATAGGGGCTCCGTTAGGTAAGACCCCGTTTTCCTCTTTGCAATTCTTCGCTAACTGAGGTATCTCTATTTTACTTTGCAGAGGCTGCTATGCTCTGCGCCTATTCCTCCGACCTCAAGCACCAATCTATTTCTGTACTGAAAGCCTTGAGTGCGGAGTTAAAACAAGGCTTGGCTGCGAAACAGGGCTTGGCTACCTCTTCCCAATCTGCCCCTACCACTTCACAGTCAGTTCCCTCCGCTTCCGAACCAACCCCCTCTGTGCCAGCCCAGGTTGAAGCCTTCCCAACTCTTCCTCTGGATGTCGTTCCTGCCGAAGATTTGGTCACCTTGGTGTTGGTTGCTACTCGGAAAACCTAATGATTCCACTGTACAAAAATTTTGTACAAAGGTCTGAACCTTTTCCTAGCTACCATGTGTTCTTTTAAATTAAACTTGGATCGCCTGCGGAACTTAACACGTTTGATCCAAAATTTAATCTATTTGTTCTTTTAGGTTTAGACTTGGATCTCCTGCGGAACTTAACACTTTTGATCCAAATCACCTACGTTATTAATTCTATTAAATATTAATTTCCAAAATTGGCTTCCAGTACTGACGTGGCGAGGCACATGACCTTCTTGGATATGGGAACAACCACCACCGACTAGACAAAGCCTTTTAAGGAAAACTAATATTTAATTTCCTTAAATAACTTTAGGTCAACCGAAAAGAACGATCAAATCACAAGGATAAGAAAAATAAAAAAAAACACAAATTCGAAAACTATTTCGAAATACTAGAATCACAAGCCTCTTGTATTTGGTATTATTTCTAAAAATAACTAGTATGATGCGGAAAGGAAAATTACTAGTTATACCTTTTAGAAAGATCTCTTGATCTTCTACCGTATTCCTCTTCTAACCTCGGACGTTGTGTGGGCAACGATCTTCCAAGATGAGGACCACCTAGCACCTTCTTCTTCTTCCTTCAAGTTTCGGCCAAGCACCAAAATCCAAGGATGAAGAACTTTTTCCACCAACTAAGCTCCAAGGGATGCAAGCTTTCTCTCCTCCTCCTTCTTCTTCTCCAAGTAGTATCCGACCACCACAAAAGCTCCAAGCAAGGTAGAGTTTCGGCCACCACAAAGAGGAAGAGAGGGAGAGAAGATGGCCGGCCACAACACCAAGGAAAAGAGGGAGAGAATAATAGAGGTTGTGTCTCATGAAGGCTCCCCAACCCCCGCTTTTATAATCCTTAGCTTTGGTAAATAAGGAAATTTAATTACAATAAAATTTTCTTAAGTTTCCTTGACATGAATTAATTAAGAAAAATTAAACAAAATTTCCTAAACATCCATGTCTTGGTCGGCCACATCAACAAGAGCAAACAAGACAATTTCAATCAACAATTAAAATTCCTTAATTGTCTTTGGAAATTTTAAAAAATAAAATTTCCCTTTAAAATCCCTTCATGGTTGATAAAAAGAAATTTCTATAATTTTAATTTTTCTACATGTGAATAATTTATAAAGAAGAAAAATAAAATATCTTTCCAATCTACAAATAAGGAAAGAGATCTAATCTCTTTCTTTAATCTTTTGTAGATCCTTTTAAAAGAGATATTTTAATTTTAAATCTCTCCAATAAATTATATCTTTCACATAAGAAAATTTTAAAATTAAAATTCTTTTTAATTTAATGGGGGTCGGCCACCTAAGCTTGGGTTCAAGCTAGGGCCGGCCACCCATGAACCAAGGCTTGGCCGGCCCTAGCTTAAACCACAAGCTAGCTTGGCCGGCCCCTACATCATGGGTACGAAGGTGGGTATAGGTGGGTATAGTACTCTATAAATAAGAGGCTACGATAGGGACCGAGAGGAGGAATTGGTTTTGGTCTCCCGATAAAATTAAGTATCCCGTGTTCGCCCCGAACACACAACTTAATTTTATCAATAATAATTCATTCCACTAGAGAACTATTATTGAACTACCGCACCAATCCCAAATTACATTTTTGGGCTCCTTCTTATTATGAGTGTGTTAGTCTCCCTGTGTTTAAGATGTCGAATGTCCACTAATTAAGTGAGTTACTGACAACTCATTTAATTAATATCTTAATCCAAGAATAGTACCACTCAACCTTATCGTCATGTCGGACTAAGTCCACCTGCAGGGTTTAACATGACAATCATTATGAGCTCATCTTGGTAACATTATCAACCTAGATTACTAGGACACAGGTTCCTTCTATAATCAACAACACACACTATAAGTGATATCATTTCCCAACTTATCAAGCTTATTGATTTATTGAACTAAATCTCACCCATTGATAAATTAAAGAAATAAATATCAAATATATGTGCTTGTTATTATATTAGGATTAAGAGCACACACTTTCATAATAACTGAGATATTTATTTCTTTATAAAGTCAGTATAAAAGAAACGATCTCAAAAGGTCCTACTCAATACACTCTAAGTGTACTAGTGTAATAATATAGTTAAGATAAACTAATTCCTAATTACACTACGACCTTCCAATGGTTTGTTCCTTTCCATTTTGATCGTGAGCTGCTGTTTATAATTTATAAGGTACTGATAACATCATCTTCTGTATGTGACACCACATACTATGTTATCTACAATATAAATTAATTGAACAACTACAAACAAATGTAGATAATTTGACCAAATGTGATTCTTTATTCAAAATAAATGTTTACAAAAGCTTAGGCTTTCAGTATACACTCTAACACTTGGAGCGGTTCGAGGGAGAGCGAGTCGCGTCTCCTCCACCCGCCAAACGTTTAAGGCTCCAGCGCAAAAGGAAGAGGGTCATGCCAACAATTCAGGCATCTCCTCCACCCCTACCTTCTGGTCGCCGCTCAGCCGCCACTTCTCAGTCCTCAGAAGCCATCACCGTTACTTCTGACCGAGAGACTCCCGATCGGGAAATTGCTTTGGGGCCAGAGGTTCCCATTTTGTCACCCCGAGTACCTGCCCCAACCCCCGGTCGAGACCTACCTACTGAGCCAGCCATTCTTCCCACTTAGACCTTCTCTCCCGGGCAACCCCACTTTCCTGCACTTGACCAGCCCGGGAGTTCTGCTACTTTATCCGCATCGCTTCCAGTGGCTGCTTCGACTTCCATCCCGCGACCCCAGGGAACAGCTGCTCCGGCCTCCACCCCGCAATCTTGGGGGAAAATCTCCAAAATGTCCCAAGAAAAGATCTCCAAGAAATATGCCTTCACTGCCTCTTGGCGCTTACCCTCCTCCACTAGACTGGCTGACGCTGAAGCAGCTACAGAAGATGCTCCCTCTGTTGTCGGTCTGGTTGAGTTACAGGGCGAGCTAGCATCATCTTGGAGGTTAGGTATCCGGAAGTTTTGGAATAATCAGCCGATGGAGGGGTTCGATCACGCCTCTCGCCAAATAGTTTCGGTGAGTTCTTTCTCTTCTCATGGCTCTTCCTCGGGAATTTCTCACAATCCTCCCTTGTATGTTGTAAATAGGCTTGTTCTGCCAGCCTCAGTGCTATTCATCAAGCCGCCCGCTTGCATAGGGAAAATGAAGTATTGAAGGCTCGTCTTCAGGAGTTGGGGCTGCCGCTAACCCCTCGCGATCCACTCAACCCGACTCCTGGAGACCTGGCAGGATATCTGCGCTTGATCGGGGAGTCTGTAGAGTCCGCCGACAATATCTCCCACGCAACCTTTGACAAGATAAAGACCCTGGAGGCTTCTCTACAGACCAGCGAATCTAAACTGGCCTCTGAGGCAGAAAGGCGTCGCTCGCTGGTGGCTGAATTGGATGAGAAGGATGTCCAGCTGACCACCCTATCCTCCAACCTGAAGAGTCTGCAAGAAGCCCAAGAGACTCTTCAGAAGAGCTTAACAGACGTTCAAGGTCAGCTGGTCTCTAGTGCCGACCGGGAGAAGACCCTTCAGAGCAACTGGGAGGCCAGTCAAGCAACCCTCCGATCAACGCAGGCTGATCTATTGAAGGCTCAGGAGGATGCCTCCCAAAGTCAGAGAGATTTGACTTTGGCCCAAGCCGATGCCGAGAAGGCTCGGGCCAAGCTGGCAACATATAAGGCAGGCGAGGCAGAGCGTCTAAGAGCCTACAGGCGGTCTTACGTCACCTCTCCCTTCTTCTTGATGAAGATGGGAGGTATGATGAACCTCCTGCTGTGCTATGGCGGCCGGCGGGGCTCGTCAGATGTTTGAGCAGGATCTGCTTCGTGCTGCCCCTTCGGAAGACTTCTTAGACACAGCTCGCCTGATGAATGAGCTTCCGGCTGGGGCACTTCCTTCCTTCAAAGATGACGATGATGTATTCCTCCTCCCTGAGACTTCTGCTGACCCTGCTGATACTAAGCCATGATACAACACTATGTACTTGGACGTTTTAATGTAACACTGAGGCTGCCTTGGTCTTTTTTATTGTAAAAAATGAAGCCGTCTAACTTAAACTTTTTTAACTCTCGTATAATATATTAACCTTGGGTATGAGATAACTACTGGTTTTCAATTTTTCCTTAGCTT